>NC_090937.1:900054953-900357983 GCF_040938575.1 Ambystoma mexicanum | reverse complement strand
CCTACATGAAGATAACAGTGAACGGAACAACTACCTAGACAGCACAGCACATCTAGGAAACAACATTTGGTACCAGCACATAAAAGAAGTTGTTAGAAGTAATCAGAAGGAGAATGCTTTTTTGTGCACTTCTACCGTACAGCATGGGGAAATCCAAGATCTTCGTGGCTGTAGAAATTGACGTCCCGACAGCACACTGTCTTTCACACGTAGCAATGTGCAACACCAGAGGACAGTTCATGGGAAAAGACGCCTCATTGATATGGGTAACCGAGACAAATTACCCCGATGATTATATACAGGACATTAAGATGAGAAATAGAGCCCATACAAGGAATCATGTGATCAGGTACGAGAAGCCTGGAGTTAAAGGAACAGCAATCAGATGGGAAGTGAACCCAAAGTTAAATGTCCAAAGAAAAACTCCAGAAGAGGCGAAAAACTGGAAGAACAGAGGCCAAATGCAGATTTGGGGAACAGTGCATTCACCAAATGGATGGAAAGAAGAATTGGTGATCTGCCGAGCATGGATGGTCTATGGAGCCTATAATGAAGCAATAGAGAACTCACAGAGGTTGTGCAAACCTTTATGGCCGAAACTCACAAGATTACTGACATGGGTCGAAGACAGAGGAGGACCCTTGCAGATAGTGATGCTGGAAAGCCCAAAAGTGTGCTTCAGGAACAATGGCACAAGGAAGATGGAAGAGAATCAGAACTGCGGACGAATCTTTGAAGCTCCAGGAATGACTCACGGAACTGCAGTAATTATGGATCATTACTGGGCGTGTGGATCCAAAGCATACATAAGACTGCCGAAAAACTGGGGAGGCATATGCACAATAGTGAACGTCCATGTTCCTGCACTAGTGATCCCGAAGAGTGACCTGAATATCGACAGTTTCCCGAAAGCAGATGAACACCTGAGGAAAAGGAGATCTGTGGAACTGGTATCCCGAATAAAGAGAGAGAATTACTTTTCTGCCAAATCAGAAGAAGCATTTCATTCAATCTCATATGAAAACATGCTTTTTACTCTTACCTCATCCGTATTCACAACAATCCTCATGCCAAGATTCCAGGTAGGAGCAAACACTAAATGTTTGCAGATAACCAGATGGGAGTTATTGCAGACCATTAACACTACCATAAAAGGATTCAACGTGACTAAAGAGGAACTAAGAGCAATCAGATTGATGACTCTCCAGGACAGATATGTACTTGACATGATCACAGCGATGGATGGAGGTGTTTGTGCAAAAATCAGAGAATCATGTTGCACATTTATACCTTTGCATGATGAATAAAATGGAACCTTAACAGAAGCCATCTGTATGCTGACAAACCTACAGAACCAGATGATCTACGAAACTGACGAGATAGATGATGACAGCTGGTTTGGAACACTATTCTCATGGGTCCCACAATGGATGGCAGATGTATTCAAGTTTCTGGCAGCCTTACTATTGATGATACTACTAGGGTTGTGTGTTATCAAGATAATCATCACACAATGCCAGAAAAGTGCAAAGAAAGACATTGGGATGAAGATCATGATCGATGTCAAACCTGGATGGAAGCCCAGAGATCTGACTGATGAAGAAATAAGAAACTTTGTTAAGGACAGCAGATTTGCGCCAGAAGGAACAAAATTTGTGTATCCCAGAAGACGTAGACATTATGAAGGAAAATTGATCTATTGCAGCCCAAATGGACAATGTCAGCTTATGACCTGGAACAAAGACGAACATGTAAGAACAGCAGGACGCCTAAAAGGAGTGATAAAAATATGGGCTCCAAAGAAAAACACGTTCACACCATCATGTACAAACCCTGAAGACGAAGAATTGGATATTCAAGAACCACGTAAGAGTAATCTAAAGGAGGAAGAAGAAGTGGTTGATAAACTGACCAGAGGGGTGTGTGTAGAGGAGGTCCCAAATATGGCCTGCACTCCAGCCACCCATTTTGAGATACCAGAAGCATACTCCCCAAGATAGGTGATGTATAAGGAGCAAATGAACCAACAGAGAGCCACAGTGGGGCTCGGTCCAGTACCCATCAGAAGGACTTGTATACCTATTGAATCACCAATAACCAGATAACCATGGACTGCAAGGTACCCATTAAGACAACCATACCAGCAGCTGATGTGAAATGAAGACCACGTACAAACCGTCCCTGAAGAGACCCACATTTATTGGAGTTGAATGGTGACGACAAAATGGGCCGGACAGATGGTCAGATGAAAGAAAGGACAACCAAAAAGGTGATAAAACAAAGACGAAATGTTGTGAACCATGATATAATGGACATAGAAGAAGAAACAATGCTGAACTTTAAAGAAACGTAACCATTGAGAGCAGGATGGAAATGTGTAACTGGCCAAATGCTTGTAAATAGGCTTGGAATGTAAGAAGTGAAGGAGACGGTACTGCTTGCAATGCTTAGTAGGAGGATAGAACGGCAAGCGCCAACTATATGTCTACCTCAAGAAGCACATTATACAAGTGCAACTCAATTTTACGAAAGCAGTATTAAGCCCAGGATGGTAGGGGCCTAACAGGCCAGGATTCATGTACCAGCACAAAGCCGGACGAAATAGCGGAATCAAAACTTAGCAAGAAGCAGCTCATGGCTAGTATTTCGAGGTTAACCCAAGGAAGGAGGAGAGCAGCAACTCTGAGAATTGAAACCTAAGAGTATAGAAGCCTTCCCAGTGAAGGTCGAGATAAGGAGGCCCAGACAGGTGGCGAGGCTGAACAAAGTATCAAATACGCAAATAGATGGAAAGTGAAGCAGCATTGCAGTGTACTGACACGTGAACAGCCAAACACGAAGAGGTACCAACGTTTGATGTCACCCAAAACCGGAGGATGCCATAACTTTCCTCCATAAGAAGCTACAGTTTCGAGGCCATCATCATCCTCAGCCAACTAATTGACACATGGGCCGGAGGGTAGTGATTGATGGAAGGGAGGCAGGGTGAATCTTGGGCCATCCTGCACCTGGGCGACCATTCTGCATGCTGCTTATTAAAGTGAAGATTTATGCCTAGGGGTGTAACCCACCCAATCACAATGGACCAAATAATCTAGGGTCCTATAGCAAGTAGAACCAATGAGACGTCATACTTTAGTGACGTCTATCACAAGTGATGTAGAAGGATGGGCATAGATGCCCACCCGATAAGAGTTATCCAATCCCCACACTCTGTTACCATATGCAGATATAGTACCTATACTTAAGTTACCTTTTCCAACCAATAGAATTGCATGTCAAACTTATGAGATTTACAAGTCAATGATGACGAGAATTTGCTATAAAAGTCATTGTTTGGATGAAGAATTTGGAAGTTGAAGCGAGACAGGCGATCGCAGCTCTGATGATTTCCATTTGTTTCCCCGTTTTTTACTTGTCATTAAACTGTCTTCCCTTTGCCAAACCATTGACTTTTCCTTATTGAGTGGTTTTGGAGTAAGAGAATCCTGCACCCCATCCTCCTCAAGGTGCAGCTATCTCGACTTAAGGTGCCGGAGGGCGAGCTCTGAATCTCATGGGCCCGTTCAGAGGTCGCTCCGCCCACCAGTACACATGTGTACAGAACTGGATTGTTCCGATCATTATCCAATATATTCCCAAACAGTACTTATGAAAATTCTTTATTGCATCGACTTAAGCACATAGGTTTCAGCTTTAAATCATGAGCAATTTATTGTGCAGCCAGGCCTTCTTTAGGATGCCAGATACAGAGGTAGGAGATCGGCACATTGTGGAGTGTGACCCTGTAACCCACTGTGGGAGTATCAATTACACCTCAACAACATTACATGGTTTATTATGTGAACATATGTTTTTGACAGGCAAATACCCGCAAAATGTTTATGGATTCTCGCAATTTGAAAGTTGGTTCACAGGTATGCAAATTCCTTATTTACGAAGTTAAGAAGTTAATGTTAATGTGGACCCATCTGTACATGAGACAAAACGGATTCAGCATAGACGGTGCTGAGGAAGAGAGACAGGGTCAGCCACTGAGATTGTCTACATGGAGCAAATGAGGGCGGACACTGGCTTACCCTTTGAGTGATTCTGCATGTGTACAATAACAGCATTCAATATTGAATGCCATAAACCCTGCAGAGGAAAAGAAAAGGGACCTTTGTGTTTGTATGCATCCCAAAAGAGATTTTGTTCGGAGCATTAAAAGGGCAGCATCAGAAAGGGAATCTGACCTTAGTATCTGGGCAGATTGTAAAAAAAATGTTCATGCATGAAGACTAAAAGCAGTCCCTGCAGTGTTATAGTACTTGCTTTTGCACTGTAAGTGAAGGAGGCAGGAGCTGCTTACAATCAACGTTTATCCAGAGTCGAATTGGAAGGATGGGAAATATGATAAATACAATAAGTCTTAACCTAAAGATGTAAAATGGCCGCGCTTTGAAGGACCAGTAGCACGTTTGTGGGTTCGCCATGCGTGCTTGTGAGTGCGTATGTAATCAGACCGAAAGCGTCCGAGCGAGATGCAAGCTCTAGAGCGCTGAAAAACTTTTAGGCATTGGTGCTTTTCATAGCTCCATCTTGGGGAAACTCAAAGTAAACGCACACGGCTAAGAAACATTCTGGAATGAGGAATTTTATAGAAACAAATGTATTGTTTAAAGAAATATATTTTAATAGAGGGAGGAAGAAAAACCATGATAGAAGAAATGCAAATAATTAAAAAAACATCATGCACAATTCAACAGCACAGGCCATTTATTGTAAATATTAGGGCCGTGCATGTGCATTTTCAGCCTCTGAATCTAGTATTGCTCCAACCTTTGAAGTCTATTAGCAATCGAAAAATGGTTAAGTTCAGGATGCTGGTAGTATATATTGGCTCATTTCATTTCATCTTCACAGAAATTGGGTTCCACGAAGTGTCGGATTAAGGGTGCTTGTGAAGCAGATTTCCACTTTTTTGAACAGGGTTCAGAAATGCGAGTTGAGTTGATGCAGCGCACGCGGTCATTCTTCTATACCATAATGTACTTGGGCAGAAGATGGAATAAATTACATTTTTATTTATTGACAGGTATTAATTAACATTTGTGTAGCCAATTAAAGGAGCTGAATTTTAATTACATTGTTTATCAGAGAATTTAGAAACCCAACAGTGTCCACAGCGATAATGGCGCGTGATCGGCGGAACGGCAGCAATCACAGGAATCAAATGTTGCATTTGGTTTTCCAAGTATTTTCCTTTGTGAGTTTCAAAAGATGCAGTGGATGGCCCCGTCAATAAAGCTTTTGGCATTAGCCACATAAGCATTGCCTGTTGACTGTATGGAAGATTATCACACAACGATTTTGGATTTTGACTAGAATAATGAAGAACATTGTTGCAATCTGTAGGTTTTCTGTTAAGAGAAGAGTAGAGGGAACTACTGGAATGATTTATGAAAATGTCTGGGACGGCCATTTGCTGAGTGGTAATGCATGGTAACGTGTACGTTGAGGTTCAAACCGTTTAACCATGTAGAGAATGCATTTATTTATTTTATTTTATTTTAACATTTATATCAGTGCACTCAACCCTCCGGCATCTAGGTGTTAGTTACAGAAAGTGCATACTACAGTTTGTATAGTACAAAAACCAGCATGTTGGTTACAGTCAGAATAGGTGTGTGTATACAGACTGAAGAAGCCTCAACTTATGGTACGGGGAACTACTTCAGGCATGCACACAAGCATAAGGGACAAAATAGGTATGTAAGTACAAACTTTCAAAGCCTCACCTCATGTTATGGGGGCTACATCAGTTATGCAAGTAAAGGTAGGTAATAGCAACATTTGAATGCCTGCACCAACTGTCAAATCCTCACCTCATGTTACGGGGCCTACATCAGGCATGCAAGTAAAGGTAGGTAAAAGCAACATTTCAGTGAGTGCAAAATATCAGTGAGTGCACAAACTCTCAAAGCCTCTTCTCATGTTACAGGGGCTACATCAGGTATGCAAGCAGGGGAGATAAGGTCCAAATGCTGCACCAGGCTGCAGGGACAACACAGTACATTTCAGAAGGAAAAGTTTCAAGTGCAGCACCAGGCTGCCGGGACAAAACAATTTGCCAGACAAAAAGTCTCCAAGTACAGCACAATGCTGCAGGAGGGATGGAGTTGCTGGCAGTACTTAGTGTTTTATTGTAAGCAGTCCCAAGAGCCAACTGGGCATCTGACTCCATGGTAACAGTGAGAGGAATTCTGTCACGCAGAATGCGCATGGCGATCGACCGAGGGCGATGGTGAGGGCAGACACGGACATCACAAGCAGGTGTAGGAAAGAGGGACAATGGGAGAAGGGCTGGTGTGCGAATAAGGCTGAGAGTAGTTTTACCAGCTGTACAGGTTGATGCTGGAGGTTTGGGATTGGTAATAGATTGATAAGCTTTTCAGTGATGTGGTAGAGCTGCAGGGGGTTTATAGCCCCTCCGCACCTCCACAGGACCAGGCAGGGATAGTCCAAGCTCTTGGTGTGCAGCCTGTGTCACCTGCCGGCTCCTACATATTGCAAGCAAGAGGCAGTGCGAGAAACAATCAGCTGCAATTGGGGGTGGAACTCTCATGTTGCCGTACCCAGGCCTCCTCACGTAGGTTGCGGCAGCCATGTTGGTAGGGAACTGGAGCTCTGACAAAGATAATATTTCTCCTACTAGCCTGGCAGGGCTTACTTTCAGCTGGCCAATACCTGCGACCATTCCATAAAGTATATGCTGCGCTTCAGCACCAGGGGCTGGGGGCTCACTGCAGTCCCAGACAGGGGTAGTCCACGCCCTTAGTGGAGGCTCTTCGTGTGAGTAATGCTCGAAGATAGTGCTTCAATGTTTTGTTTCCAAGGAGAGATATTGGGATTGTAACAACGGTTTAAAAAAATCTATTTTTCTTCAAGGCAAGCCATACATAAGTTTGTAATGCTGGGAGTGAAGACTGCACCCATCACTGTTCCTTCTATTTGAAAGATTTGATTATTTCCAAATGTGAAGTCATGTTTACATAGTGCTACCTGTGAGCGTTAAAGAATATTATGTGGGGATTTGATGTGGGGTGGTTCCCCTATCCAACATCAGTTGTGTTACTTACATTGCTTACTTTTGTGGAATGTTAGTATACAAGGTGTAATGACGAGTTAAACAAAAAAAGGGTCAGATATATCAAAACAGTGATTTATGTTTATGATATTCTGAGTATCTTTAAGGAATGCTTTAGTCGAAAAAGTTCAAGGTTGCAAGAAGAAATCAATATACTTATTTAGGGGTTCCAAAAGTGGGCTACACGGTGAGGTGATGGCTCTTCCCAGTGGATTGGATCTGTCGTGCTGATGTGTCAAAAAAGCAATCCTCATCTTCGCTGAGAAAGCCCAGTTCTATCCCCTGTAAGCAGCCCTCCTGTAAATAAATCATACTGTCAACAGTAGGAAACTTATTCAGGGGAACATAATTGTATTTGATAAAAGGTTGTTAGCCATGTGTCCTTGTTAGACCACATCCCTAAGAACTAACCTCCCGCCACGTCCCCGCATCAGCAGTTTTTATACTTTGGCTCATATTCTGCATTGTACACAACCAATATGTACGTGCTATACATTCCTTCTTGCCCACTGTTTTGTCACCCAGACAACGTCTAGCTCACGGTCACGGAGAATGATTCGTTTTGTTTCTAATGTAAATGTTTAGGTTTTTCTCTTAATAAGGCAGAGGTCACCAAGTACGGAGAAAACCATCAGATATTTATTTTTTGTGTTTTTTAAAATGAGTGAAGTGTGCGCGTACTGTCTTGAATATGTGTAATAGCTGCTGGGCTGAATAGCCTCGAGAATGCATCTTGTTTTCATTATATTACACAAGTAAGTTAATTGTGCCTATTTTAAGTTTGTGTTTCGTTTGGCAGAAAACATTTTTAGTTTATTTGTATTTGTATTTGTTTATTTGTAACGCGCAACCGTCCGGCCCGGAGGCATCACGGCGCAATTTATACATGGTTACATAAAGGCATACATAAATTCAAACTATGGATACAGTACAAAATATACAGTACACACATCAATATACATCATTTACAAGTAGAGAATTAGATCGGCCGATTTGCTAGGGCAGGGCTCCCAGGTACATATGAGGTCAGAGTTTCAAGGCTGAATGAGGAGCCAGGCTTTCGTTTTGGCCTTGAAGGCACTAAAACATTCTTCTGATCTAATGGTGAGGGGGAGTGCATTCCAGAGCTTGGAGGCTAGGACGGGAAGCTAGATCCACCCGCTTTTGGAAGTTTGAATCTAGGGATAGTTAGGCAGTGGGTCTGGGCAGCTCTTTGAGGGCGGGTAGGTGCATGGCGGGATAGCCGGCTGCAGAGATACAGGGGGGCCTGGTTGGCTAGGCATTTATGGGTTAGGCCTAAGGCTTTCAGTGATATTCTTTGTTTGACACGTAGCCAGTGTAGATTATCACCCCCACAGCCCCGTTATGTATAAACCTCACATAAAGACACACATATCCCTGCCAAATACTACAAAGCGTTGCGATCCTTAAGCATCCGTATTGTGGGCCACTCCTATCACTCTGTCCTTGACAAACAGTTGACATCTTTAGAGAGCAGAGGGCAGAGGTCACACGTTCCACTTCCTCGTGGAAAATGCATTATGCACACTATAGCCAACATCGCATATTAATGGGGAAACAGCAAGACGGGTGTAGAATGTTGACAAATCTGGAATATTGCAAAAGCACCCCTTCACCCGGAACCCTAACTGTATCTACCATATGCATTTTGAATAAAATGCAGACTTCTTTCACTGATTAATGGCAGTAGTCGAAGTGAGCGGGAGCGGTCGGGAGCGGTGCTCCTCTACTTTTTTAAATTACCTTTTACAGCTCCTATACTTTTATTTTAAAAAGAAACCGTTCCGGAATGGTTTCGTTTTAAAATAAAAGTGTAGGAAGAAGTTGAAACTTGCATTTTCAGTTCAATGCACTGAACGTTCCCTTAAACAGCAGGTACAAGTGTTTGGGTGTGTGTATTGTGTGTGGGAGGGGACGTGGTGATGGTTTTGTGGGGAGTGGGTGCAGGCCAGCAGGGAACATAGTTCCACTACTTTTTTTCATACACTTCGACCACTGATTAATGGGCACGGAATATGTCCAGTGTAGAAGGAGGAATCGCTATTGCTGAAGGCTCTGAATGCGTAGAAGCCCATAACGCTCATGTGAATGGCGCGCGGTACATTTACTGCACTCAGTTGTGCAGGGAACAGAAAGCAGAAGTGTCCAGGAATTCTTTTCCTAACAAATGTCCCAGTCAGACTCGTTTTTAACAGCACGTAATTGCGTTCATAAATGCTTGTTGAGACTCCACACGCAGTTTGGTCATCGCAGTGTGGTGACGTTCGTCACGTTCTGCCATCATGGGGTACCCCGCTTTGAGCTTGTCACACACAGGTCACACGATTCAAACACATGGGGCATAACATGACTTCCAAATTCAGATGACAGGGCAGATTTTTAAGTGCACTTAAAACATTCTGCATCCGTTTGTTTTGTATGGTAGGAGTTGAGCTTTGATGAAATCATATTTATTGTCCTATGCTTCACCTGGCAGAGTGAATTGGGACATCTGTTAAGCCCAGGGCTTTAAGTGGGCCGGGGCCTGCCGGGGCTGGGCCCCGGCAGTCTCCGAAATTTCGTTTTGAGCTGGGGCCCTGCCGGGGCCCACTAATCTCCCCTGTCAGCCCCGGCCACTACAGGAAAAAGCATTTTTTTCTACAGCCTGAAGCTCTCGCTCGTATGCGAGAGCTTCGGGCTTCAGAAAAAAATGCCTTTCAGCCATAATGGTGGCGCCGCACCTGCGAGGCATCCCTTTAATTAAGGGATGCATGTGGGCCGGCGCCACCATTATGGAGAAAACGTGTGGCCGCTGGAAGCAGAGGCCTTGCTTTCTAAATACTGAAGCTCCCGTGGATTCTCGGGAGTTTCAGTCTTTAGGAAAAGGGCCTCTGCTTCCAGTGGCCTCACCCTTTCAGCCTTAATGGTGACGCTGCCCCTCCCCAGCTGGCGAGGGGCAGCGCCACCATTAAGGCTGAATAGGAGAGGCGCTGTCCCCTGCCAGGCAAGCCTATAGAATAGAAATGCAGAGATCAGCACCCTCTCCCCCAAAGGGGAGAGGGTGCTAATCTCTACAAAAGGCTGCCTGGCAGGGGTGCCAGTAGCCCATTGAGCCGGGGCTCGTCAAGGGGGCGTGGCCTAACGGCCCATCAAGACCCCCGTTGTTAGGCCACGCCCCCTCGATGGGCCCCGGCTCGATTTGTAGTGCCACTTAAGGCACTGGTTAAGCCGTCATTTCTTTTAATAGCTGTAATGTACGGCTTTCCCAGGTCGAATCCGGCCGACCTTTTAACTTTGTGGGGAGGGGATGGCTGCACGAACCCTGACGACCCCAACAGTAGTGTAGTGACAACTTACCTGGTATAGGTGGGCGGGCCTGCATGAGCTGAGCACTGCCAGTGTGACTGCCACCGCGCCAATTTTAGCACAGTTCATCCGCATACATTGACACAGCATCAGGCTGACCTGCTACTCTATTAGACTGAGTGTAATGCTGGTTTAAAGTGTGCTGTAATGCTGGTATAGAGTGCACAGTAATGCTGGTTTCTCCGCAGCAGCAGCAGTCGTGAAATGTCTAGCTTCCGAGCAAGTAGTACATTTTAAGGGCGTGCTACTTTTGGCACTTTATCAGTAGCTCCTCCTCCCTCACACCCACAATAACAGCTTATCACCACCTTGGACGTTTTTTTTAAATGTACAAGGTGGACCGTTTTTATATTTTCAAAGGATGTTTTAAAGTATATTTTCTTCCTGGCCCAGAATCATTCTGCCACAGTAATCGACGTTGCCATGCTCTTCATAAATTCAGTAACCATCAGCACTTGTGTGCCTTTCAGCCATTCTGTTTTCATGGTCAATAAATTCCTTCCCCGTTTGACCTTTAGCTACACCCTTACGTCACTTGGATGTGACCTGCGTCGTTCTACCTTTCCTTTGCGGAACCATTAATCCCATCACCTAAAGAAGTGGGAGACTATGTCCCTATTATAGGACGTGTAGGAGGTAATTTACAGAGCAATGAAGATCTGTGTGAAATGGAAAGAATCAAAAGCGTGCTATTTCGGATGGGATGTAACGTGTTGTGTTCTGTTGTCTTGAGCATTATTAGTGGGAAGGGGTCAGCTCTATGGTCATCACGGCCGCTGCACGTGTACAAACAACAACACTTGCACGGGTTTTCATGCTGCATTCCCTTTTATTTTCTCCCCTGCTTGTCGTCAGACCTTTGGTGCTTTAGTACATGGCTGCAGCATGGGCCGAGGAGCAGGACTTTGGACAGGCACAGCAGCCTCCGCATATAGGTCATGTTATATTGCATTTGTATAGCGCCTACTGCCATATTTTATGGCACCAAAGCTCGTTTGTCTACAGAGAAGCAAAGGTGGCGTATAGAAGAGCGAAAGACTTATCTGTCGTGGCAAGGAGGCAGGTCTGTGTTGCAGGTAGGGTTGAGGCAGGGAAGCAGGAAGGGATGGACGCATGCACCCTCTATAAAATATGAATGTTACACATGTAACATCCCACTCAGAGCCCTTCTCTTGCACAGTTTACCCTCACTGGTGTGTAAACCAATTCAACACTGGTGAACTTAGCAATGGATAGTGCAGTTCCTTCAGGCCCAAGTGATGCAAGAAGTTTCTCTACTTCAGTATTTCATGTTGCCTAGTTAGAATGCTTCTCAGTGGTTTACATGTTCGTACAATTTTCCACGCTCCACAATAGGCCACACCTGATTACATCTGCAGAGAAAAAAAAAGAAAATTAAGTTTTATACATCCAAGTTGAGTGCTTTGCAGGTCATTTTTGAGTGGGTTTGGACAATAAATTGCACTTTTTGGAAGCTATTTTTTCTAAATGTTCATGGGGAGAACCCCCCCATTTCTCAGCACCCGCTGTGATCTGGGTTGGGCTTGCACGTTGTGCACGCTCGACAACAAATTCGCCAAGAGAAGTTTACAGCCCACCACCCCTCAAATTCACGAGTCACCACTGCTCTAGTGGTTATCAGTTATAGTTCAGTGGTAGAGAATGGCAATAGTACTTCATAGCACAGTTTCTTCCTGTCTGAAGGTAGCGCTGTGAGTTGCGGAGGCTTTTGCAGTGGGAAATGGTCATAGTCTCTTACATATGTGTGCTTCTAAGTTGACTTACCTAAGCTACAAAAAAACTGGTGTTGACACTAAGCTCATTCTCAACCATTTCAGTAACTGTAAAGTTAATTGTGACAAGGTGATTAGTTAGTAAAACTGGAGAATCACTCACAAGTTCATTTGGGTTCTGTAGTGTGGCTACTCATGCCATTTAGATTTACAGCATACTGTGACCCCAAATACCATTACTAGTTTTATAAACAGGTAGATGCTTAGTGCTTGATGAGGGCCACATCATGGAGCCGCTAGGCAAGCATTCCAATTAAAAGGATGACCATAATAATCCAAGGTTTGAGCATGTCTTCATGGGGGACTGGATAATCACTTCCAATTGGTGATTGCTACTTTTTGAAGTAGTTGAGTGTGCTTTATGTGTGAATCCATACTTTTTAGGAACCTACAATGCAATTTCATGTTTTGTATGTGTTTTTGTTAGCTGGATTCCACAGAGTAAAACACACTTTATAGGAGCACAGGCAAAGTGCCACAGTAGAGTATTGCAAGATGAAGCTTTTAAGAACTACAGGTTTTTGGAAATAATAGTCCTTCTTTGAATTGAAGCCTTAGCTCCCACTTCCATAACGTATAGGTCCAAGCATCGGGCTTCCATCTGGCACGGGTATGCAGCAGACACCCTACACTAGATATGTTGTTACCTTCACATATGGGCTAAAGGACCTATTCAGCTGTCACACTTCTACAAACCAATAGCCTACACAATCATAAAAGTAAAACAGGCACAGTTAAGAGATGTACATCATTTGCCTTTTGTGGTAACATGGGCAGAAGGAAGGCTATACTGTCAAGATTGGTGTGAATGTGGTTTAGTAGCAACCCAAAGAGTGAAGAAATGTCCAATCTAGGTTCTTTAAAAATAAAAATTTTAATCAAACACACAATGTTAAATAGTAACTAACTAGAAATCTCTGTAAAAACCCACCCCAGTTGAAACAACACAGAATGTGCACAGATAGAATAGATGCAGCAGTCTGGTTAATGAAACAGGGGAGAAAAGGCAATAAAAAGACCACAAAGTTCAGAAGGATATAGGTTGAGCTACCAAAAAGGAGTAAAGTACATATCCAGTCTGTAGGGTACATAAAAGGACCAAATGGGCAGATATCAGTCAATAGTACCTTTGCGGGTTAATTGGCGGTTCAATGGTGTCAAGAACCTTCTATGTTCAGCTTGAAAATTTTTGGTTCAAAGATGTGGCAGGTGATGTGATCCAGCAGCGAGCAGATGTCGAGCCGGGGTCAAACAGGAAGGTAGCTGCAGTTCCAAGCATTACTCCAGTGATGCAGATTGGGTGGTCAACAGGTTCTGTTCGACAGTCGAGGTTCAATGGCAGCGAGTTGGTACCAGGATACCGGGATAAGCAGGAGAGTTGGTTCAATGCTGAAGCTTGTAGGTAGCGGTTTGATAGACACCAGGTTCAATCTACTTACAGTAGTGGCTGCAATGAATGAAGTGATGCTTTGAAAGTGGTTCGAACAAATGCAATGGCAGCGGTACTTCTTGGTGCAGATTGTAAAACAACGAATGGCAAATGCAGCTCTGGGCGCTCCTGCTGGTTGGAACAGTGTCAAAAAAGCTTGAAACACAGCTCAAAGTGATTCAAAGGAATAAACAGAGGGATCCTTGCTGTTTTGGCTTTCAGGTGCTTTGAGGTCCAATCCCAGAACTCAGGGACAGGATGGGCTCTTATTCTCATGCTCCCACACACTGGGGAGGCTGGCACACAACTGCAGCGGTCATCTCACAAAGTGGGGCCCTAGGTACCACTATGTTGTGCAGATAGGCAGGTCTTGTTCCACCAGCAGGTCACCCCAAATGGTCCCTGGAGATGATTAGGGGGCAGAACTCCCCTTTGCCTTGGAACACCTGCCTTCATCTCACAACTGGAGGACTCTGGTAAGGATTGCTCTACCAGTCAAAGAAGTGCTCCCCTAGTCAAAGAAGTGGTGGGAAAACCCCTTTCCAACATGAAATCCACAAATGATTGGATTGAAAGCTAACTGGCCTTAGTGGTCCAATCCCTGCTGTTTGAAATGAGTGGAATGTGCCCGTCTGACAACACACCCAAAGGGAATTGCTCTGGAGGAATTGGAGGGGACTGGAAGGAGAGTGAGGCAGAGGAAAACAAGATGGTGAACGTTTTTCTCCATTGCACATAGCCTTCCTGTCTACTGTAACCCTAGCCCCATCCCGTCTCACTAGGATCAACAACTTTACAAATACAGTACCCTAGTTTCAGGGTACTCCCTTTGAAAGAGCATGTTCCTTTGATGCCTGCACCCTAGAGAGCTTCCTGTTGTGAGGCTGTCTCTGGTAGAGGGAGTTGAAATTTGCCTGACTCATCAGAGCTGACATATGAGTGATATAAAATTGGATGTTGCTGCAATGATCATAAGTAGTGGCATGCACCATGCCTTAACTCAGGCATAGCTATATGCCACCAGCTAGAGCAACTTATGATCATTGTAGTTTTGGTACATGGGTGCATGTCTTAAATGCAGCCCCTGCGCTGCAGAGACTTGGCTATCACTGCAGTTGTCAAATGGGCAGCTGTGAACTCAGAACCTGCTCTGAGCCACTGAAAGAGGAGTCACTGCAAATCAGTATACTGATGTAGCAGGGCACAGATACATACTATGCTTTTGGCATGGAGCTTATCTAAGGGGAATCCAATCAGCAGATTGCCCTTTCAGAGATGGAATTACCTGCATCATTTTATTATTTAATACAAATCAAGGTTTTCACACCCTTTCCATATGGCAATTCATTTCACACTCCTAGCCAAAAAAGGTTGATTACCACCCTTCTACGAGTCAGGCTCAGTTTCAAGGTGAGAACATAACTGAATGTATGTCATGAACCCTCTCGGTTGGCGATGGATGCCGTTGTTACGGCTTCGCCGCCATTAAACACTGCCACCACGTTGTTCACGTTTCTCTGTTCACGGTCTAGTGTTTCCCTCTGTCCTTTCCTCTCGCCTATTTACTTCCTGCTATCCATGGTTCCTTGCGTTGCAACCGTCTCCTTTCGCTTTCACGGTGAGATGCTTCCAGTGCTTTTCTCTCGCTCGCTTCTCTCCTCCCCTTTCTGGGGTTTCCTCCTCTCTTTCTCCTTCCTCTCTGCCTCCCTGGCGGCTCCCCCCTTCCGCCGGTTTCTCTCCGCTTCTGCTTCTCGGCGTTTACCTGCCTGCTGCCTGTGTTCTTTCCCTCCTGGCCATTTTTTCTCCGGATGAATCTTCGCATTGCTTCCTCGAGGATTCCCGATGCAATTGAATTCTACGACAACTACGGCTATATATCTCATCGCAATTCACGGCCAGCAGTTCTACCGCGACACAGGGTTTTTTTTCCGCCTTCGGGCTTTTTCCCCTTACCCGGGACCGGAGCCGAGGTGGTAACTTATTCAGAGTTCCACCACGGCTTCGTCCCGTGTCAGAGCTCTAACAACGAAGAGTAAAAAGGATTACCTTGCCCACCGACACGGCGTCGGAGCATCAGACCCGGAAGACTAAGGTGAGGAGAGTGGTGCATCGGGTGGGAAAGCGGGTGGGAAAGCGGAACATTCGGGAAATACCCCTACGGTAACTTCAAGTCTTACACAAGGTTGTGACAGTTTGCAACGCCAGAAGATACCAATGGCTACTCCAGAGCAGCTGCAGGATCAGATACAAGAGCTATGGAAAGCTGTGCAGACTCTTTCTCAAGAGCTACAGACTGTCAAAGCAGAAAATGTAGTATTAAAACAATTGGTTTCGGGTAGAGAACCCCCCCGTCCTCAGAATTGCCACCGGTTGCCCTACCTTCGGGGAAGTTCGACGGTTCTCCCAAGAAACTTAAAGAGTTTTTGGAAGCTGCCACTATATACTTCACTTTCCGCCCTCGCATGTTTTCTTCTGATCAGGCTAAGGTTGGTTTCCTCATTTCGAATATGGTTGGCAATGCCCTTGCATGGGCTACTTCTCTTGTGATAGGAGAGGATCCCGTTTTACAGAATTACGGGAATTTTAAGGCTCTTCTCAGAGAGTCCTTTGAAAGACATGAGCTCACCTACACTGCTTGTGAGGATCTCCTGGATGTGAAACAGGGATCCTCGGACCTCCTCACTTACATCACTAAGTTTAAGACCCTGGCTGGAGGGGCTGGCTGGCCCGAACAGGCACAATTTGCCATTTTTCGTAGAGGTCTTAAAGAAGAGATAAAGGACGAATTAGCCCGGTCTCTCCGACCTGCCTCTTTTTTGGATCTTTTATCTTCTGTCCTACAGATTGAACATCGACTCCAGGAGAGGCGTAATGAAAAAAGACGTTACAGAGAAAATCCCTCTAGCATCGGTACATCATCCAACACTCTTCCTCCATCTCCTAAACAGAGTGAAGAACCTATGCAGATCGGAACCACCCGGGCACCACTCACCGCGGAAGAAAGAAGGAGACGGAGAGAAAGAGGTCTTTGCGCCTACTGTGGGTCTGACAAACATCTGCTCAAAGACTGTTCCGAACGACCTCAACGGCGTTCGGGAAATGAATCACCCCAGTTTTAAAAGGGACAGAAAACCGGTGGTTATCTAAATCTTCCAGTCCCTACGTTTCATTGGCTGTATCCACAAAGAAGACACCAGAGGATTCCAGACTCATGGTTATCAATATCAGCGTGATGATCCAAGACCAGCTCGTAGAGACTTTGGCACTCTTAGACTGCGGAGCAGCAGGTAACTTTGTTGATACCTTATGGGTTGACAAGGTTGGCCTCAAAAGGCTAGCAAGACTCGAAGATCAGAAGCTGGAGGGTGTAGATTGTACTCCCTTGTCTTCAGGACCAATAACGCAGACTACCGAGGAGCTAGAAGTCCGGATTTCCCAACATGTGGAGAGTCTAAAATTCGACATCATTAGAGCTGCCCATTTTCCTGTTATTCTGGGGATCACTTGGCTCAGGAGACATAACCCACAAATAGATTGGGTCTCTAATATGTTACGTTTCGAGTCTGTGTTTTGCAAGAAGCATTGTATTCCCCAACAATCTTACTTACAACTACAGGTCACCCCAGCTTCTTGTCAAGAATCCTCAACTGTCCATAATATGGCACATCTTGGTGAGACTTTCAGAGGGTTTTCACAGAAGTCAAGCCAGCACCTTTGCCACACCATCGTCCTGAGGACTGTTCTATCGACCTTGAGCCTAACGCCCTGGTTCCGTTCGGTCGTATGTTTTCCTTGTCCAGATCCGAGAAGGAGGTCTTACGAACTTACCTGCACGTGAATCTTCACAATGGCCTCATCCAACCGTCAAAATCTCCTGCCGGGGCTCCCTTATTCTTCATCTCCAAGAGGGATTCCAAAGAATTACGACCTTGCATAGATTATAGAGGTCTTAACAAGGTCACAGTCAGAGACCGTTATCCCATGCCACTCATCA
Source organism: Ambystoma mexicanum (assembly GCF_040938575.1). NCBI lineage: Eukaryota > Metazoa > Chordata > Amphibia > Caudata > Ambystomatidae > Ambystoma > Ambystoma mexicanum. Next base: position 900,340,272 of record NC_090937.1, on the reverse strand, counting down.
CTGACATTCTTCAGGCGGTTCAAGGTGCTCACATTTTCACTAAGTTAGATCTTCGCAATGCGTACCACCTATTACACATTGCTAAGGGTGATGAATGGAAGACTGCTTTTTGAACACCCTTCGGATTGTTTGAATACAGAGTTATGACCTTTGGGCTAGTTAACGCTCCCGCAGTTTTTCAAAGATTTATGGACCGCATGTTTTCGGATCTCTTATTTGTTTCAGTGATCATCTATCTAGATGATATTCTTGTATTTTCCATCAACAAGGAAGAACATGAACAGCATGTACGGACAGTACTTACTCGACTTAAGGAGAACAGTTTACTGGCCAAGCCTGAGAAATGCCAGTTCGGGGTCTCTAGCATTCCCTATATGGTGTTCATTTTGTCTGACCGGGGTATCTCCATGGACCCTCGCAAGGTGTCTGCCATTTTGGAGTGGTCTTCTCCCACCTCTGTCAAGGAGGTTCAGAGATACTTGGGTTTAACAAACTTTTACAGAAGATTTATACCCCGGTTCTCCGAGATGGTGTTACCCATAACAACACTTCTCAAGAAATCTTCCAGAACCTTTGTATGGTCCTTGGCGGCAGAGTCTAGTTTCAGACATCTCAAGACTCTGTTTTGCTCAGCGCCCAAATTGCTCCAGGCCGATCAAACTAAACCGTTTATCGTGGAAACTGATACCTCTTCCGCTGCCATTGGTGCTGCCTTACTCCAGGAGTTCGAAGGTATAGAACACCCTGTGGCCTACCTCTCTCGCACTCTGACCATCAGTCAACTTCACTATACAGTCCTTGAAAAGGAGTTACTAGCAATGAAACTGGCCTGTGAGGAATGGCGACATCTGCTGTTGGGTGCCAGTATTCCCTTCGTCATACGTACGGACCATAAGAATCTAAAGGTCCTGCAGTCCCTCGAATGTGCCAACTCTCGCCAAGCGCGATGGGCTTACTTTTTTTCCCAATAGGATTTCACCATTACCTATCTACCAGGCTCTCAGAATGTCCTAGTCGGCGCCTTGTCTCGCAAGGAGTTGGTTACCGACTCGGGTCGCCTCTCACCCGAACTTATGTTTCCATCTACTCGCATAGTGGCACATCTACATACTTTCCTACAGGAGGTCTAAGAGGCTTCGGACTCTGAACCCTGTATTAGAGATAAACTCTTGGCATCTCAGTTTCACATCAAGGATGGTCTCTGGTTCTACAAGAACCGACTTTACATACCTTCAGGACATCTCCGCAAGAGGATTCTCTACTGGTGCCACGACAGCCGAGTTGCAGGACATCGAGGCCAGGCAAACACCATTGAACTCATTAAACGCTTGTTTTACTGGCCCAACCTTCAAGAAGAAGTCCAGTCCTACATAAAGGCATGCCCGGTTTGCGCCATGGCTAAGAATCCAACTGGCAAACCGTTGGGTCTCCTTACTCAGCCTGATTTACCACAAAGGCCGTGGGGAAACCTGTCTACCGACTTCATTGTGGATTTACCCTTATCCGAGTCCTGTTCTTGCATTATGGTAACGGTAGATCATTTACCAAGATGGCCCATTTCTCTCCTCTGGAGGGCTTACCTACGGCTAGTCGCATGGCCGAAGTGCTTTGTGTTCTCGTTTAGGTATTGACCATGCTCTTTCCTCTGGGTACCATCCCCAGACTAATGGTCAGACGGAAAGACTCAATTCCACTCTGGAACAATATCTCAGGTGCTACATTAATAGACTCCAGGATAATTGGGTACAAATCCTCCCCACGGCAGAATTCACTTACAACAGCTCTAAACACACCGCCACGGGTATCTCTCCTTTTTACTGCAACTACAGACTTCATCCCAAGTCCATTTGGCCCATTGCTTCTCATACCAGTAACTCTCCTGCTTCTGAAGCGGCTTTATCTGAAATTTCTGAGGCTCACCGGACAGCCAGAGACAGTCTAGCAAGGAGCCTTAGGACCTATAAGACTCTTGCTGATCAACATCGCCAAGCTGCCCCCACTTGGGCTAAAGGGACAAAGGTATGGCTTTCGACCAAATACCTACCAAGGTGGATTCGTTCCTCCAAGTTGTCTCCTCGATTCCTGGGTCCGTTTCCCATCCTTGAAAGAATCAACCCTGTAGCCTACAAGATTCAACTACCCTCCTACCTTCGCCGGGTGCACCCTGTGTTTCATACCTCTCTTCTTAAGGAGTCACAAACTGAGCCACACTTTAGGTCAGGATCCTTGCAGGACATTTCACCCAGAGACTCCCAAGAGGTTTATGAACTTTCTAAAATCCGAGACTCCCGCTACTACCAGGGACGTTTACAATATCTTATTTCCTGGAAGGGGTATCCCAGGTCTGAAGATTCCTGGGAACCTGTGTATTTTGTCAAGGCGCCCCGTCTCGTAGCTAAATTTCATCGGATGCATCCTGGCAAGCCGGGCGGGGTCGGCAGTAAGAGGGTTCATCGGTTGGCGATGGATGCCATTGTTACGGCTTCGCTGCCATTAAACACTGCCACCACATTGTTCACGTTTCTCTGTTCACGGTCTAGTGTTTCCCTCTGTCCTTTCCTCTCGCCTATTTACTTCCTGCTACCCATGGTTCCTTGCGCTGCAACCGTCTCCTTTCGTTTTCACGGTGAGACGCTTCCATTGCTTTTCTCTCGCGTGCTTCTTTCCTCCCCTTTGTGGGGTTTCCTCCTCTCTTTCTCCTTCCTCTCTGCCTCCCTGGCGGCTCCCCCCTTCCACCGGTTTCTCTCCGCTTATGCTTCTCGGCGTTTACCTGCCTGCTGCCTGTGTTCTTTCCCTCCTTGCCATTTTTTATCCGGATGAATCTTCGCATTGCTTCCTCGAGGATTCCCGATGCAATTTAATTTTACGACAACTACGGCTATATATCTCATCGATATTCAAGGCTTGCAGTTCTACCGCGACACAGGGTTTTTTTCCGCCTTCAGGCTTTTTCCCCTTACCCGCCTGTATCCGGGACTGGAGCCGAGGTGGTAACTAATTCAGAGTTCCACCACGGCTTCGTCCCGTGTCAGAGCTCTAACAACGAAGAGTAAAAAGGATTACCTTGCCCACAGACACAGCGTCGGAGTGTCAGACCCTGAAGACTCATGTGCGGAGAGTGGTGCATCGGGTGGGAAAGCGGAACATTCGCGAAATACCCCTACGGTAACTTCAAGTCTTACACAAGGTTGTGACAATGTAATCTGCAGTAGCATGTTGAGGTCCAGAAGTAGGAAGCATGTCCATTTGAACTCTATGTAGAGGGATGTCCCAGTGATCAAGCTCTGGACTCTTCTCAACCATGGGACAGTTTCTCTCTAATTCCATTGGCCACCTCTGAAGACAGCTAATGGGCTGATCAGCGACATCTAGGTTCAACTGCACTGAGTCCATGCCAATTCCATTTTTATAAGTGCCTCTCTAGTTTTTATTTCCTTGGCCATAGTCTTGGAGTTCGAGACAGGGCTTGTTTGTCAGGTTTCTTTCTTGTTTTTTTGGGGTTTAAAAAAAAATGTATTTATGGTTTGATACATACACCTTTACAAAAAAGAATTAGAGAAAAAAATGTGACAATAGAAACAATAATTTAAAATGTATTAACATTTCTTAAAAAGTACTATTACATAAAATTGTACATAAGAACAATCAGATCAATAATGCATTTAATTCCAGGACAATGTGACACTAACCTCTACCTCCCAATGCTACCAATGCTATGTGTACATATGAAATATCAGCTACAGTAAGAGAGGTGAGGATTCCATTTAATATTCTGTTCCAAAAAAGTTTACTCTTTAGAATGCCAGTGTCATATATGAATTTACAAAAATACTTTTTTCTTAGTGACAATACATTTGTACACTCCACAACTAGATGTTTGAAAGTCTCCAGATTTTCGTCTGTTCTACAAAACTGACATGCTAACAGAAGGAACAAACCTGTGTCTAACAACGAGAACTTCCATTGTCGGTAACAGATTGAACATCAGCCTCATAAAAATGTCTCTTCAGTTATTATTCAGGAATAATTTTAAATAGTTGGGCAATTTATTTAGTGACTTATTTTCATGGCACAATTGGGGGAACATCTTATTTTCATTTCCCCTCAAAAGTATTTATCCAATCATTGAGCAATAGTTTATTTGTTATACTGAGCAGATGACAGACTAGTTCTTCTTTCGTTGCATTGATTTAACACAGTAAATCAGAAAAATGATAGATCCAATTATTTAATACCGGGCAGGAGCCTAGATGGCCAATTTAGAGAAAATAAAATTAGGGGCAGGAGTTGGTATATTATTGTAGAGGGACAATGGCCTCATTATAAGTTTGGCGGTAGCCTTGCCGGAAAAACCGGAGGAGCTGCCGCCTAACTTGCAAAAGTTTCCAGCGCCTGCGAATGGGCAATTACCGGGTCATTACAGCCATGCTGGACCCGGTATTTGCCCATTCGCGGGCGCTCAAATGCATTACTCCCCATTCCCATTGAGCTCTAAAGGCTCAATGGGAATGGCGGAGGTCGGATGCAACAGCACCATTGAGAAAGGTGCCAGTGCATCAGACATGCTCTGCTCGCGGGTGCCGGTATGGCCACCAGGACAGACCTGGCGGCCATAATGGCACTCGCAAGCAGAACTCATAGTTTGCCAGTACGGGAACTACGGTACCGGCAAGCTTACCGGTATCCTATTCCTGGACTAGCAAACTCTTAATGACCCCAATGTGTTCCACAACAATACTGCCTGGATTGAAGTCAGAGCCAATTGAAACCTCATAATGACACCAGGAACCCCTTCTGCTAAAAGAAGAAAATGGTGACGCAATTTCCCTTCCACCCTTGATTAAAAAAAGTTTGGATATTCGAATTTTGCTCCATATAGTATTGTGGGAGTAATGGTTGCCTTATAAAATTGTATGATATATTTTTAAGAACATTTGTCATAGTGTGATTCAATGTTCCCATCTCCGTTACAAAAGCTATAATAAACGGGGTGATGTCTTTTAAATCGGTATCATTATTATACTTTTGTTTTATCAGAAAACCTAAGTATTTCCAATTAGTTACCTCCTAAAGCTACACATTATTTCAGATGCCATTTGATTTTTTTTGGTAAATCTTCTGCTCGGAACAAAAATCACGATTTTTAATCTATGCCGATTAATTTCTAGCTAAGGCTTCCAGGTAATTAACAGAACCCTGCAACGCTATCTCGGTCTGTTCCAGAAGAATTAAATCATCTGAATAGGCAAGGTCCTGGATCAAAAAAGAACCAAGGTGAGGTGGATAAACATTATTAGCCTTAAGGTAATCAGACATGTCTGCCATATACAAATTAAATAAGGAAGGGGCCAGGACAAGACCCTGTCGTAGGTTGCAACAGGTGCGGACTGGCCCAGTTATAGAGCCTTCCCTGTGAAGTCTGATTTGAAATTGCATTTGTTGGCGGATTTGGATCAGAATGTTTAAGATAGGCCTTTGACAGCACTGAGTATTCAATTTATGCAATTACTTAACTGGGTTTACTTTATCAAATGCCATATTCAAATGTATTAAACTCATATACAGAGTTTATTTTGTTGGAATTAGAGTCCAGGGAGGTGCCCAACCTTCTCTTGAATCCTGATTGTTGTATCCAAGCATCCAATTTTCCCAATTGTATTGATGAAAAAGTCTTGCTGGAAGCATCCAATAAACCAATCAGGCAATAATTGCTCAGATTGAACCTATCCACTTGTTTGTGGATCGGAACAATGTAGGTTGTTTTCCAAGAATTTGGAAAAAAAAATGTTTTGTTAATTATGCGACTATAAAGCAGGAACAGAATAAAATCTCAATGAATCACTGTGGATGGTTATTTTAAAAAGTCCATCTGGATCTGGTGCTCTAAAGCCTTTAGCTTTGATTATTAAAATGAACAATATTCTCCTTGTCAAAGTGAGATGTCAGGAAAAATATGTGTTACATTGATCTAAGTGCAAAGAGTGTTCAGGTAAGGCGTACACTTCAGCAAAGTGTTGTTTCCAAACCACTTCCGAAATCGGGTTAGCCACAGTCTGAATTGCTTCACTTCTTGAAGACTAATCAAGTCTTGAAATGATTATCTTGCCTAGTATTTAGGACTTGCAGTATACTTGCAGTAGTACGTTCCGAGCCTCTCTCAGAGCAGATTTATGGGACCTGACCCACTTTATACCCTTGTTTGAGATTTTTAATTATTATCATAATTATCATAATTTCTTCAACCGTATCACAAGTTGCACCTACATTCTTTTTATTCTTACAAAGAAATGTGTCAAACAACTAAACTCAATGTTGAGGTAAATTACATTTGAACATGGCGACTTTCTTTTCTAGGCCAGATAGCAGACCTTTAAAAAAATCAGATAATCTCTCCGGATCAAAACAATCGTAAACCCTAGCGTTATAACCATGAATAAAGAATTGTGCAATACCTTCATTAAAATGAGTCAATGTCTTGTTGTTTCAGGTTAGACTAATTGTCAATTAATTGGTTACAATAGAGGCCAAGTAATTAACTGAAGTTCTTCATCCTATTGTTCAATTGATGACTATCTGAACAATCTGGAGGGATATAGGAAGAGATGTTACAATTCATTTCTTTTAGATCCAATAAATGAATTGAAGCTTCCAACCCATTCCTCTGATAATGGCTATGGTCGAATCATACTCCATATGATACAAATTTGCTTGGCCTGTATCAATGCAATTGCAATTAATATTGCCAGCAATCATTATCAACGGAGGATGTTTCCCATTACAGTCTGCCAAAATAGTCCTCAGATTCTCAAAAATACATTTTTGTCGAGCTCGGATTGGATTTTAATACACATCCAATAGCAGCCAGTCTGGTGTTTGCACCGGCACTGGCCAGCAAGCAGTTAGCTTCATAGCTAAGATGTCTTGGCATGAGTTCAATTTAAGATAATTAATATTTACATTCGCGAGATTGGCAGGATTTAGGCTACCAAAAGCTCATCCTTTAAGACCTTTGATGGCAGGAATGAAAAAGAGAGAGTAACCATCCATCAAAGGGCCCTCCACTTGCCAAGTTTCTTTGAAACATAACATGCCATATTCACGAAGGGGCACACCTATTTAAAGTCATAATAAAGTTCAGTGTGGCCCCATGTGCTCAAATAAATGTGTTTTATCAGTTAGGGACTTGTTCTCATAAAAGGTTCTACCAAATGTTGCCATCCATGTAGAGGGTTTGCCCATTTCATGACCAGTCTGTGACTTCCCAATCAGAAGTCAGTTCTCCCTGGCCCAAGAAAGAGACATTACATTGACCAACTTTATCCTTTTAACAATGTCTTCTTATGGGACCGTCCAAAGAAATAGAAATCTTATTAATTGTAAGTTGGGGTTGAGCCGGTTTCTACATAATCGTGGAATGGGCTTTTGTTATTCTATAGATATCATAACCCAAAGAGCTAAGTGCTGGGTCTTGCCCAAGTGGCATTGTCATGATAAAATTTGAAGAAAGTAGAAAGTGCACCAGGGGCCAGATTACAGAAACTTTGCACTGGTGCAAGTGCACAGTTTGCACGGTATTAGCACTAGGGCAAAGTTTGCCCCATTTTAAAAAAATACTGGGACACATTAAAAAACCATTGCACCTCGACAAGTGCAATTTGGTATATTGAAAGCACCAGGCCTAAAATTGTCCTAGTGCTAAAAAGATAAATTTTTGATGCATTTTTGTATGAGGGCAGAGTTTGCCCTAGTGCTAATACCATTCCGTATTAGCACTAGGGCAAACTTTGCCCTGGTTCAAAAATATAGCAAAAATGCATCTTTTCTGCAATAGGGCAATTTTAGCCCAGGTGCTGTTTAATATGCCAAACTGCACTTGTCGAGGTGCAATGGTTTTTTAATGTTTCCAAGTGTTTTTAAGAATAGGGCAAACTTTGCCGTAGTGCTAATATCACTCAAACTTTGCACTTGCACCAGTGCAAAGTTTCTGTAATGAGGCCGATCTTTACTGTCTCTCCTCAGAAATGTTACTAGGTCTATGGCATTTGATGCAATAGTTCTTACACAGAGAATCGCTTGCAACATTCACAGAATGTTGTGATGATTTAAAATGCTAGAGGAGGTCGAATTAAAAATGCTTTCTAGGCCCAGAACAAAAGGGAATATAGAAACTGGCAACTTGTGGATGCGCCTGTTTCACTTCAAGATGCTTATTTTCTCAATATTCATCTTGACTGAGAATGAACGCTTTTCTTCAAAGGTGCAGAAAACCTGAGTGTTTGTTGTACTTTATGTCACTATTTGTGGATTACTTTGATCTAAATCTGAGGCAATTTCGAAGATGTTATTTTCCAGAATAGAATATGCTTACAAATCTGTCAAGTTTAACTCTGCTTCCTAAGAAGTATTTTCGGCTTTATTTCTATAAGAAAGGGTCTCCTTCAATTTCCCAGTTGAGGGGATGTTCTTTTTAGTCTTGGTGATTTATTTATTTTTGACTGGCCCTTGCATGAGATTGTCTAACTTTGATTGATAATTCTTTGAGACAATTGGAGTCAAGTGAATCTGCAAGTTGGATGGTGCACGTTGCTGGAGACTTTCTTTGTTGGATTCCCTCAAAGGAGGAAGTTAGTCCTTTTTGTTACTAGCATCCACCAAAGAGTGTATTAATTTCTACAAGAACTTCCTGGAACCAATATTTTTGATTGAAACTATGTTTTTGAGGTTCTTGCATTTTATCCATATTGTTATGTCTACAGATAGATGTGTTACCTTCATGATAACAATGTCACCTGAGTGTCTGACCATAGAGAGAGATTCCTTACTTTTAGGTGAAACAGGTTATTGTTGTCACTGACAATATTTGGATCAGTTGGCATGCATCGTATCTGTTGTGTCAAGATTGTTGAAGTACAGGTAAAAGGCAAGTTGGAATCTCGCCTGTGTGTGCCTTCAATCGCCATTAGATTTTGATTGTGCAAGATTAAATCCCTCCAACAGGTTTATTTTAGTGTTCACAACATTCAGGATCGTTTTTTGTTCTATGAAATCATTATGAATGTTTTCATATAATTTGAAAAAGACAGTTAAAACCAAATTGCAAATATAGAGGGCTGGGTCAAGAACTAGTTATCACTAGAAAGATGCTGGTGTTTCTGAGAGGCCTGGGGAGCCGGTGAAGGATAATAGGTGTATGGCGATGATTCAAACAATTCTGATTTGTCATTGCAAAACAGAGGAGATCTTGCCAAGAGGTTTACAGAGTCAAAGGGGATTTTGGTGTGTATTGATGACTTGTTCAAAACTTATGTAAACCTTTGACCATTCAACTGAGAAGTCTAAGGATCTGTAGGACCAGTCTTGTTGTGGACTTGCACACTTTTATTGGTGATCAGTGAGTTGCTGAATACTATTTGAAGTAATTTCCTGTCTGTAGGTGATTTAGACATCACTTCATAATTTTACAATAAATCTGATCTTTGAATTTTAGATTTTGTGGTACTGTGTTATGTTAGAGGTTTTATGAGACAGGTTCTCATGATTGTATCACATTGGCATTTGACTCTACACCCAGAGGTTTTTTTTTATTTATAAATAGGAGAAGTAGTGACCGTTGCCATGGTTTTACTTTGCAGTCCATACATTATGAGCAAACCAATAAGAAGCACAAACTGCAAGAGCAAAAGAGTGTCAAAGAAGGAAATAAATTACCCACTGTTGGGTTAATGAAAGCTTTCATGGTCACCATAGTCTGCCCTTTGAATGAAAGAGGACTATACTTGGTAGTTCACTCTGCACCCTGGAGAGTCCTTTACCAACAAAGAGCACAGCATTGTGGTGCTGCCACCACTCCTGCCAATTGGCTGCCCTCGTCAGTGCACTCTTCTTCACAGGCAAGCAGAGAAGGTGATATCTGCACAGCCACATAGATGACATGAGGACTCCTGTCAGTTATGACATCTTGGGGGATTTCACCTGACAGAAAGTTGCATTTCTTTTCACACCTCCACCCAACCACAGAGAGTGGCTATAAAAGGGTCTGGTGTGCATCTCCTGTCCTGTCCGTTTCTAGGCACAAATGGACTAAGTGTCCAGTTTACATCTCGGAATCCACACAGGGATTAAAGAAATGATCTGGCTAGCTGTCTGATGTCTCAGCCACATCTAAGTGACCTGCAGGTTTGACAGGGACCAGGTATGGTAGGAAATTCATGGGGCCTCGGTGAACATCCAACTCCTGGTTGTGCCCTATTCCAGAATTAGTGTGATCCTTTTCGGCTGGCTTCCGCCTTGCACTCGTTCCAGATTTTGGAATAGTCTAGCGCCTTTGCTCTCCACCTGATCTTCTTTTAGGAGTGGCTTGGGACCATCACCCTGCATCTGCTAATCGGTCTGCCTCAACAGACTTGCCAGAGTTGGACTTTCCCTCTGTTTGAGGCAAAAGTCAACCTGACCTGGACCTCCAGCTGAAGACAAGTCTTCCAGCTCTAGCAGTCCCTTCAGGTCTTAAGCTTTCCTGTTTACCATATCAAGCATCTCCTACCTGCCCGTAGGTACTCCTGAGATCATTGAATCTGGTGTTAACTCAGTAGACAACTCAGTGGCCGGTGAGTCCTCTCTCACAAAAGTAGAAGCCTCAGGAACTTCCGGCCTGGACTAGGAAACAAAAGTGAGACTGGTCTTTCCCACTCTCCAGTTGAGAAAGCAACAGGGCCTCTGCCCTCAAGCACTTTTTCCCTTTCTGCTTTTGATCTTGCACCCTATGTACCTAGACTATGTCTGGGGTCAGGGAGTCAATTTCCTATCAAACACCCTACTGGAAATGAATTCTTGACTCCAACATGGTGCAGGGTGGTGTTACCACTGCAACTAAGCTATACCATTGCCAAGTGAGGCACCCATTGTCACCTAACAGCTGTCATACTCACAGCGGTATCACACAAAGTGGGAGACTTTTCCCATTTAGGGACACAGTGTCCAGAAATATCTGAGTACTGAAGGGAGATGAACCCTCTCAAATGATCTGGTACTGTTCCCACTCAGATTGATGGAACTTTCAGCCACTCCCTGGTCTAGTGGGTATTCTTCGGATAAGATGACCGCATTAATAATGCTCCCCTCTTTCAGGAGCCCAACAGTTACCTTTACCTGCTTAGGTCTCCGCTAGCAAGCTGGATATCCCTTTCTTTGCGTCAAATCGTCATATAGAAAACAACCTATGGATATTGAGAGTGCCAGTGACTGAGTGCTAGAGGGGCCCTCACTCTTCTTTTCTGTGGGGGCCGACAACCATTCCACTGGAATTTCCCTTCATGTTTTTGGGGGCCTTCCTTTGAAGAAGGGTCAGTACCTTCTGCTTGTATCATTCCCCTTGTTAAATGAATTTGCCGGGGCCATTGTCTGCACTTGAGTACACACATACCTGTCAGCAGACTTTTGTGTTCTCCCTACGGTTTGTGATATTATTATCCATTAAATGCTGGTGTAACTCCATCTCACATGTTTAAAGGATACTCTCACATGCAATCCAATAGAACATGCCATGGAATGTGTCAACTTTATTACCTGTAATCATCACAACCGCTGTGTGTGCCCTTCTCCCACTAGGTCCCCTTATGGTTTTGGCAGGCCAAAATATCTGTTCCTCGCAAGTACTGACTGTTCAAAACCACACTTGTGCTGTTAAGCTATTCATAAAAAAACAGAAGCTCCGGATGTGGTTCAAAGATGTTCTAGGTACACTGCTAATGGTCCTGCCTTATTGCCCCTCAATTCCATCAGTTATAGAAGGAGATTGTGAGATTCACTGTTTGAGGGGAATAATTAACATCTGTGGCCATAATAACCACATGCTAGAACATAATGTGCTGGGAGTGAAGTTTTATGAATGAGTTCTCAAAATGTCTGCTATGCTTAAATTGGCCTGCTCACCAGGATTGCTTTCTTCTTATATATTCGAGAGATAATTGAACTGTTTGTGTATACATTGGAAATGACTCCTTAAATTGTAGGGGTGACATTTAATAAAGACTAGATACTCTCTTTATGCCAGTGTATGGGTCTATTTTATTGTATTTAGTTATTTTTACATTAACATCACCCATCACTCAAAGCTTGAGGCACCAAGGCGCTGTTGTGAGACCAGTTACATGATACAATCTTAGCAAACTAAATAGTACATTTCACATTAAAGGACAGAACAGCATGAATAGAAGATTAAGGACAGCAGGCAGTGTTCTGGGGCTAGAAAGCCAGAATGGGTGCTTCTCAGTTAGGTGAAAAGCCGTGTTGTTAGAACTTTGCGGAATGTTCAGTAGGAGCTCTCAGCTCTAAGTTCAGTGGGGAAAGAGTTCCAGTCATTGAATGCTATCATTGGGAAGCTCGCCCCTCCTCCTTTAGCTCTTTTGGTTTTAGGTAGGGTGAGGCGGTGGGCATAGGTGGATCCCTCCATTTTCTGGGCCAGGTTTTGCAGTGCTGAGTTGCCCAAGCATGTGTGAGCGTCAATAGTGTTTTGAGAATGATCCTTTCTTTAATGGGAAGCCAATGCACTTTTCTTCTGGCGGCTGATATGTGATCTCTCCTTGAGATGTTTAGGGCAGCTCAAAGGGCATTGTTTTGGATTATTTGGAGTTTATTTGTGTTCTTTTTTGAAGTTCCTGCAAAGAGAGCAATACAATAGTCCAGTGTTGCTCCTGTAGTTGCTGTGGTGATGGTTAAGCAGCTCTGTGGGGTTAAAAATTGTCTTGCATCAATGATAGGTTTGGCTGTGTAAGCTGCTGAGAAGGTGACTGCATTAACCTCTTTGGTGATGGATAGCACGGAGTCTATGTAGACCCCAGTGTTTTTACTGTGGCTGATACTGGGATCGGGTGTCCGTCTATGGTGACTGAGTTTCTACAGCATTAAAGGTGGGCCTGCCAGTAGGATCTCGATCTTGTCATCATTTAGACATAGGTAGTTAGCTGATATCCATGATTGTGTTGTGCAATAGATTTTGTTAAGCAAGCGTGTCTTCTTCGTAGCAACCTGACAAGGGGAGGAGGATTTGGGTTTCAACGCCATAGTTGGTGTAGGATATGCTGATCTCATCCATGATGTCAACAAGAGGTTTTGTGAATATGTTGTAGAGGGATGGGGAGATTCAGGAACCTTGGGTGATGCCACAGGGGATAGGGATAGGGGAGGGTGCTGGCAGTGATATGATATGATATGGCATTTATAACGTGCATATACACCAGTGTTTCAAGGCGCGAAGAGGCAAGGGAGGGGGAACAGATGGAGGAGAGAGAAAACGATCTTACTAGGCCAGGTGACATTGGGATCGTGCAAGTGCAGTGGAAGGGGGAAAGGGAAAAGTGTGAGGGGAAAGGGGATGGGGCAGTGCAGTACATAGGATAACAGTAACATACATAAAATCAATAATACAATACATACTAAGTGCAGCCAAGTGGTGACAAGAGCAGGGTAAGTACAGGGGGCTGTAAGGATACAGAAACAGACCTCTAGGTGCAGGGGGTTTACAGAGGGGGAGTGCAGGGGTACAACGGGTGGGGCGGGGACCTTGCCCCGAGAACAGACGGTAGCCAGATGACCAGTGCAATTTAAGTTTCTGTCAGGAGTTCAGCAGGGGAGAGGAGGAGAGAAAACAGAAGCAGATTGGAAGGTCCTCAGGTGCTTCCGGAACCGGAGATGGTTCTCCTCAAGTTTCAGAGAGGCAGGGAGGCTGTTCCAGAAGGAGGCCCCAGCCAAAGAAATAGATCTACCACCAACTTGTTGCATGGAGAAGCGACTGACCCTGAGGGAGTTGGAGGCGGATGATCGAAGGGCTTGAGAAGGAAGATATTTAGGAATAGAGAGTTGAAGGTATTGAAGACCCAGGTCCCAGAAGGCCTTGTGGACAATGCAGAGGGTTTTGAACATAATCCTTGCAGCCACTGGGAGCCAGTGCAGAGATTTCAGTCCTGGAGAGAGATGAACCCTGGGCTTAGGATCAAGGACAAGTCTTGCAGTGCTGTTTTGGGTGAGTTGCAGAGGGCAGATAGAGAAAGAGGCTGTTGCATTAGTCCAGCCTAGAGAGACCCAGAGCTCTGGAGACACTGAGCTTCTGGGGGAAGGAGAGGAAAGGAAGAATACCTCTAAGGATGAGCAGCTGGTAGTGTGACTTCTTAGAGATGTCAGAGATGTGAGGAGAGAAGGAGAGTGTGGAGTCGAAGATGACCCCAAGGTTTTTAGCCTCACTGGTGGGAGCAGGAAGAGGGCCAAGAGAGGCCATTCAGAGAGTGATACGGAAGGAGGGAACAGGTGTGCCCATGAGGAGAATCTTAGTTTTACTGGCATTAAGGAAGAGATCATTGGCGGCACACCACTCCGGGATAGAAGACAGACAGTCAGAGATGAGAGAGGGCGAAGAGGTGGCTGAAGGGAGCCTGAAAATGAGCTGAGTGCCATCCACATAGGACTGAAAGTTGGGGTAGAGAGCAGCAATGCGGTGGGCAAGAAGTGCCAGGTATTGGTTGAACAGCCAGGGGGAGAGGTTAGACCCATGGAGAACACCGTAGGGAGAGAGATATAGAGGAGAGGAAGGAACCAACCTGGACCTGTGAGGGTCGATCGGAGAGGAAAGAAGTCAGCCAAGCCAGGGCCTGATCGATGTTAACCAGGTGATCACGGAGATGGTTGAGCAGGATGGCATGGTTGATCATGTCAAAGGCAGAAGAGAGATCAAGTAAGATGAGAACACAGGGAGTGTTGGAATCGAGGTTGGAGAGCAGATCTTCATGGATGCTCAGGAGAGGAGTTTCCATGTTTCTGGCAGCTCTGAAGACAGACTAATGGTCATGAAGACAACCAAAAGATTCAGTATGGAGATTAAGCTGGGAGGTGGCCAGCTTTTCCAGGAGTTTTCCCAGGAAAGGAGTGATGGAGATTGTCTGAGGCAAGACGGGTCGGCTTGTTAAGATGAGGGTGCACAAGGATGTGCTTCAGGGGGAAGGGAAAACTCCAGTGTCAAATTAGATGTTGCAGAAGTCGACCAAAGCAGGAGCCATAGTGTCAATGTGTTCCTGGATGGTTTTAGAGGAACAGGGGAGAACTTGTTTAGACAAGACTTTCATAGATCAGACTTGTCTGGGGAGAACAGGGGAATGGCAGAGAAGAGAGGACAAGGGGTGGCCACAGAAGGGCCAGAGGAGGAGCGGGGAGTGGAGGGAGGAGGAGGAGAGGGAGAGAGAGAGGACAGGATGTCCTGAGCTTTATAGATGAAATGAGAAGCCAGGGCTGTGCAGAGGGCCTGGGAGGGGACAAGAGATGTAGAGACTGCAGCAGGATTTGCCAGCTACTTGCAGATTTTAAAGAGTTCAGCTGAGGTGTTGGATGCCGCAGAGATGCAGGCTTGGATGAGGGCTATCTAACTTGGTGCGGATATAAAGCTGGTCTTGCCTTTGAAGCAGGCGGCAGGCCAGTTTGTCAGAGGATGCACCAGAAGCACACCATTTTCTCTCAGCCACACTGCACTTGCGTTTAAGGGTGACAAGGTCTGAGTCTTAACAGGAGTGGCACTTGGCTTTGGGCTTCAAGTGGATCCTTATGACAGGGGCAAGAACATTGTGAGTATCAGCTATAGGAGAGTGGAGCATAGAGAGGGCTGTGTCAGGGTTTGAGTCGGCCGAAGTGGCAGGTCGGGGAGAGCAAGTGGCGGGAAAAGCCTCAACTGACACATGCTTCATGGGTCGGATAACCGAGAAGGTAGGTGGCAGTGCTGGAGTTGGCTTGCCCTGTGGGGTGGAGAGTGTGAGATGGGAGGAAAGGAGAAAGTGATCACTCCAGTAGAGGGGAGTGGTGATAGATAGAAAGGGGAAGGTCAGAAGAGATCAGAATATCCAGAGTGTGCCCTACAGTGTGAGTCAGGCCAGAGGGGAGAATGGAAAGAGAGAGAGAGTCACAGAGGTCACTAAAGAGACCAGAGGAAGGACAGGAAGCATCCAGGTGGATGTTAAAGTCTCCAAGAATGAGGAGTTCAGTGGTCAGGACCAGGAGGGAGGAGGAGATTTCAGCCTAGTCAAAGATGAAGGGGGGGATCTGCCCAGGTGGACGACAGATGGTAGCCAAAATAAGGGAACGACTAGGAGTGAGAGAGAGCCTGCAGATGAGGCATTCGAAAGAGGAGTAGGCCTGCGTAGGAATGATAGAGGTGGGAATCCACTCAGGGAAGATCAGGGCTACACCCCCTCCAGAATGGTTGGACCTGGGTGCAGAAAGGATTTTGTAACCATCAGGGAGGAGAGTGTCAAAGCTCATGACAGAGCTGGCTGTGAATCATGTCTCAGTGAGACCGAGGGCATCGAGGTAAAGTTCTTCGAGGAGGCGGCAGATGTCAGAGGAGTGTTTGACAGCTGAGCAGAGGTTGAGAGTGACAAAATGGAGAAGGTTGCCATCCTTGAAAGACTACCGGGTGGGGTACAAATCAGAGGTATAGCCTGCGGAGGTGTAGAAGAAGCCCAGGGGGGGTGCTGGAGAGGAAAAAGGAGAGGGCAAGGTAGCCATGGAGGAGGCAAGGAAGCTGTGAAGGGAAGAGAGTGGACAGCAGGAAAACAAAGGAAATTGATGAGGCGCAGGAAGCGTCTACCAAAGAGGAGAAGATTGGCCTGAGGGCTTTGGACCAAGACGGTACCGTTCAGGTAAACATTAATGATGACCTTAGAGGAGTGGAAGGAGGCCACGAGGGCCTCCCACCAGCTGCCACCATTAATGGGAGAAGAGGAGAAGGGAGAAAGCACAGAGACGATATGAAGAGTCCATAGGTATGGTGAGGGAACAACAAAGAGGATGTCAGTGAGGGTTTGCCTGCAGGAGGCTCTGGTAAAGGTGTCAGCGATAGGGAGGCCTGGGTTGGAGACCAGGGTGTCCTTTTTAAACTTCTTCCTACCCAATTTAGTGAGGAGAGCAGGATAGTTGATAGAGAAGCCATTAGAAAAGATAGGTGAGACAGAGAGCACCATAGAGTAGGTAGGTAGAGAAGAGAAGGGGGTGAAAATGGGGGTGAGGAGAATGCTAGGGAAGGACACAAGGAGGGGCACAGGCAGACAAGACAAAGAGAGACACGACACTAGTAGACAATGGAACAAGTAGACGAGAGCTCAGACAATAGTAGAACAGTTAGTTGGATTAGAGCTTTGCAAGAAGGCTAGGCCAAAGACAGAACTGCAATAAAATATAATTTAAACCCAAAGACAAAACAACGGAGTGTGAGAGTCCTGTGTGATGGGGGGAAGGCCTAGGTTTCACAATGCAAATTTAAATACTTTCACAATGCAATTTAATACCACAGAAAAACACACCTATGTCTGAGAATCCTGCATAGTGGGATTAAGGCCTAGGTTTCACAATGCAATTTTAAAGACTTTCACAATGCAATATTAATACCACAGAAAAACACAACTAGATCTGAGAATCCTGTTTAGTGGGAGGAAGGCCTATGTTTCACAATGCTATTTTAAATACTTTCACAATGCAATTTAATACCACGGAAAAACACACCTAAGTCTGAGAATCCTGTCTGAGAAGACTCTCATGGTTCTGTTTTCAAAGAAGGAGGCTATCCAAGATGTGGCATCAAGGGAGAAATTGCCTGAGGTGATGAGGTGGTGACATAGAGTGGGGTGGTCTACAGGGTCGAACGCAGCAGGTAGGCCTAGCAGTTGAATGATGGCTGGTCTGCCCTTGTCTCTGAAGAAATCAAGTTGGATTTTAAGGTCTAGTAGTGCTGTTTCTGTGCCATGGCCAGGACACAAGCCTGTAATATGTTTGTGCCAATTCATGGTTTTGAGTCTGTGTCAACGTGCTGTCCTATCATTGGGTCAGCATACTGTTAAGTCAATATCATCACTCCCGGAATACTGGATGCCCTCCATAACTGTTCTCCCACACACATCCACACTGCTTCACACACGTTGCACTCATTTGTGCATGGATTAATTCGCACACATGCACGTTCACCCATGGGGATATTCACACAGAGACATATTCCATGCTCGCAGTCACAGACACAGGCAACTCCTCATGGTCACGCACTCATATATGCATGAGGACATATGTTCCGCGTTTTCTTACTTGTTCATGCCACCTTAGCTAAACACCACTGCACACTGTTGACCCAGATGGCCCGCCCATGATTCTACCAGCAGTCAATCATGTCCACACACTCTGTTTATGCAGGGATTGAGAGCTGGCAGAGCACGACCTCTGCCGACACCTGGCCTTTTACTACTAAGGTCTAAGTTATATGCTTGGAGCCTTTTGTATCTCCTTACTTCACATTAAGAAAATAATTAAGAAAATGATGCAACAAGGGATGAGCCCTGTTGTACCTGCTATGAGGCAATTTTCTAAACTCCTGCACAACAGTATAGGTGAAAAATGAAAATGGATTCTATGAATCCAAATGTACATCTTTTTCATCCAACACTTAAAACCATATTTTCATCTAATGCAATAAGCAGAGGGGGGGGGGGGTGTACCGTTGCACCCTGACACACCAATCACCAGTGTTCAGAAGAGTTATGGAAATGCTGGTTCATTCTTCATCTTGTCTTCCTTTCATTGGGCATTCACACTATTCCTTACAGCCTGCAAGACTCTTGCATGCACTCTAAGCCTGGCATTATCACAATCATTTTCAGAGACACAGATTTCAGTCAATGTCATAGGTTTTCATTGTTCTTCAACTTTATCAGGGGTGGACAGTTCAGTGTTGATTTCATCTAAGCAATCCGTGGTTCCACACACGGATAAAGTTGCAAATATACATATGTTTAAACAGTAATAGAATATGTATTAGGGTTTAAAAAAGACACCATAAAAATGCACGGTTATGATGTCAAACACGTACTACAAATTAGTTCCTTAGAAAAATGATATTGCTTCCTGGAATACACGTCACGTTTAAACTGCACTGTGTCAATTATGTCACCTCACAGGCAATTATTGTAATCCTTGTTGATCAATAACGCTTGACAAAGTGAAAGCTGATAACATAATTAATGGATTGATCAATATTTCACAACGCGGTATAAAATCCCCTCATCATTTATTTTTAAACTGAGAGGCCACTTGTAGATAGCTGACTGGACTCTGACAAGGTAACCTTTCACTGGGGATAGTCGAACTAGCTCTGTCAGAACACTTATCCGAATTTTGGTGATTCGAGTGCTGTAAACTTTTCATATTGTTCTGGATATTTGTCCATAAAGGTTTGCGGCCACCCAGGTATAAATATAACATGTCCCACTACCCCATTGGGACCAGGCGTGTCAATCTTTTTTTTAACTATTTCTGGTGCTTTTGTGCTGGACATAGAACAAAATGGCATTACCTTTAATGACGGGCGAGTGCATATTGTGTTGTTCAGTAGTTCAAGTCAGTTGAAGATGCAGCATTCGCGGCCATCTAGCAGCAAGCACGAGTCGAAGAAGAGTCAAACTGGAAGAAGACTGCAGTTTGTAGTGGCTAAAGCAATGTTGATTGTGGAGGTCGCCAAGTTCCCGGATGCAGAGGTGAGGTGGTTCAATGTTGCGCAAAGGATGCGGTTCTGAAAGAACATCTGCAGCAGTTTGATGATTGACTCAATCAATGAAGAAGAGGCTGGAGGTTCATGCAATGCAGATGCAATTCTCTAATTAAGTCAAGGCAACAACATCCTTCAAAAACTTGTTTGGATGGGCAGACTGCATTTTGAAATGCAATGATTGGCAACGGCAGCTCTGTTGGATCCTGATGGTTGAAATTGGGTCAAACACACTCAAATAATGCCTCGCAGCAGTATGAAGGTAAAAGGGCATGAATCCATTGCTGTACTGGTTCTCAGGAGCTGTGAGTCCAACTCCATGGTGTCAGGGACAAGATGAGTCCTTTTCCAAGGCAAATGTGGGGAAGACTGGCAAAGGTGTTTAGATATGCAGAACCCTGACGTGAGGCTTCTCCGTTTGTGAATGTGTGTGCCCTTTGATTCCTGGAAACAGGCCAGCTTCCTGTGGAGTGGCTGTCTCTCTGGGGAGGGCAGTACCTGGACCCACAAAGGAACAAAGAGATGCAATCACCAAAGGTGACAGTCCTGCCAGCAGAGGACGGTCCAGCCTGTCTGACGAGAAGACAGCTAACACTTCCACAGCTCTGTGCTCACAGTTCTGGCACATATGTGAAATCAAACTGATGTGGCTTGGATAACTATGAGAGATGCTGGCCACCAGGCCCTACACTTGGGTATGGTTTATATTTGTATTTTAACCTGCCACCAGGACAGCCATTGTATAGCTATGTAGTTCTTAGAACAGGGGTGCATATCTTAAATGCAGCCCCTGTGCTGCATAGGCTTGAGGTCGCTGCAGCTTCCAAAAGGGAACCTGTGACCCAAGAACTTGCTCTGTGCACTGGAGAGCGGGCACTGTAGATCAGACTGCTGAGGCAGCTGGTCACATGTGTACACTATGCTTTTAGCATGAAGCCTCGTGAAAGGGGAATCTCATTAGCAGATTTTCCTTCCTGAAATGGAATTACCCATATCATTTCAATAATTCATAAAAATCAAAAAAAGCAAGGGCTTCTACACCCATGCCAGATGGCAATTCCTCACAGTAACACTTTGGCATGAGGTGGTAGTGTCCCTGCCTTATGAATTCTGAATCAAATCCTATGAGGTCAATATCATGTCTTATCATGGATGTTCTCTGAAATTTAATAACCTATCTTATACTGGTGGCTAGGAGCACTCCAAAATTAAGTCAATGTTCTTTGTGATTAAAAAACAACAGATGTCCACAAAGTTGTGGAACTCTGCGGTCCCTCACGCACCCTATTTGTGTTATCCAACTACAGAAAGCTTCAATATATACTTTACAATGGGAAAAATGCAAACGTACCTTCCAGTTGAAATAAAGTAAAGAATAGTTTTTTTACTGTGCTTATATAATGAATAATATCTAAATGATATTACATCATATATTCAGTTTCAATTGCATTGACATTTAGTACCTTATAATTCACATAATTTCATATAGTACATAAATAAATAAACAAATACAACAATTTCGTGATTATTTGGTTATTCTTGCTTAAATGTTTACCAATGTGCAGACAATCACAATACACAATCAAACTGTATTCTCATCAAATGTTCCTCATTTGATTACACTGATAGGTTCTTGGTAACTGTAGTACTGTATTGTCCTAGGAATTTGTTCAACGCATTTTGGGAATTTGTTCCTTTCATCAGGAGTAGAATTTAGCCAATCTGTTTACCGACAGCCGACGTGTTGCAACTAGTTAGGTATGTTTTCTTCTGCTTTGTTGTGTACGCTCTCAAGCATTTTTCTCCTTGGCGGTGGTCCTCCTCTGTCCACGCTTGATCTCTCTGCTCGCCTTCCTACATGTCCTTTCTGTTTCCCTTTCTCTGTGTTTTCGCTTCAGCTCTCGTGCCACTCTTGCCCTTTCTCCCTGCTTTCTGTTCCGTATTCACGCAGTGAGTCTCAGCTGCTTTCTCCTGTTATCTGGCATTTCTCTTGGTGCCGCCAGCTGTCCTCTGTCTTTACCGGTTCTCCCAGCCCCCCCCCACTTTCTTAGCTTCCTTTCTACATGAGCGTCCAGTTCCCTTCTGCATCCCAGTGCCCGCGGGTTATTCTTTTTTCGTCCGGTTTCTGTCCGTTTCTGTTTCCCCTTGGAAGCTCTCTTTTTTGGCTGCTCGCACCTTTCTTGCTACGGTGCTCTGGCGGCCCTGTTCATTCCATCCCTTTTATCTTCTATCAGAGATTATTGGGGAAAGTATTACAACCTACTGCCTAGTCTCTTCCCGTCCACTCTGGGATTACCTAAGGTTTACTCTAAAGGATTCCTGCCGCTTCCTGAACTAAGATCACCGACCGTCATCTTTGTTCCTCTGGAAACCAATCCTTCTACAATTCTGCCATACCTCCTGGAGGATCTTCATCTTACCGTCCTCCTTGGGTTTTTTTGTGCCTTCCGGCTTTTCTCCCATACACACGGTTGTTCCAGGAACAAAGTCCCTGATCTGCCATATTCAGCAGTCACAGTGGCTTCTTCCGTAGCAGGCCATACCTTCTAAAAAAAAAGGGATGCCTACAAGAAGAAAAAATAAGGAGCCTTCACCGGAGCCAAGTCCTTCAGGTGAGGAGGAGGAGGGGGACTTTGAAACCAAATCAGCTTTGAAACCGAAGAAGGGGTTATTGACAGTTTGTAATGCCAGAATCATAACATGGCCACCGCAGAACAGGTCCAAGAGCTGGTGGCTACAGTTCAGGGTCTTACCCTAGAAGTGCAAAATCTGAAGACCGAAAACACGGTCCTGCAGCAGCTGGTTACAGCCCGAAAACAACATCCCATGGATCTTCCACCAATGGCCCTAGTGTTGGGCAAATTTGCTTGATCACCTAAGAAACTGAAGGAGTTCATAGAATCCTGTGGAGTCCACTTCACTTTTAGATCTGGAACATTAGCTACAGACCATGCCAGGGTAGGGTTTATGATTACCCATATGATGGGGAACGCCCTAGCTTAAGCCACCCCACTGGTAACAAAGGTCAATCGGATCCTTCAAGACTACGAAGCTTTTGTAAATCTACTTCGCCAAACCTTTTAAAGGCCTGAAACCTCTTTTGTTGCCTGTGAGGATTTACTGGACATTCGCCAGGGCAATATGGATCTCTTGCCCTACATAACCACCTTCAAACAATTGGCTGCAGATGCCGGGTGGAGAGAACAAGCTCAGTACTCAATATTCCTCTGAGGCATAAAAAAAGAACTCACGGATGAATTGGCACGTACCAAACGCCCTCCAACGTTCTCAAATCTCCTCTCTGCGGTTCTCCAAATCGACTTTCGGCTATCGGAAAGGCGAGCAGAAAGAAGAAAGAACCGCAGTCTTCTTGTACCCTCTGAATCACACACACCTTCCTCCTCACCTGCTTCACGTCCTCCAAGAAACAAGGAAGAACCTATGCAAATAGGAACCGCCCAAGCTCCCCTTACTCCGGAGGAGCGAGAGAGGATACGAGATGGAAATCTCTGCATGAATTGTGGATGTGAAACTCATCTGTTAAGAGACTGCCCTGAGGTCCCTCCCAGGTGGTCGGGCAACGGGCATCTTCGGTATTAGCAGGGACAAATTACTGAGGTACCCTATCAGGTCCCTACAGCACTATAGCGGTTTCTACTCCTGCATTCTCAGAGGACACTCGGCTCATGGTGGTCTCTATACAGGTCCTTGTGCAAGGTAGAAGTGTGGAAACCCTAGCATAGCTTCATTGCGGTGCTGCAGGGAACTTTGTTGGCACTCTATGGGTAGAGAAAGAAGGACTACGATGCATAAAAAAGAAAGAATATCAGAAGGTGGAAGGTGTCAACAGCAAACCCCTAAGTTCAGGTCTCATCACCCACTCTACCGAAGAACTATCGGTAACCATTATGCAACTTATAGAGAGGCTGTCTTTTGACATAATTCGAGCCACACATTTTCCCATGATAATGGGCATTGGATGGCTGCGACGACACAATCCCACCATCAGCTGGTCAGAAAAACATCCTAGCTTTAATTCCTCGTTTTGCAAAAAATAATTGTCATAAGGGAACAGGCTGGAGTCAGTCAAGACCAATTTCGGCAATGAACCCTGTTCCATTCATTGTCTTCCCGGTTATCTTAAAGAGTTCCAGGATGTGTTCCTGGAAAAGATCCCCATGGACTTACTACCGCACCAACCAGAGGACTGTGCATAGATTTGACACCCGGGGCATTAGTTCTGTTTGGTAGAATGTATTCCCTCTCCGTGACAGAGAAGAAGGATCTTCAAGATTACCTTGATGCCAACCTCACCAACGGCCTCATCAGGCCATCACATTCTCCAGCCAGGGCTTTCTTCTTTTTAATACCCAAAAATGGATTCCAAGTAGATGAGATCCTGTATAGATTTCCGTGGTCTCAATAAAGTGACCATACAAGATTGATATCCTATGCCCATAATATCTGACATAATGGAAGTGGTTCAAGGGGCAACTGTCTTCACCAAGCTTGACTTAAGTAATGCTTATCACCTCTTCTGCATAAGATCGGGAGACGAGTGGAAGACAGCCTTTTGCATCCCATTCGGACACTTTGAGTATCATGCAATGACGTTTGGGTTGGTGAACGCTCCATCCGTCTTCCAGAGAATCATGGATAGGCTGTTTTCCGATCTCCTCTGCCATTCGACTATCGTAAATCGCGATGACATTCTGGTATTACGTAGGCTCAGGTTGAACCATCTGTTAGTCAAACCCTAGAAATGTGTATTCTCTTCTTCCACCATTCTATACCTTGGGTTCATCCTGTCAGACCAAGGCATCACAATGGATACGTGCAAGGTATCCGCCATCATGGACTGGCCTTCGCCCATATCTATTAAAGAGGTTCCTAAGCTTAGCCAATTTCTACCGGAAATGTATTCCAGAGTTTTCTCATATTGTTCTACCGATTACCCAGTTGCTGAAGAAGGCTTCTGCCCCATTTAGATGGAACCAAACAGCAGAGACAGTTTCTCCTTACTCAAACATCGCTTCTGTTCGGCACCCATATTAAGACAACCGGATCAGATCAAACCTTTCATCCTGGAGACAAACGCATCTTCTGATGCCATAGGTGCTGCTCTCCTTCAAGTCCATGAAGGGAAAGAACACCTTGTCTCCTACTTTTCTAAGACTCTCACATCCAGTCAAAGAATCTACTCCGTAATAGAAAAAGAACTCTTAGCCATCAAGGGAGAGCTATCCTTTCTTATTCCCACAGACCATAAGAACCTTTAGGTACTCCAACAGATGGAGTGCGTCAACATCCGCCAAGGTAGGTGGGCTCATTTTTCCGCAAAGTTTCAATTTTCCATCACGTATTTACCGACTCACAAAACATTTTGGCAGATGCACTTCCCAGAAGTTTGGTCAGGATTCGGAATCCGTCAGAGAACCCATGTTTCCAAACACGAGGATAGTGTCTGCAGTCTCTACCTTTCTGCAGCAAGTCAAGAAAGCCTCTCTAGGGGATGTAGAGTCCTCCGTTCCCTTTGACCACTCTCAGGTGGAGGAAAATGATGGTCTTTTGTTCATTAAAAGAGACTATAATTGCCCTCTGAAGGCGTCCGCTGAATAGCGTTCTATTGGTGTCACGACTCAGTCACTGCGGGTCATCGAGGTTGTAATGGAACATTGGAGCTGCTCAAACGATCATTTTATTGGCCCAGTATGGCAAAAGACACTGAAGGATACGTCAAGGCATGCCAGTTGTGTGTCCGTAGCAAATACCAAACGCAAAAGCTCATTGGTCTCTAAGAACAGAGCCCGATGCCTTCGGGTCCTTGGAGCCATATTGCCACTGACTTTGTGGTAGAACTCCCCTTTCACAAGGGTGCTCTTGTATCATGGTGACTATCAATATATTCTCTAAACTGGCACACTTTTCACCCTTAGCTGGGATTCCTACAGCATGCAAAATGGCGGAGATATTCCTCAGGGACAGTTTCCATCTTCACGGGTTGCCGCAAAAGATCACGTCAGACCGAGGTAGTCAGTACACCTTATGGTGTTTGGAAAGGCCTCTATGGTCGCCTGGGGATAGAGCAAGCTTTATCATCAGGTTTTCATCCGCAAACCAATGGACAGATGTAACGCTTCAACAGAACTTTGGAGATGTACTTTCTGCTACATAACCAACATCAGGATAATTGGATGTCCTTACTGCCAACAGCGGAGTTTGCCTACAACAACACTATTCATACGGCCTTAGCCATGAGTCCTTTCTATGTCACCTATGGTAACCTTTCGGTTTCCCTTTCTCTGTGTTTTTGCTTCGGCTCTCGTGCTGGTCTTCCCCTTTCTCCCTGCTTTCTGTTCCGTATTCATGCAGCGAGTCTCCGCTGCTTTATCCCGATATACAGCATTTCTCTTGGTGCCGCCAGCTGTCCTCTGTCTTTATCGGTTCTCCTGGCTCCCCCCTCTTTCTTACCTTCCTTTCTACGTAGGCGTCCGGTTCCCTTCTGAATCATACAGTTAAGGTCCACAACTCAAGCGACTTTTTCCAAAACCACCATCATTGCCTATAAGAGAGGACGTAATTTGAAAAACCAACTGATAAAAGCAGAAAGACCACAGAGGGAAAAAAAAAACACCTTGAGCACAAAAAGAAACAGGGATTTATCCCTGTTTGAATTGTTGTAATTGCAATAACGTAATGAGGGGAGGATATGGAAGACACCCCAATAAATGTAATATGATCAAATTAAAAGATTTAGCAACCTGTGACACCAAATCCATTATCTATGGACTAATTTGCCCCTGTAGAATCTTCTATGTGGGCCAAACCACAAGAAAGGCAAAGAAAGGTGGAACAAACATAAAAGCAACATACGAACCAACAATATAAGATCACCAGTTGCTGGACATTTTAATGGACAACTCAATACCATGGCACGATTGAAAGTAATCATCTTAGAGATTGTTAAAAAAAGCACAGCGAGGAGGTAACCATGCAAGACGCATGTATCAAAGAGAGGTTTACTGGATCGAAACATTAAACAGCCTGACCCTGGACGGGATGAACAAAGAGTTTAGTTTGGGTCCCTTTCTAATTTAGGAAGGCTTTTTACCACTACCTGTCGCATTTACAATAGCAGATAATCAAAAAATGTTGACAATTGTTCCCAACTGGGTGACTCTGGCAGACAAGACTATATGTAAGCGTTGACATAAAATCCACACATTATATCGGTCCGCACCTAGAAAAACCACCCATAAGTATGAGTGGACTTTGTTGGCCTCCTAAACTTCTGCCACCAGGTTGGGAAAAACCAGAAGGTGTCCCATCCGCTAGTCCCCGCGGATCTCTCTCAGGTGGCCAGTGCATGGTAATCACCTTTCGATCCAGACTCTGGGAGTTGACCAGTGCGGGAGAATCACCTGTTTGAGGTACCTTCAGGGAGTGGGAGTTGGACATCGGATGGCGAGACGCGGTATCACTCTCTTCCCAGTAACATCTTTTCCCCATCCTACCAGGTAGGACATATGCAAACTCTACCCTTGCCCCTTTTCCTGTAAAAACACTTTCACACGGACAGCCTGCTCTGGGGGAAAACATACTCACACCCAAGCCATGTATGTGCCTGACATGTCCAACTACTATGACCAGGCAATTACTTACAATCACTCACACCTGACTGCCATTAAGCTTCCCCAAATGGATAAAAGGTAGAGCACGAGAGCACATTCTGAGCGAGGCAAAGCACATGAAGGTACAGCAGTTTTGAGTCAGCAGCTGAAAAATGGGAGAAAGACAGCAAACCCGGAGGGTTCGTAAGAAGGGAAACACCCTTGACCTTTTCAGCAAGACGCTGTTACTTTCAAGAACCCTTCAAGGCAGAAAGCGAAAAGCCAGGAAATTAGACTGGAGAATCCAGATCAAGGCGGGGAGATTCAGCAGATGCTGTGGTATCATCCTTGGCTCCACAAACAAAGAAGCGATAGTGAGATCAACACAGCCGATGAGTTGAGAAGACCGCTGCAAGACCGGCCTATGTTGAAGTCAAGGTTTCATGCGGCAACATTGTATAACAAGTGCTGGAACGAACATTGTGAAACGTGTATGATGAAAGACGTGAGTAAAGCTAAACTGCTGATGAATGTTGGAACTTGAGAAGGAAAGATACGATACAATTGACAGAGCGGTATGGCACCACAACTGTGCTCATTTGAAAATCTCTGTCAGGTATCCCACCAAGAGCAACGCAAGTCAAAGATTGATGTGAAATGCAATTGTGTGAAGGGAATCAAAGTGGTCCCATTGTGGAAAAGGGTTCTGAACCCAAATGAGGGGGTTCAGTGGTCTGAGCCCAAACGAGGGAGACCAGATGTGAACTTGTGAGTGTAAAAACCTTGACAAAGGAAAGGAACTTTTGTGTTTTGTTAGTTACATCAGGCCCTCTGTAATAAGAGACTGTTATTGGGAGAGAGACTTTGACAGAAGGCCCTGATGCCTAGGTTTTGAACTGTTACTTTGTGGCCAAGAAGCCAGAGTATGTGCGAAGATCGCATGTGCCTCCTTGCCATATGTTGAAAACATGTGGACGGGAAGGCAACTGCTCAATTGTCCTGACATATTATTTCTTGAACACTTTTCTTTTGCATATACCATTGTCCCGCACCCTTTTGTATTTAGAAGTAAGGACTGGCAGTAGGTTTATTAGTATAGGCCCTTTTATTTGACAGAGACTGCGTTATTATTGTTTGATGGTCTTAGCTTGCTCTCATCCTTAGATTTAGGTTTAGAAAGGTGTTTAATCAACCCATTTGAAGTTCAATAAACACCCTTGAACTTTGATCACTTTTGTCTGTCTTCACTGTTTGATACCATGCCTTCTGTTTGGATGCCAATCAGGCGTATTCATACTGCATAGACTTATTTTGTCAAGATAGATTTACGTAAAAGAATTCTTTACAAGATTTTGTGTAACAAGATTTAACACAATATTTTCAACCACTAGAATTTACCCGATTGTCAACTACAAAATACATGTTTGTCCACACTGTGCATGTTTTCAAAGTGGCAGCATGGAAGGTGCCATTGGCATGAGCTGTTCATATCATACAATATATTTCTTCCCCATACTATGGGGGAGATGTAGGAGTGCCCTTTTTAAGTATCCATGGGTATCCACAAGAACTAATGGTGGAATTAGTTCGTAAAGATTAGATTGTTCCACTCTACTGAAATATTAAATCTGTGTTTAACAGTATCTAATCTGTAGATACATTTGTGTTCTAGTTTGTATAACCGGTTGGCCAAATCCCCACCAGGTGATGTGGTTTTAAGATCTGTATTACAAACCAAGAAATATCCTGGTCTGTGTGCCCCATGCGCTAATAGTGAACTACAAGGGGCTTATCAGGTACCAAATTTCTCATACATGTACGATGTTCAGAGATACACTCTCTTAACTGACGAATAATTTTGCCAACGTACAGCAACTTACAAAGGCACTCCATAATGTAAAACACAAATTTGCTTTTACATTTAGTGTGAGTTCTGAAGTCCCATTTCAGTGTCCTTTGTTCAAACATCAATTTAGTAGTGGTAAAATTAGAGGCAATGCATCCTCCACATTTATGGTGTTCTACCACCGGAGGCAAGCCCCACAGAGGCCAGACACCCAGAGTGTCTCCCCCCTACGAACTGGATACAAAAGCGATGGCCATGTCCTGGCCACCTGGATTACAAGACTCCAGAGATTAGTGGGTGAGACACCTTCTGGTTTCTCACAATACTGATGGATACTTAGTATGTGAAAAGGCATGTATTGTATGATAAAAACAGCCCATGCCAATGGGCCCTCCCATGCTGCCAGTATGAAAATATGCAGAGAGTGGACAAACATGTATGTTGTAGTTGCCAATCGGGGACATTCAAGTGGTTAGAAAATTGGTGTTAAAAATTGTTTCCAGATATTATTGTTAAGAATTCTGTCAAGTCTTTTATACATTTGTTTATACTTATTTTGTCGAGAGCAGGATCATTTTGTTTTGTCTTTCCTGTTCCCCACCCTCTTGTCTCCTTGTGCCTCGAAACACATTGTGTATAGGCACATTATAAATAGCCAATAAATAAATTAAATAAGTGAATAAGTAAAATTTGTATATGTACGTTTACATCCAGTTACTGAATTGAGTTGTACATTTAAAAAATAGGCATTTCCTTTACCAACCAAAAATGTAATTATCACATTTTTCAATATGTCAAATTGCATTTTACATTGAAACTTGTTTTGTCAAATAGTATAAAACAATTGTTTCCAGTATACTATGAAGTTTCCATATGTTCAATTATGGGATAAATGTATTATATATCTTTGCACGTTTCAAGACAAAACATATTTCAGGATATTATACATATTGTGGTGGTCAAGATCGGGCCCCCCTCATCAGCCTCAGCTTGCAGCAAATAAGGAGATCAGACACAGACTGGTGGTAAACCAAGTTTCTTGTATTAGATAGCAAACACACAGTATATGTATGGTGTGTTCCGCTGATCAGCAGGACACACATCAGGACAAGTGTCCAGGCAGTCGACGCACAATTCTTTCACAGGACCACCCCTAGAATGCAGGTTATATAGCATATCATAAGCAATCACTAATATATTATAGCACTTTCACAATGGGAGGTGATACTTGTCACAATATTGCAGACATTTGGCTAGAACTGTCGACATCTCACTTATTACCTTGTGACACAGCCTTGCAGGGACATTGTGTTGTATTAAGGATAAGCGGCATTTGCAGAAATCCTACTGTTATCTTCCATATATGGTGCTAATGCTATACTTGTAGAGAATAAGAAGAGGAGATGGTCTGATATGTCATCTGCCCCAGCAGGGACTTGGACATGTCTGGGGTGCTGCCAGCAGAGTGGGGCAGAGGGAAGATCTGAGGCCTAAATGTATGTAAGAGAGTATAATGTATTATACCATAGCATAGAATAGGATAACAATCCTGCATGACATACCATAGCATAACACTCTTAGCATAACATAGCATTGCATAGCACTCCTTCTACATCAATATTGACTTCAATATCCTGGGAAAATAACTATGAAAAATGTTTTATGTTGTATGCGATTCCCAAATTTCTTAACTGTCATGTAGTTCAGAGGTACAATTGTGCTGAACTCTGGCCTCAATTCGAGGTGCACTAAGGAGGTATGCTTCTATACATGGGAAGGTACACGGTGGGTATCACACACAACGTATGTTCACCAAGGTGTAAGATATTCAAATATTATAATCTGCTCACTGTAAATATTATCTGCCTAACCAATATATAAAATAGTGCAGCTTATAATGTGTACAAAAAAAGGAGTTATCTCTGCATTTGCTAAATTGAATCAACATTTTCAAACACCATGTTATGCTGATAAACATTGGAACAAATGCCACTGATGGTGAGTTTGTTTCAATTACACCTAAACAAATGTCCATGATTATGTTTTTTTTACCTGTCCCACTGTCCCTTTGTCTTGGCACTAAAATGGCTGTTCTCCTGGCTTTCACCTTTTATTTTAGGGGAGGGGGCAAGCAGTGCATATCTGAGTCCCTAGAACTTCGTGGAGATTTTCGACCAACTTACAACTTAGATAGCCTGGCCCTTTCAATCCCTTTCAGCGTGGCAGTCACTGAAACCCTTTCAGGCCATCACATGGCACTGTCAATTTGCAGATTTGCTGATGGGTGCCATGTGGAAGGGCTTGCCTGTCCCCTCCACAATAAGGCTCCCTTGCTCCTCCCCAGTCACATCTTCTCAACAGCTTGGTTTGTCTTTTGTCTTTGATTTCTTTGTTTGGTCCAGCGGGGTTGCTTTACACGTTTGTTCTATACAGCTCTGCCTGCTGCATCCTTGACTTGCCTGCTACCACTCTGTCCACCCATGTGGGGCACGGGGGACAAACTGTCACTCTGTTATAAACCAGACAGGTCCATGCACATGTGTAGGGTGTAGGACGAACTGTTGTTTTTGGAAGACACCCCATCCACAGGATGTTTTTCACATGTCTAACTGTGGAAACTATCACTAAATAGAAGACATAACATTCTTGGCATGGAATGATATGAGACCTTGTAAATCTAGTAGAGTCTGGCTGTTTCATTCAACTTGACCGAGAGAATGGTCCTATGATTGATAGAGGGAATATCTGTCTGGATGAAGAACATCCATTTTGTTCTTTTGTAACAGATGCTGCTGATAGTGAGCAACTCCCTAATAATATGGTAGCCATCGGAACAAGCATATTCATCTAGTTCCAACTTGTAAACGTATGGATGTGTGCCAGTAAAACCTGGACAGTTTGGGAGAAGGACACCTTTCCTGGTTCTCCGTGGGAACAACAATTACTATCTGGAATGTACTGCACGTTTCTGTATTTGGTGCCAGTACAACATTTTGGGAAGGAGGGAGGTACGATAGGGGCGGCCGTTCCAATATTTGTTACCAAGGAGTCAATCGTTGCAGGGTGAGTTAAGAACAGCAGAAGAAAGGAGCAGGAAAGGTATAAAAGCCCAATTATTTTGTAGCATGTGTTTAAGATTGAACTTCAAACTAAGCAATATGTTAGCAGTGGCGGTTTCTTTCTGTGAAAGGATGAGAAGCGGTGTCCTTGGTTACAGTAGCCTGTAGGTGAACAATGTTGGAGACGTGTGGAAAATATAGAAAACTGGACCGAACGAGAGCTTTAAGAGAAAAAGAAAGCCTCCCATTGGGAAAAAACGGGGCTCTTGTGGCTTGGATATAATATAAATATACAAATGCAAATTAATAACAGTTTGACAAAATATCACTTTTTTATGAAGCCTTTCTTTTCATACCGACAAAAATCTAATAGCTTTACTTCTGCTTTTAAATAACAAGATGGGAGGAAGACCTCTGGGTCAGCCCATAGTAATGAGATGAATGAGCGGCTGCGAAGTAAATGGGAGCGGAGCATGACATTGGTGTCTCTGAAAAATCCTTCACTAGAAGAAACAAGCTGGGACATTTTAGCATCCAAACTTCCATTGCTGTTGCCATGGCACCCAGACAAAAGGTAGAGCAGTGTATTCCAATTATTTCCTTCACAATGACAGATAACAAGGAAAATGGAAACGAGGCAATTCAACCATAAGTCACCTGGCAGAGATATGACAGATACAAGTGGCAGTAAAGGTTTGTCAGAAACTCTCCCGGTATTTAGAATACAAACACCTGAATACAAAATGTATGCTTGGGTTTTTCCTCTGTGCGTGAACCTATGGTAGCATACACAAACAAGCTCCCCAACATGGCTACTTAATATCCTCAAATTGTCAATGAATGGAGTAGAATACCGTGTTCTTATATATGCACATGTTTTGGGCATGTTGGCACTTCCGCTAATCACATTCAACTATATGTGCTCCATATCTAAAGAACAAATAAAATGAGGTGAGCTGCAGTGTTTTTTTAGGAATCTCTGCACAAGGTTGAAAATTAGTTATTAAGTCTTTCTTCCTGAGTCTTTCTTATCATCAATACGAGGATTATTCGAAATGAAAATCCATCAAACCAAAGCAGCCGACATTTGACAAAAGACACATGTAAATAAGCTATGAACAGTATCGGGATGAAAAGCATTGCGCTACAAAATACTACTTTTAAAAGATACAATTTGGCCCCAATCTAGAAGCATCGATATTCTCGATAACGCATATGCATGTAAATCGCTTAAGATGAAATCTATAGCAAATACGATTAGATTTTATAATACAATGCAAGTTCTTCAAAAGTATACTAGGTCTCTTGTATACTACTCTGACTAATGTTATATTTTTGGTTTTGGATTATTATGGAGTTACATTTCACACGACAGAAAATAAAGCAGGAGACAAAGTGCGATATTCAATGGCTTGGAAGCTCTGTGCCAAAGACTCACAGGGTAAGACTAATTTAGTTGTGCCATGAGCTAGTAACATAACAAGCTCTATTATTTGGCCACACATTACATCGTTTCTGAATGCCTAGTGTCAGCCATTTTCATGCCTTAATCAATTAATCATTTATTGACCAATGATTATGACGAAATTACAGGAGTATAAGGATGAGTAGTCACTACCTGCTCACATATCACACTTCTACCAACCGACATTCACCCCAATCATAAAGATAACACAGACACAGTTACGTGATACTCCTCCTTTACCTTTTGTGGTAACATGGCCCGGGCAAAGGCGATTCTCTCAAGAGGGGTGTGAATGTGATTAGATAGCAATCCAAACAGCATAGTATAACAAACATAAATAAAGGCGATGTCCAACCAAGGTTCTATAAATATAGATATGCTTTAATTAAATACACCATCTGCAAACATAACTAAATCGATAAACGCTGTAGAAAACCCACCCCTATCACAATAAAAGGAAATATACAAGGAAAGACAAATGCAGCTCTGTGCTTAAATGTACAAGGGTGAAAGCCAATCAACAACCACAATGTTCTTTAAAAAGGAAATGTTTTAGGATGAAAAAGAAACACAAGTGACAACCAGTCTCTAGGGTCAAAATGGACCGGGGGCAGTTATGGGTCAATAGTACCTTTTAGGGATTTTAAGTGGTTTCACAGTATTGAACCAGGCTTTGAGCTGTTGTACGATCTGATCGAACCCAGTGCAGGTGTGGAAAGTGATGTTGGCCTAAGTGGCAAGCTGGCATTGAGTCAGTCTGAATGCTGTAGCTGAAAATGCTCGAAGGCAGCTCTGGAGCAATGCAGGCCAGAGTGCTCACCAGGAACGGTTCAAATCTTAGCTGGTTCGAGATGCTTAGAAACTGCTGGTTAGGGTCCATGCATGACGCTCCAATATTTCAAGTCTGTGGTGATGTGATGAAATACCTGGTGGTGGCATAAGAGTTGGAATAAGAGGATGGGACAGGAGACAGCTGGTGATGGGGCACAGAGTGGAAGAGGACAGCCGAGCTCCATACCCCTATATGAGGAAGTACCTCTATCCTGTGACAATGGGCCAATACATTTAAAGTGATCCTACCTTCCACATGCTTACCAAGCCACTTTGAAATTGACAAGGAGCATGGCTAATCCGTGGCCACCACATGCAATGTGAGCTCAGTCATGGGACGAAAACACTGGTCGAGGAGAGGATACCAGCCTATACCAGATGGAGGTATGTGCTGCTGTCACGGGTCCCAGGAATCCCAAATCTGCGGTGCCACAGCCTGTGCATGTCCCAGAGCATGGATCAATAGGCGCGAGTGCATGAGCATATGACGTTCACTATACCAGACTTGCCCACATCAGCATATGTTGGCCGACATTAGTGTGGGCAGAGATGCAAGCACATTGGGCCTCTTTACAACCCGGGCGGTAAGGGATTACCGGTACTGGTAAGGGCACCGGTACCGGTAATCTCTTACCGCCCTATTCCGAGGTTCCTTTGTGGGTCCTCCCTTAACGGCTGGTTTTACCAGCCGTTAAGGACGGGACCTGCAAAGGGACTTTGGAGGTAATAACGGTACCGCAATTTGCAGTACCGTAATTACCACCTTCCCCATTCCCATTGAGCCCTATAGGGGCTCAAATGGGAATGGGGAAGGGCCATGGTGAATGGTGAATTACCGCCTCCGCAAACCTTGGAATGGGGCGGTAATTCCGCCATTCACCATGGCGGAATCAGTAGTTTACCGATAGCAACCATGGCGCAAATAGCGCCATGGTTACCGCCCGGGTCATAATGAGGCCCTTGTGTTAAAGAAAATTCAAGCACGAGCGAATGTGAATATTATACATTTGACTTCATCTGTTTAAGACTTTAAGACACCAGAGGCTTTATTACTCCATTACATTTTAGCATATACATATGTGTATGGGTACACATGAGTTACATATGACTTCACCAAATATTTAAACATATTTATTAAACCATTTTGTTTGAATTAAGTCTGTAGTATAAAACCACAACACATTCCAGAACAGCTGGGCATCAGCCAAGCATGAAGAGGATGCCACTACCGATGATGTCCATCTCACAGATGGGGGAACCTATCACTCGGTGGAAGACAGGGCACAAATCATTCGAGGCCCTATTATTCCAATATCTAGGGACAACTGGACATGAGAAATGTGCAGAATACTTCAACCTAAATTAATATGTGTATACAAAAATGAATAAACATTACAAAAATAAAATGAGCACTATATTAGAATGATACAATTTTGGGAAGAAGGTACAGGAAGAAGAAGAGCATGTAGAACAATACGTTAGTACATTGTAGCAATTAGCCAGATCATGCAATTTCAAACAACTGGATAAAAGGCTAACAATCTAAGCTATACAAAAATGCAGGAGAACCAAGGTAAGGGCGAAACTGTGGGCGAAGATGATCTTCCTCTCAAAACAGTTGCGCATATAGCTACAGATGAGGACACAGAAACATTTGTCAAGACACTGGAGTGCAGAAAGAAGCAGATTATGACCAAATCGATACCAGAAACCGTACAAGACACTTCTGGAGGCACGACCGAGGCAATATCTGCCATGTCACCCAGTTGGAAAGGAGTGGGTACCGGAGGAAAGGGGTCACACAAGGAACTCCTCTAGATTTGACAACCCTAGGGGGAAAGGAAAGTTTCAAAGTAAATTAAGAACGTGTTTCAGATGTGACAGCATTTCACACTGGGTGAACAGCCCGAGTTGCCCGGCACTCTGTATCATAAGCAGAATATGTAGTGGCATAGGGCATATAGCAAGATGTTACAGGAGCCAAAACAGTTCTACTAACTGGGTAAATAAGTTATATGAGGATAATGATGCATCAATATCCACTGAGAGAGGACTTGGAAAGTCCAAAAGCGACAGTCATCATGAATGAGGTACCAATTCCAATGATATATGCAAAAAAACAATGATCAGGGCTATCATGTCATTTACACTCCAGTTACACCATCGAATTTTATCCATTTGCTAAGAGGAAATAACACATGTGATCCATACACATATCACAGACAACATTTACATCATTCAACATTCTTTCTATGATGATATTCTCATAAATTCAGCGTATTCAGACACAAAAACAATATTAGTGAGCACTCTAAGACCTAACCACGGTCAAACCTATGTGTGTACAATGTAATGAAAACTCTATTTTGTTCAGGGGTCCATCTGAAATTATTAATCTTTTGTTTTGTTTTTAACTTGTCCTTTATTTGCAGTCTATCTGAATCACCAAATGCCGGAATATTTTGTGGTTGTGCTCAGTTGCTAAGTAACCCATATCATGTGTCTGCTGGCTGTTGGGACAGATGGCAGACTAACAGTCATCTAAAGCCACAGCCACATTGAAATATCGCAGTATATCTTATGAATATAGCGGGAATCATATGGTATGTAGATAAATGGGCCCATCTCTGAACAACGTAAAAGGCAGAGGAAGACGTATTATTGGTACAACCGGAAATATTATGTGCAAAATTGAAAAAATCAGAAAAATCAACACAATAAAGAGAGCCTAAGCCCTAATCAATGATCATATACTATCATTACAAGTGACTATTTCGTACATGTATAGTGGTGAAGACTCAATGAATCTATTGGGCAAACTGTACAATCCTGCTCCAACAGGACTGCAAACTTGTCCTTGGCCTCAAGCCCTGGGATCGTATCGCTCCAGCTCTTGAATCTCTCCTTTGGCTCCCAGTGGATGCAAGGATTACATTCAAAACCCTCTGCATTGTCCACAGGGCTTTC
Source organism: Ambystoma mexicanum (assembly GCF_040938575.1). NCBI lineage: Eukaryota > Metazoa > Chordata > Amphibia > Caudata > Ambystomatidae > Ambystoma > Ambystoma mexicanum. The sequence continues at coordinate 900,302,936 of NC_090937.1, read as the reverse complement.
TAGGGCCTGGGTCCAAAATACCTTCAGCTGTCCCTCCGCAAATACCTCCCCTCTCAGACTCTTCACTCCTCTACCTCCAACTCTCTCTGGGTCAGTCGTTTTTCAAAGAAATGAGCTGGGGGTAGATCTCTGTCTTCGGCTGGGGCCTCCCTCTGGAACAGCCTCCCTGCCCCTCTAAAACTTGAGGAGAACCATCTCCGGTTCCGGAAGTACCTCAATAACTTCCTCTTTTCTTCTGCCTGTGCTCCCCCATCCCCCTCTCCCTTGCTGATCTGTTCTCTCTTGGCACTGTGCACCTGACCACCCTCTGTCCTCCGGGCGCAGGTACATTCTCACCCTGCCACCCTCCCGCACTGCCTCCGGGCCATTCCTTGCACTGGGGTCTTTATCTGTACCCATGCAGCCCCCCCCTTTTTCTTCCTGCACTTATCAGACCTACCCTGTCTGCCTCCTTAAAACTAGTACTTGAAAATTGCTGGCTGCACTACCACTGTTTGTTGCCTTTATTATTTAGTCATTGTTATTTATCTGTTTCTCCTCTGCTTCGCACTTTCCACTTCTCCCACTTTCCATGCACTTTTCCCCTCCCCCTCGTCCATGCACTTGCGCGTTCTCAATGTCACTGGGCCTAGTAAAATCAGTGTTTTGTTCTCCCCTGTTCCCCTCCCTTGCCTTGTCGCGCTCTGAAACACTTGTGTACGAGCGCGATACAAATAAAATATCAATATCAATTTAAAAAAACTATTAGTATTTAAGGTAGACACTGTAGCATCTCAATACAAATCTATTTGGATGCCAGTCGGGCTTATACATACTGCATAGACTTATTTTGTCGAGATATGCAGTAAGAGAAGTGGAGGGGAAAGGGGAAGTGCCGGTTAGGGCGGAAGGGCCTGTGAGAAAAAAGTGAGTGTCAAGGGAGGTCATGTGGACAGAGCCCGGGGAAAGCAGAGAGTGCAGGGGAAGGAAGGTCAATGAACTAAGTGTGAGGTAAGGGGTTGGAAGGTCTACAAGGGTGTAGACCCATCCAGGTAAGTGCAGGAGGAGGTACTCAGAAAGGCAAGTGCAGGTTGGGGGAGCGAGAGGTCCGGGGAGAACAAGTGCAGGGGTAGACTGGAATGGGGGGCTGGTGCCCTGAAGACTCTGAAGAAACCAGGAAGTCAGTCAAGAAGCAGACAGGGAAATTAGCCTGGGAAGGGGAGGGGGAAGGAAGAAAAGAAAAGGAAGGTCTTGAAAAGCTTCTGGAACTTAAGGAGATCTGGCTTAAGTTTGAGAGGATTATAAATCTGGGCTCCTGGTGAGGAACCTATTCTGCCCAGTGAGGCTACTTATCAGACAAATATACACTTGAATAGGTCAAGAAAAATCACTTTTTGCACTCTCCTTTAGTCCTATGAACATAATAAATATACACAACACTCCAAGTGTGGTACCCAGTACGGGTAACTTCTTGATTTTTTATAATTTGCCAGGTTGCATTCAGTCAAATGTTTTCATAACAATCATACAGGGTGATAGAACACAACAACATACACACTGATTAGTCCAAGTTATTGTGTATCAGAACATGGAATGAATCAATCACTGCCAAGGCTGGGTAGACAGTGCAATAAAGTGAATTAATGAACATTTCCAACAAAGATAACAAAACAAATAACAGAATGTTTTTTCAGAAAACAGTGACAATACACTGTGGTTTAAAAGGTGCGTCGACACCGGGGTGTTTCAGCTGTCTGTGTGGGCTAAATGAGCCTGGTATCTGACACGGCCTTCATCAGGACGGGGCTGTATGAGATGAAAATACGCAGAGTGCTGTGGATAGGGAAAGGGAGAATTAATCAGGGGAGTGCCCAAGTGAAATAATTTATAATTTACGAATAACTTAATATATTTAATGTGCCATTTTAGAAAAATCATGGAGGTACATCTTGCCTAAGGGGATAATTGACCCTAGGCACAAATATGGATGACCGTCTCTTGTAGTAGTGGTCCCGGAATGCTCCTAATGTCAAAAAGAGGGGGGGACATACTGAATATATTGTCCTCACATGCAGGGCACGGTATCATGAAAAATGTGCTACCTGCTAAAACAAGCTTGCCTCAAAGTGGAGGCTGTGATCACTGGCTTGGGTTCACGGCAGGGGATATATCCTAAAAAAGGGCATTGTATCAATATGCTGTTTAAATAAATCATCTGTGTGTAACTGGCTTTAAAGAACGTCTGGCGCATGTTGCATATCTTTATAATTCAATCGCAAGCGGTGCTCGCGGGCCGCAAGTAGCTGACAGGGTGCTGCAGAGCCACGGATTGCTGAGTCATTCCGTGTGTATCCAGGGACCAGGAAACGAAGCGTTACTAACGCCGTTGCCAGGTCCCAGGACTCTATATATGGGCGGATATCTTGGAAAGGTATTTACAGCCTTAAAACATTGCTAAAGGACAATGTGTGCCCCGAAATCTCTGAAAAACTAATTTCTGCAGGACGCCTGGTCGATCCCCTAATTGTGGTATAATAAGGTGGAATGTTTGAAAAGGTTGTCATGGTAACCATTCCCCAATCGCAACAAGACGATCGGGTCTGAAAAAATCCCTAAAGCGGGGGAACCATTGTGCAGAATGGTATTATGGACTGTGTGTATCTGCGTAAAAAGATCTAACACATAAGGGCACACCGTGGTGCCTTGCTGATCGTAAGATGACAATGGTTACAGGAACACGCCTGGGGCAGGTAAACCCATCTAATGGCATAAATTGTCTAGACACAGGCAATATTCATATTAGTGAACACAATAAGTGTCTAGATTGAACCATGTTGTCCGAGCAAATGTCATGCAAAAGAGGGATTATGCATACCAAAACGCTATCTAGACACAGGCAATCTGCAATGTAAACATTCACAAAAGCATTTAACACATAGATCAAAAAATTGTGTTACCCTGGGGTTGCTGAAATCGTGAAAGCAATGTCAATATTTGCACATACAATTAGTATCTAGATTAAACAGTTGTGTCAGTCACCAACGCGATATACCAGCAAATGTCATGCAAAGGAAGGATTGTGCATATAAAGGTGCTATCTAGACACAGGCAATAGTCAAGGCCAATATTGGTAAATGCATTTTAGCACATGGATAAAACATAGATAAAACACATGTGTCACCTTGTGGTTGCTGAGTGTGTAAAAGCAGCAGCCTAGTTGTTCGAGTAAATGTCGTGCATAAAAGTCACCACTATGTGACCTCTTTTATCAAGTGTGGGGAAAACCTATAACCTATGTCAAAATGACCAGGGGATTTACAAAAAAGATTTCCATTCGATGGAAATGTTGAGTCCTGTGCGCACTGTATCCAATGTATGGACCCATCGTTGTTCAAGCTGTGTCAAAGTTCTATTTATATCTCCCCACCTGTTTGGCGGGTGTCACCTTCTGTAAAATGAACCACCTCAGGTCTGTATCTCTGTGATGTTCTTTACCAAAATGTTCAACCAGGGGTTTGTCAGCTACCATATTTCTTATGCACGATCGGTGCTTTGAGATACGCATTTTGATGGGCTGGATAGTCTTCCCTACATATAATAATCCACAGGGGCATTGTATTATGTAGATCACGCCCTTTGTGTTATAGAAAGTATGATCCTTCATTATCCATTTGATGTTCTTATATTCAAATTATTTCTTCTGTAAAGTGAGGGGGCAGGCCACGCGCTTCCCACACTTGTAATGTCCAGTGAGTGGAGGTAGGTTCCATAGTGTGTTGTCAACTCATGGTGGTGGTTCGATGAACGTGTGTACCAGTGAATCCCTTAAATTCTTATTCTTCTTAAAGGCAAAGCATGGTGTTTGATTCAAAGTGCCTGGCTGCTTTACTAGATGCCAATTTTTCTTTATGGTCTTTTGTATCAATGGGTTCAGTGGTCCAAAAGTGGTGACACACACCAGCCTACCTATTTCCTTTTTAGGCTTATTCTCGAAGCAGATTTCTCTTGGTGTATGTCTTGCTCTTTTTTTGGCTTGCTTGATGGATTTGAGAGGATAACCTCTTTCTGTTAGACGGACTTGTAAGTCATCAGCATGTTTCCTGTATCTCTCTATTTCAGTGCAATTTCTCCGGATCCGCAAAAACTGTCTGTATGGTAGGTTGTATTTTAGACTCATTGGATGATAACTTTGAAAATGGAGTAAGCTGTTGCGGTCCGTCGGTTTTCTGAATAATTCTGTCTTCAATTGATTGCCTGTTTTGTAAATGAGAAAATCTAAAAAATCAATCTGATGATGGTCCCATTGTATGGTGAATTTTATGTGTGGGCCCTGTGAATTTATCCATTGATGAAAGTCCTGAAGATCATGAGGGGTGCCATTCCACACAATGGTAATGTCATCTATGTAGCGTTTCCAGAGGGCAATATTGTCTAGGTAAGGGTTCTCTTCCGTGAACACATTGTTCTTCTCATAGTTGGACATGTAAAGATTTGCAATGTCGGGGGCAAAAGTTGCCCCCATACTAACTCCCTTGGCTTGTTTGTTGAACTGATCCTCGAAGAGGAAGACATTTTCTGACATCGCCAGTCTCGTGCACTCCAGAATGAATTCTGTTGGTATTGAATCAATGTCGTCCCTAGTATCCAAAATGTTGCGTATTGCCTCTATCCCTTCTGCTTGCGGAATGGATGTGTACAAGGATTCCACGTCCATGGTGGCAAGGAGGCTGATGTTAGTCAGATTTATATTATCCAGTAAATTGATTGTGCTGGTGGTATCCTTAAAATACGAGGGCATCTTAACTACACGAGGTTTGAGAAAAAAATCAGTGTAGAGAGATAAGGGTTAGAGCAAAGATTTACACGCTGACACTATAGGTCTTCCTGGTGGATTTTGGGTGTTCTTGTGCACCTTCGGCAAGATGTAAAAGGCCGGGGTACGTGGATTAGCTCTATTTAGAAAAAGATGTTCCTCTTTACAGATCCAGCCTTGGTTGAAAGCGTGTTGCATAAGGCTTATAATCTCTGTTTGTAACGTCTATGTTGGATCATAGTTGAGTGGTTTGTAAGCCTCCTGGTCGCTTAAGAGTCGTAGGCACTCGATGTTGTATGTCATAGTATCCCACACCACTATGCCTCCATCTTTGTCGGCGGGCTTAATGGTAATAGATTGATCAGTCTGTAGACTTCTCATAGCCGCTCTTTCCTCTTTGTCCAAATTATCCTTTTAGAAATTTTGTTTGGAAAAGCCTGCCAGCAGTGTTTTAGTGACTATCTTTTCAAAAGCTTCAATCTCACATGGGATTGAGCTCACTGGTGGGTAGAAGGAAGATTTTATCTTAAAGCCTGTGGCGTTTTCAGATTTTTCTGGTCGTTCTTCCTGACTGGCGTCTCTAGTGGCCGGCAGATAGATTTCGCAAAAATGTTTCAGACGTATGGTTCTATAGAATCTCCAAAGTTCTAACTCAGTTTTGAAAGGTTGGGCTTTCTGTGCCGGAACAAAAGATAGTCCTTTACCCAGCAGTCTGAGCTCTGGTGGGGTCATTATACATTCGGATAAGATGAAGACTGGTATCCCATGGCTGGTCCTTGGTTCTGGTACCATTGCCGTGTCCGCATGCGTTGCCCCGATGGTGCTGTCCTTCTTCTAGGTCTGCCTCTTTGGCACCAAAAAAGGTTAGGCTAATTGTTAACCAGTGGTACCTGTCAAACTCGAAGTGCTTCCACTTCCACTTGAGGATGTCCCAGAGAAGTTGACTCCTCAATTTCTTCGGTTGTAACCTTGGCTGGCTTGCATGTCGGTGTAGTATGTGGTGCTCAGATACGGGTATGTTCTTTCCTCCGAGTAGTTTGCCAGATCTTTCTTAAATTTGTCCACTTTTCTAGCCAGCGTAAGGTTTTTAAATTTGGCAATCTCAATCTCTAATTTCTCCAGTTATTTTTTGCTGATGGATGTTTGAATGTCAATGAAGAAAGATACCCTACCAGTAACAGAGTGGTCCGGCCCCGCGAGTGTGCTCAATCGAAGGGCTCTGTAAGGTATCCACCCAAGAAGTGGTAAAAGTGAAAGTAAAAGAATGTGAACGAGGAGTGCAGTGAATAGCAGTGTTCCTGAGACAGTTTAAGCAAAGTTCATTGCACAATCAAAGGTCTTTTGTGATACAAAGAGGTCTGAGCCGGAACGAGGGAGACCATTTGTGAACATTGTGTTTGAGGGGTCTGAACCCAAATGAGAAAGGCCAATTGTGAACATTGTGTTTAAGGGGTCCGATCCCAAATGAGTGAGACCACTTTTGAACATTATGTTAAAAGGGGGTCCCAATCTGAAGGGGGGAGATCCAAAGAGAACAGTAGACAAGAGAACTTGTGAATGTGAAAATCCTGATAAGAAAGGAATTTTGGTGCTTGTTTTGTTATGTCATGCTCTCTACAATAAGAGACTTTTATTTGGAAAGAGTCTTTGGCACAGAAGGAACTGATACCTATGCATTGCACTATATTCTTGTGTCAGAGAAGGCATAGTGTGTGCGAAACTCAAGCATGCAACCTTGTCCAATGCTGAAAAGATGGGGAAGGGAAGCCAACTGCTCAACTATCCTGACATATCATTTCTTGAGCACTTTTCTTTTTGCATACATTGGGCCTCATTACAACCTTGGTGCTAAGTGCACCAACTTTACCACCATGGTGTAAACTCTGTTTACACCATGGTGGATGGCGGATTTACCGCCCCATTCCAAGGTGAGTGGGGCGGTAAATCCCCATTTCCCATTTTCCCTTCCCCATTCCCATTTTTGCCCCATAGGGCATAATGGGAGTGGGGAAGGCGCTAATTACGCCGCCGTAAATTACAGCGGCGTAATTAGCACCATGGCAGGTTAGTGCCATGGATTTTAACGCCTGCTAAAAGCAGGCGTTAAAATCAGAATCAGGCGTTAAGGGTTAATGGTGGCGTTAACCCTTAACGCCTGAGTTGTAATGAGGCCCATTGTGTATTAAGAACTAAGGATTGGCAATAGGTTTATTAGTATAGACCCTTTTATTTGGACAAAGACGCCACTAGGACTTTGTTATTATTATTTGATGGTCATAGCTTGCTCCCATCCTTAGATTTAGCTTTAGATAGGTGTTCAACCAACCCATTGGAGTTCAACAAACACCCTTGAACTGTGCTCGCTTGTGTCTTTCTTCACTGTTTGATACCATGCCTTCCTTACAGAGGCATCTGCAGAGGAGAGATATAAACCCACTAGTCTCTGCTTGGAAAGGTGTCTGATCTGCAGAGAGTTAGAGTGAGATGATCATAGGGTTCTAGTAGGGAGTTATTTAGGAAGAGAGAGCTGGATGTAGAGTGGTCCCAAGAAAGCCTTGTGGTTGATGCAGAGGGTCTTGAACTTGATCCTCATAGCAACCGAGACCCAGTGGTATTCTGAATTAGTTTAAGGGGCAAAGGGAGGAGTTAGGAAAGATTAAGGAAGTGGCTGAGCGGGAGATGGGCAGCTTCCCCAAGAGTTTGTCAGGAAGCGGGTAATGGAGATAGGGTGGTAGTTTGCTGGGCAGGAAGGGTCGGCAGAAGGCTTTTTGTAGATAGGGTGCACAAAGGAGTGCTTGAGGAGTGAGTGGAAGGATCGAGTGGCAACGGAGTAGTTGCGAAAATTGGCCAACGATGGAGCAAGCAAGGCAGACAATGTTGTCCTTGATAGTTTTGGAGGAGCAGGGGAGCACCTGTTTGTATGAGACCTTCATAAAGCATACTTTTCTCATTAGGTGTTATAAGAGAAGAATAGGAGAGTAGGAGAAGAGAATAGTGGAGCTGAGGGAAGCCTGGGAGTGGGTTCGGAAGAAGGGTGAGGAGTAGAGGAGAGTGAGTTCAAGATATCCTGATTTTTAGAAATGAAATGAGAGGCTAGAGAAGTGCAGAGTACCAGGAAAGGAAGAGGGGAAGTGGAGACTGCATTAGGGTTGGCGAATTCCTTGCAGATTTTGAAAAGTTCAGTTATGTTGTTAATGGCCACAGATATGCAGGATTGCATATAGGCCCTTTTATAGGGTTCCTACAAAAGGGAGAGAGTCTTGAAGTGATAGTGAAGATAGCTCGGAGGTTCGGTAGTGACTTTGAGGAGTACTTTTAGGTGAATGGTTCGATTTGTCAGTAATGCTTACCGCCAAGCTATAAGGGAGGTGGAGTCAGGGACAGAGGATGTGCCGGGCAAGGGGTTGCGCCTAGCAGCTTCAATGCAGCAAGACAGGCAAAGACAGGATCAGCCCTTACTGGTGACCCTTTGTAGGTGGACCGGCTCATGCCTTCCGGTGCCTGCGGGTCACGGAAGTAGGGACGTAGATGGAAATCAGCCTGAGGCAGCACACATTGCTAGGCAACGTATAAACAATAACAAACTCCTCCATTTTATATGGCCTCCTCGGGGTGTGCGTGCCGGCCTAAGTAGATGCGGTGGCACTGCAGGGCACTGCACATGGGCATGCAGGCAAAAGGTGGCAACTTCAGAAGCACGGTGTATGGGAGGCAATGCTTTGTTGTTCATCTTCTTTTTTTATGATATTAATGTCCATAAGTATTCATTCACTTTGGCAGGTTCTAGGAAAAGCATACAAATGAGCAACTGACTGAATGGAATCTGGTTTGAACTGAACAAGGATAATCTTATTCCACATTTGTGTGGGTGTTCCTTACGAGGATGAAGGTTTGCTGGCCTTACCATATTGGATGGCAGTCTGATATTTGCATGGAGCATGGTGGAATATATATTTTTATTTTTTTATTTAAAAATGCTTCAGTTTAAATTAAAACTTTTCATTTTATCTTATCACAATTGTTATGTTTTAGTAATTCATTTTAGTCAATTCACGTTTTCAATTCTTTCAATGATCTTCTTCCAAAAATGAAAGATTATATAAATCATTTGTTTCTCAGACACTGACAATATCCAGGCCCATCTTTGATCAGCGCTCATCGTCTTTTGTGTAGACTCAAAATAAGATCTGCATATAGTTCTTTCTTTACTGAGGGCGGGGCATATCATCATAAGGTGATACAAACTTTCTGTCTCGTCCTGATTTTTGCATATCCGACAAGAAATTTCTTTATTCACTTGCTGTTTAGTTCTTACTAGTCTTTCTCTAGTGCGTAGTAAATTCAACTGGAATTTCATAAAAAACATTCTTATTTCTTTGTCCGGGAATATCACCAGGTACGGTGGGAGGTCGTTGATCGCTCTAATTTCTGCTTTACTTGCTATATTTTCTTTGTATCAAGTTATACATTCATTAGTGCTTATCCAATCTTGGTACATTAGTCTTTTCTTGGCATGTTGGGGCCTCATTTGTAGCATTTCTTCTGTTATATCTTCATTTCCTAATGCTATTAGTATTTGTTGTTTCCATTTAGACAGGGCCCTGGCGTTTATTGCATCAGGATTTGATATGAAGATTTCTAACGCCGGGATTGTTTGTTCCCAAGTTATTTTCGGATACAGGTAACATTTTTTCCAAAGTACCACCGATGCCAGTGATTGCACTGCAGTTTCTGCTCGTATAAGGGTTATCGGGAATGATTTGGGCAACCTCATTATTTTCCATATGGTGGAATATGGTTGTGCTGGGACCCGGCAGATGTGTGTATATATTTGGTGATCACCATCCATTCTTAAAATTGAACGACTTGTCATGAGCTTGGTGAATTCCAAGAGAACCTGTTGGAAGGTGCTCTGCTGTCAACCTATTCTCCTAAAATTGATGCTGTATCTCCTATCAACCAGAGGAAACATCCTGCAGGTAATAACATACTTTGAAACAGCGTGCACTATCCATTTTATATCCACCAGAGCCTTCAGAAGATTCCCTGAGTTTCACTGGACTGAGATCCTCTAATTCTGAGTGGGGCCCTCTGCTGTGCCTAGACTTTGAGTGGCATTGTGTTCTGCTCACCAAAAGCTCTGACTCCATCCTGGGGCATCCTGATTCATAGCCCTGTAGCTGCTTCTTTCAGCCTAATCTTGCAGCCTGTGCTGAGCCTTTTGTCTTAACAAGAACCATCGGTGGCCTGATTTAAGGCTCACTACTGGACTGTTTCACTGCTAACTACCCTCTACAATCATATTGAAATGGCTGGTAGATACAGGTGGTCTCGCTGATGAGGTGATACATTGAATTAAGTCATTCCTGGAAGACAGAAGATCTTCTCCGAGGTGGAGACCACATGTTTTGGTGTCGCCCAGGGGACTTGTTTATCCCTTCTACTTTGTAATATCTGCATAGTTCACCTCTGTAGAGAGTTGGAAAGAATGAGATTTTTCTTTCCAAATTATGTGGACGACTTCCAGCTTTCCATGGAGATGTCCGGAAACTATAAGGCGGATAACGACAAGCTTAATAAGATCTATCAGACCATAAAAAATTGGATGACCACTAATTGGTTGTGTTTGAATGCATGGAAGACCGAACTAATGATATATGGGTCTAATCAGTCAAGTGAGAATCTAGGTTCGGCCTTTTCCAGTTTCCTGATTGAGGGCAGCCAGATAGCAGTAGCGACCAAAGTCGAAGCAGCCGTCTGAGGCCCTATCCACTTCAGTTCACATACTATTACACTACTTGCACCCACTGCACAAACTATCATACACCAAATAATCTTTGGGCAGACCAATAAGCCTGCTGCCACACACCCGATGCACTTCTGCACATACTATTACAGTACTTCAACCAGTAGGCAGACTCTTGGGTGGATGATCAATGACCATGCACCCAAGAGTCTAGTAGCTTGCCACAGCCACTAGAGCATAATACAGCCTATACAAACATCCTCATATCATCTACATTCCACTCCCCTACTGTAATAAATCATGCCTGCAGTCACCCCATATGCTGCTTGACTGAGGACCTACCCGTGTACTGCTGAGATGTCCGCGCACACCGCAGACGCAACACAGTCTTCTTCCAGCTAAGAAAATACATCATATGAACCATCTTTCGCTCCCCTACCCTTTGCAGCCCCTTTACCCAACACAAGATGTCCAAAAACATGTCTTCCAGCAGTGTGCGTCGCTGCGCTATCCGTGGATATCTGCGGATACAATATGGCGGGAGTTTCAGAAAAATGTGATGCACATCACGCTTCGCTCCAGCCAATCAGTGGGTGCTTTGGGTGTTCGCGGACATGACACGTGCCTCAGGGCCGATCAGAGTCCGGTCCGCGGAGTGAATAGGGAAATGGGTCCGCAGAGCCAGATATCACTATTTTTTTTAACCTACATTTTGCCTCTTTTGAACAAAACTACTGGACGGATTGTCACCAAATTTACAAAAGTACTTTCGGGACCAAGCCGCTGCTCCTGCTGCAAATTTGGTGAAAATCTGTCCAGATGTTTGAGGTGTAGGCTTGAGCAAAGTTTTTTTCCATTCAGTCTATGGAAAATAAAATGTGGGACTCCCCTATAACTTTGCCCCACTAGACGAAACCTCACCAAACTTATCTAAATAATTCAGATTGGGCCATATACTTTTTTTGCAAAGGTTGGTGAGGATTCGTCCAGGGGATGCAAAGTTATAAGCTGCCCAAAAAGTACTCTTCCTATGGGTTGAGCAACTTAACTATAACTACACGGCCGCTACCGCAGTCGTGTAGTTATATATTCATGGTGTAGTGTAATATATTCATGGAAAAAACTTTAGTTGCAGGGACGTTAAGGTGAATACTTAATGCAAAAAAACACTGGAAATTCAGCTAAAGTCACCTTCACTTTGGGCTCCCTGTTGCGCAGACTATGACCACAATGATGACATCACAGATCACATCAATGATGACATCACTAATTACATGTTGAATGAGAACAATGATGACATTACAAATGACATCACTGATGTCATCACTGGTAACAACAGTAATTGCATTATATATAACTGATTACATCAATAATGGAATTGGACATAACATCATTTATAAATTGGCTCATAAAAACTTTGATTTCCTAAATAATAATTTAGGCCATGGACTTCCTACTCCTCACTGATGAGGCCCAACAAGGCTGAAACATATGTGGGGATGCTTGTGGTCTCGTGCAGAAGGAATGTGACCTAGCAGTTTGAGCTGGACTGCCCCTTTTTGGGTGGGACCAAGCCTGATTTGCATATGGTCTTTCCCCTTCTGCAATGTCTTGCCAGGTAAAGAATGATGGTCTGGAGGGGTGCCCAGAGTAATGCCATAGGTTAAGATCCATTCTAAACCTTTCAGCCATCAGCTCTTTGACATGTTTGACAGGTGTGCCCAGACGTGCGCCCCGTGCCGGCTGGGCATAGAGACCCAAGCTACTCCTCACTGATGATGCACAACAAGGCAGAACTATGTTTGAAGATGCATGTGGTCTCGAGCAGAAGGGATGTACCTAGCAGCTCGGGCTGGACTGCCCCTTTTGGGTGTCGGACCAAGCCAGATTTGCATATGGTCTTTCCCCTATTATAATAGGCGTAGAACAATGGTTTGTAGGGTTGCCCAGTGAAATGCCAGAAGTTAAGATTCATTCTAAATCTTCCAGCCATCACCTCTTTGTTTTTGCTTGTCACCCCGAGTGGGACGGGTATGCCCAGATGTGGGTCCTGTGCCTGCTGGGCCTAGAGACCCAAGCTACTCCTCACTGATGAGGCCCAACAAGGATGAAACATGTTTGGGGATGCTTATGGTGTCGTGCAGAAGGAATGGGACCTAGCACTTCGGCTGGACTGCCCCTTTTGGAATGGGACCAATCCTGATTTGCATATGGTATTTCCCCTTCTGTAATGGCTTGGCAGGTGAAGAACGATGGTCTGGAGGGTTGCCTAGAGCAATGCCTGAGGTTAAGATTCATTCTAATCCTTCCAGCCATCACCTCTTTGTTTTTGCTTTGTCATCCCAAGTGGGACGGGTATGCCCAGACATGGGTCCTGTGCCTGCTGGGCCAAGAGACCCAAACTACTCCTCACGGATGAGGTCCAACAAGACTGAAACATGTTTAGGGATGCTTGTGGTTTTGTGCAGAAGGGATGTGACCTATCAGTTCGGGCTGGACTGCCCCTTTTGGGGTGGGACCAAGCCTGATTTGCATATGGTCTTTCCCCTCTGTAATGGCTTGACAGGCAATGAACACTGGTCTGTAGGGTTGCCCAGAGCAATGTCAGAGGTTAAGAATCATTCTAAACCTTCCAGCCATCACCTCTTTGTTTTTGCGTTGTCACCCTGAGTGGGACGGGTATGTCCAGATGTGGGTCCCGTGCCTGCTGGGCACAGAGACCCAAGCTACTCCTCAATGATGGGGCCAAACAAGGCTGAAACATGTTTGGGTTTTCTTGTGGTCTCACGCAGAAGGTTTGTGACCTAGCAGTTCGGGCTGGACTTCCCCTTTTGGGGTGGGACCAAGCCTGACTGGCATATTGTCTTTCCCCTTCTGTAATGGCTTACAACTTCGTACCCCCGGGACGAATCCTCACCAAATTTTGCAAAAAAAAAATAAAATTATATGGCCCACTCTGAATTTATTTTCCAAATTTTAGTGAGGTTTGGTTCAGGGGCTGGCAAAGTCATAGGGCGGGATCCCAAAATATCTTTTTTTCCCATAGACATAATGGGAAAAAAATGTGCGAACACCTACAGCTCAAACTGCTGGACGGATTTCCACCAAATTTGTGGCAGGAGTGGCAGCTTAGTCCCGAAAGCATGCTTTTGTTAATTTGGTGTAAATCCGTCCAGTCGTTTTATTTTTTAAATGGCCAAAACGCAAGGCAAAAACATTTGTGATATCTATGTCCGCTCCGCGGACACACTTCCATGTTCGCTCCGCAGACAGGACAATGATTGGCTAGTCGGCTTTCGTAATGTCCATGGACATGCAACGTGTTTGCTGATTGGCTGGGGTGAGGCGTGAGGCTCGTCACATTGTTTCGATGCGCCCGCCATCTTGGATCCGCCGACAGCGTGGCGGCGAACAGAGGCAAAAGGCAAATTTGGGGAGTGTGTTGATGTGCAGGAGTGCTTGGGGAGGATTGAGGAGTAAGAGATGGGTCAAATACTGTATTTGGTAAGGTGGCACTTGCCCTTGATGTGTTCGCCATGCCTGCGGTCGTAGCTGCTGTCCGCGGACATAATGCATTGATTATAATTAATATGATCTATAAGCAGCCCACATACCACAGTCAAAATGTTTGGTATTATAGGTGTGTTATGCTGCAGTGGTTGTGGCCAGGGCCTAGAGTCTTGGGTGCATGGCAATCAAACACCCATCAAATATCCACAACCCAAAAGTTTGTGTACTGTTTCTTTTTGTAGAGGTTGTATGTGAAGTTTTAGCTAGGTTATGCAGTTAGGATTGGAGAGTTTGTAACAAGGAATGTGGTGTTTCTGAGTTTATTTATAGGATACTTACTGGTTAAGTTTTTTGTGGTTGTATGCAGTTTTTTGATGACATGGGTAACTGGACCAGACATACTTTTTTGAACTCTGTGATAAAAGAAAAGATCATGGGCCTCATTACGACCCAGGCGGTAAGGGGTTTACACCAGCGTAAACAGTGCCGACCCTTACCGCCTGAGTACGAGGTCCCTTAGCGCCATGGCGGATTTAACACCTGCTTTTAGCAGGTGTTAAAATCCATGGCGCTAAGGGACCATGGAGTTAATTACGCCACCGTAATTTACGGTGGCGTAATTAACGCCTTCCCCACTCCCATTATGCCCTATGGGACAAAAATGGGAATGGGGAAGGGTAAATGGGGATTGGGGACTTACCGCCCCGCCAAGGTCGGAATGGGGCGGTAAGTCTGCCAACCACCATGGCGTAAACGTAGTTTACGCCATGGTGGTAAAGTCACGGCCCAGGCGGTAACTTACCGCCTGGGTCGTAATGAGGCCCCATATGTTAGAGCAGGTAGCTCATAATGAGTTATTGCATAATAGACATTTCTGTATTTTTTTACCCACATATTTACTACTTTACAAGTACTATAGCTCAAACCAGTGTACTGCACAATTTGCTCAGTTTCTGTGTTTGTTTTCTGAATCATTGGGTCTGTTGGAAAAAAAAAACATGCTGGATTAAAAAAAACCTTCTATGGTGTGGTAAAATACATTTCTTTCTTGTTTTACTGTTTATTTCTTGTTTCTTGCTAATGTTCTATCTTTGGCTTGTTGTAGATGTGTGGGGTAATTAGATACCTGTTGGTATATGCTAATTGTTTATTTTTACTTTTATGCTATTCATCTATCTGTTGGGTTGTTGCAGATTTTTTGGGGCAGTTAGGTACCTGTTGGCGTATTCTAACTGTATATTCCTTGTTTGATTTTAGTGGTATTTATTTATATGTTTGCTTGTTGCAGAATCTTGGGGCAGTTAGATACCTGTTGGCGTATTCTAACTGTGTATTTATTTTTACATTTTAGTGGTATTTATTTATCTGTTTGCTTGTTGCAGAATCTTGGGGCAGTTAGATACATGTTGGTGTACTCTAACTGTCTATTTTTTGTTATAATTTAGTGGTATTCTTTTATCTGTTTGGTTATTGTAGAATGTTGGGGCAGTTAGATACCTTTTGGCGTATTGCACAGTTGTGAAGTTGAAGTTTTGCTTATGTTCATACACAGATTACATATTACATTTTGGTTTTAAGAATATCAAGTAAGCATTTACAAGATTTGCTGACAATCTCTGCTTTACAGTAATGGTATTATCATTACATTCAAACCATCCAAAATTCTTTTTTATATATGCAGTGTAGTGACCTGCATTGGTTGTGGCTCCTGCGTGGTAAGTTATACCTATTGTTGTGTAGGTTTTCTTATCAAGTGATACTTGACCATGTGTGAATCCAGTCAGCTTAAAGTTGTTTCTGGTACCATTACATTGTAACGTAAAAACATTACTATTACGTATTTACTATGTGTCTGTATTTGTAAGGTGGAGCGATTATCTGAATTGCAGGTAGTAGATAATCTGCCATGGTTTGCATTTTGTACAAATTGCTGAATGGATTCACAGTTAGGTATGGATACATAAACAAAGCGTTTGTTAGGGACTTCTTCCTGTGCCACAGTAGTCTAATTCTTGTCTTATTCCATGAACACTGTAAGTGTTGTCAGGATTGTTGGTTGCATTTCTATGAAGGACTAACATTTGCAAACACAATTGGTCTGTACTGTGTAAGTAAATGTTCTCAATAATAAGTGGCAAGTGGAATAGAATATGTATTGCTACATTTGCGTAGCAAATTAGAGGAGTCATATTTGAAAATTTGAATGGACCTGGTAGTTATGTGTGGAAATCATTTGTTTGGAGTGTGTGTTGCTTCTTTGAAGAAGTAGTTGAGTTACTTTGGCCACTAGATTTTTGATTGATTGTGGTACATGATGAAGTATTAGTTTCTTTTTTTTTTCTTTGGAGGAATTGTAGTGATATCCTGTATTGTTTCAGTTTGAAGTAGTTTTCTTTTACAACATTTTGCTTGCTGTGGAACAAGATAGGTTTTTAGATGGGGGTGTGGAGTGAACGCAGCCTATTGCATTCTAGAATGCAAGGAATATCGTTATTTACTTTACTTGCATCAAAGTTGATTAGAAATAGCCCGTCAAGTGTATATAAGTGTAATTGTGCTACGTAGCTCATGCCTTCTTTAAAAATTGTGCTACCAATATCTATTAATGCTTTATCTAGGGTAAGACCTTGTGATTTGGGAATGGTCACTGCATATGCTAGAGTTAGTGAAAATTGTTCTCTGCGTACATACATGTCTTTGAAAAGAAGAAAGCAGGCTGTTGAGTGTCCTATCCTTTTAACTTCTGATAGTTTGTCAAAGCGAATATTGACAAATTGAATGTTGTTGTCATGTGGGTATGTTTGAAAGCCAACAACTGTACCAAGTGCTCCATTAACTAGTTCTTGCTCCACGTCAAGGTTACTTTTGAGCATTACTCTACAGTGTAAAGATAATTTTAATATTTTCTCCAAAGCAGCTGTGTTGGAGAAAGAGTTTTCTAGGGTATTTAGTCTTGTTGTGGCCTGTTGACACATGGGGAGTGTCATACCATGTACGTCTAGTTTATCTGTGGAGCAAATTTCAATTATTGGTTGCATTTCTTTTTTTTCAACATTGTTTCATTGAATTTGGAACAGCTTGTAAGAGTTGGTATCAAGGTCATACAATTGACATTTTTGTGTGATAATTGTTGCATGACATCAGTAGCACATGAGTTATGGCAATAGAGTGTATGGATGTGCCTGTTTTTTAATATTGATTGTGCATCTTGAGATAGTACACCAACTCTAATACTTTTTAAAATGTTGGTGTATGTGAGGTCTGCAGACTGGCACATGTTTTCAGTTAATTCTCTGTATTGGAAATGTTGCCAAAGGTTGACATTAAGGGGCTGATTCATGGAACAAACGTGCGCCGAAAATCCATGTGCAAGCAGGCGCAAGGTAGCGCAAGTGCGAGAAACGCAGCGCACGCGCACGTGCCCGTGTGCGATTCAAGGAAGACGATGTGCGTGTTTCCCGCTGTCCGTGCGCCCAATCCAGCCATGGCGCACGCAGGCATACACGGCGTGCGCTACGCGCACAGCACAAGCGCACATAGCGCGGCGAAAGTGGGCGGAAAAGTGGGCGTAACACGCGGAATGGGGAATAACGTGTGAAAAAGAAGGCGTAACTGGGGAAGTACTGCAGGGAACTACACGGAATGCCCACACGCATACAAACAACCTGTATTCATGGATCCGAATACGGGAAACCCGCGCACGGCAAAAGACGCACACAGGCGTCAACGCGTCCGCCACACGAAGGCAGGCGGAAGCGCCCCCGCGCACAGTATAAAAGTGCGCGCAAACAACAAACACGTATATACAGCTACGATGAATGCCCCATTTGTCGCAGCATTGATCGTGGGACACCGCAGGAGGAGAAGAATAGCCAGGGCACGCATTTTCGCACCACGGACAAGCCTTTTTGGGATACCTGACGACCAGGTCTATGGCAGGTATAGGTTTCCACCCCACATCATCCTAGACCTGGTCAGGGAGTGGGAAGATGACCTTACATCCCCCACCCTTTGCTCCCAAGCATTGAGCCCCTTGGAGAAGCTGCTCAATGTCCTGCATTTTTTGGCCACTGGGTCTTTTCAGCGACTACTGCCATAGTGGGGGGGGTCTCACAGGCCACGCAGTCACGCTGCCTACACCAGGTACTGGCAATCATGACAGCGCGCACCTCAGTCCGCAGGCACATATACATGCCCAGAACACCCGCAGAAAGGCAGGCCGTTGTCCTGGATTTTTTCAGGGTGGCACACTTCCCCAAAGTGCTCGGTGCCATAGATTGCACCCATGTGGCCCTACGTCCACCTAGGGCCACTGAGCACATCTACCGAAACCGCAAGCACTGGCATTCCATCAATGTACAGGTGGTATGCGATGCAAAGGGAATCATCACCTCTGTCTATGCAAACTACCCTGGCTCCACCCATGACAGTTTCATATACAGAATGTCCGCCCTGAGCCGGGCCCTGGAAGCTGGGCAGCACGGCGACACATGGCTCCGAGGAGAGTACAAATGCCCTTGCACATGCATGCATGTCACACACACACACACACACACAAATAAACAAACCACAATAATCCCAACCATTTACACCTCCCCAGGGGACAGTGCCTACCCTCTGAGCAACCACATGATGACGCCAATCCGGAACCCCACCACACCACCCCAGGTAAGATACAACGCCGCCCATATTGCAACCAGGGCCATAGTGGAGCGCACATTCGGAGTGCTCAAGTCACGTTTCCGCTCCCTTGACCGCTCTGGCGGGCAGCTACTCTATGCACCACCAGTAGTGTGTAGGATCATTGTGGCAGCATGTGTCCTGCACAATGTTGCAACACGGCAGGGCGTACCGGTGGACATGGTGGTGCCCCCACAGCCCCAACCACAGGCACAGGTGCTGCCCATGGGAGGGGACAGGGCACGTGGCGAGGAAGCCCGGAACCAGCTTGTGGCCACATTTTTCACCTAAACTCCCACCCCTGCGGAATGCACACAGGCCTGGCACATACCAGGTGACAATCGATGATGACAAAGAGACAGTCAACTGTCAGAACCCTACCACCCTGAGATAGTTGCCATGGAAGTGCCACAGTGTCTGCATCCCTAGCTACTTAAACACAAGCTCTCCTGTGTGACCAAAAGGCACACATATGACATGACATGATATGGCCTATACACAAGTATTTCAAGGTGCGATGAGGCAGGGAGGAAGGAACAAGGGAAAACAGACAACGGTACTACTAGGCCAGGTGTCATTTAGATTGTGCAAGTGCAGGGGTAGGAGGAAGGGAAAGTGCAGAGGGAAGGGGAGGGGGGGAGTGCAGTACAGGGGAAGTAGACCAAAAAACAAATACATAGGCCAGCTAGTGGCAACTGCCAAGGTAAGTGCAGACAAGTGCTGGGAAGGGGGGGTTGTAGGGATAGAGAGACAGTACCACAGTGCAGGGGTTGCCAGGGAGGCAGTGCAAGTGGAGAGTGGCTGGGCCAGGGACTGAGGTCGGTGAGAGTGGCCCAGTTGCAGATCCAGTGCAGTTCGAGTGAAGAATTTTGCAAGGGAGAGGCAGAGAGAAAGCAGAAGCAAAGATGAAGGTCTTGAGGTGCTTCCCGAACCGGAGATGGTTCCCCTCAAGTTCCAGTGAGGCAGGAAGGATGTTCCAGAGGGAGGGCCCTGCCGCGGAGAGAGATCTACCCCCAGCTAGTTGCTCTGAGAAGCGGATGACCCTGACATGCAAGGTGTGCATCACACACACCTGCAAAACAGGCCATGGCCATCACTGTTATGTCACTCAAACCCTCCCAAACCACAACATGACATGGCAAGCAATACCGATACACCAACACAGTAACAATAAGGTACACATTGCCATGTCCAAAATGTACAGTGGCATCAGACAATGATGCCTGACCTGAAATCAGATGAAATGACAGACCAACAACCTCAAACCCAAAATAAGTCATTTCCAAATGCATTACAAGAGTTGTAGACGTAACATAACAATGAATGCCTGTCTACATGCACATTGTGCATTGCAAAATTAACACTGCAGCTTCTGTGTGCTGTGTCCTACTCCTGCAACACACTGCTCAGCGCACAGCACAGTGAACAGCCATTGTGTGTGATGCACACCCTGAGCATCACATCTAAGCGACAGACCACATCAAAAAGCAAATTAGGCATGTACAGGATCCATAATTGGTCACAGAACATGTGCTGCAGGGACACAGTGGGCACCAGAAGGCAAACAGTGTACACGTTGATATGCAAGGGTGGGAGTACATGTAGTGCATCAGAGTGCAAGTGTGTGGGTCAGCAAGGACATGCACTCAACATATGCATGTGCAATCAAGTGACCATCAGTGTTCTCTACACATCACATGTGAACATTCACCATGTGTACACCCCAGCATGTCAAACCATAACTATCCCCTCGCACCTGAAAGGTAAACACAACACATGAACAGGCATTGATCAGCAGAACACAACATGTACATAGGATACCACCATTACAATGTCAGGGTTCCCATCACACTGTAGGGCAAGGCAACTATCAACAACAACCCCCCCCCTCCCTCACAAATGACCATGACCCACTGAACAACTGCACCTGGGTCATGGAGCCTTCAACCCTCAATTCCACCTGGCCACAGGATCACCTTTACCCTTCGTCACCATCTCCCACCTTGTGTGTAAAAAGGTGCCTGCACCCTCAGAATCCACACTCATTTCCAAAATCACAAAATCCAAGCCAGATAAACGAGCCAGAACACCCTCCAGTAGATGACTTGACGTAGCAGTACCTCACAAAGGCCAAGTACTACCGCAAAGATGCAACAACCAAGGTAGCACAGTAAAACAATGTCACAACAGGATGTGAACCATGTGTGGTACATAACATAGGATGATGCACCATGAACGGATGTGTACTGTCACAGGTCCTGTGTACAGGCGCGGGAGTGTCACGAAACAACCACCCCCGCTGTGTCCCGGGTGCATGCAAGGTCAAACTCACACAGGCCCCTGAGACCCTAGTGGGGAAGGAGGTTCAGGGATATGCAGTCGGGACAGGTGTTGGCACACTGGATAACTGGAATGAGTGGCAGGAGAGGGGAGGAGGAATGACACATGAAAGTAGGGAATGCACGAAAATGTACTACCTGCATGAACACATACACAATCCAAACAAACTTGGACATCATTGTCATGGCCTTCTGTAGTCCAGGCTTAGGAGTGGTACGAACCAACCACCCCCTCTAGGGTTTTGGCACCTGCAAGTTCGGGGCTTACACAGGCATCCGCAACCCCAGCTGGGAAAGAGGGTTAGGGAACGTTGCTTGGATAGGTACGGAAAGCAGGAACACCTGGTAGAGGGTACAGGGTTCAAAATTGCATAGGATTCTGGGTGATTAGGGGGAAAAAAACATACCAAATTGAATCACACATACATCCATGCATTAGTGCACCCCCCAGCAAGCCTATGCAGAGCAGTTTGAAAGAAAAACAACAAGACACTTAGCTCTGGTTTTGAGTGCTGGCCTCCTGCCTGCGCACTCTCAGGTCCGGTCACAGGAGCACTGCAATGCTGCAAAGAGAGCCACAGTCAACAACCTGTACGTGCCAATTACACAAAAACACACCACCAAACATGCCCCATAGCAACAAACTACTCTACAAACAGACAATCTGGTGTAAATGCTTCGTACCCATATATAACATTACCCCTGTGACGGGTCATACGCAGTCAATGCAGTAAGTCAGCCGCCGGTGGCTGCGTGGAAAATGGAACACCAATGTGTCACAATTCACACAACATGCAATGTTCCCTGGGTAAGCAGACAGACCCATATAACAAGCCATGACTTCAGAGCAAGTTGCGTACCACCATGACCGAAAAACAAAGTATTGAACAGTCGACAATAACACCAAAACATCCCCACTAGGGGTGTAAACACAAGTCACACAGCACCAGACATGCCACAGATATGACAGTCCAAATCCCTTGTGTAAAAGTTTGTGACACCGAACCATCCTTGCGAGTCCATGGATAAGGGAGGCAGGAGTGGCATATGTGAGTCAAGGACCCCAAGCAGCAAACACATACACAAGACAACCCTGAAGGGCCCAGCTGGAACAGACAGTGGATGCCTTCAAAAGCCACAAAGCACCGCACCGTCACATGAAAGCACAATAGACAAGCAATTTTAAACTATATTAACTAATTACACTAACTATGGAAAACCTACATTACCTAATTAAACTAACTATCAAACAGAAACTTAACTAACTAAACTAAAAGAAAAATCAAAAATGGCCACATACGACCCGGGGGGAGGGGAGGCACCCAGGAGGGGGGAGGTACAGGGTGCTGCTCAACATCCACATGCGATGATGCTGAGCCAAAAAAAAAACCTCCATGGGCTCATCGCCTGCACAGCCCGACCTATGTGGGAGATAGATGATCGTCCGAGTCTGGCTCATCCTGGAAAGGAGGACGTGGCACAGTAGCCTGGCCACGCCTAGCCGCAGCTTGCCTCTCGTCGGCAGCAAGTCTGCCGGACAGGTGAGCCTGGTTCTGTGTGGCGATGTGACGTAGGTCTGCATGCAGAACCTCACGTGGTACACGTGCTTCCTCTTGCAAGGTAGCACGTGTAACACAGAGTTCCTCCTGCAAGGCCTGGCTGGACACCCGCTGCACCTCCCGGCAAGCCTGTAGCTCAGCCGAGATGGTACGCTCAAGCTCTGCAAACCTCTCCTCTGCCTGCTGCCTATGGGACATCCACCCAGAGTGGATCTGAGGGAAGCATACTCCTCCCTCAGGGCATCCATGTGCGCCTCTGCGTGAGCAGCAATTGCTTGACGCAGAGACGACATTTCAGCCTGGCGTGCCCTGTCTGAGGCCACCATGCCCAGCCTGATCGAGCGGGCCGTGAACCGTGCCGCCTGCTGCTGGAGAAGCACCTGCCTAGCAGGGGGAGCACAGATCGGGCCACACGCTCCATGCTCTCAGCGATGTTCTCCATTGCTGCCCCCTGCCGTTCTGAATTGGCAGTCATGTCTTGCTCCCACTCAGTATACTGCGGTTGCGCGCGGTGACCGCGTTGCCGGGCTTGACCCCTGCGGGACCCAAGGACCGGGGGTCATCGCTGTGTTGGCTCAGCCCGCGGCTGCACGACTACATGCCCCCGTTGACGTGATGTCCCAGGCACATCAGTGACTGGTGTGGAGGGTGACCCTGCGTCCCGATCCACCACAGGCGGAGGAACCAAGACTGTCTGATCCCCCAGTGCAGGTGTCGCAGACAGAGGAGTGTCCACATCAGAATCACTCACCGCTGACACATGGAATTGATGCTCATCCAACTCAACATGGTCGTCAGAGTCGTCATCAAGGCTGGACTCATAGGCAGCCAGAGACAAGATGGACTGTAGCACTTGGGGGTTTTCGTGGCCTACCACCCCATGACCCCCACTAGTGCCTGGTTGATGTAGTGGTAACAACCCTATGTCTGGCATGACAACACCATCCTCCGCCTCCATTGCGTCATCACCTGAAAAATAGAGAGAAAAAAGGTCACTACACATGTCAGAAGCACACAACACACACACACACCGACAGCAAACGCATCAGGCAGACATGTGACACACAACATATAACCTGGCATGCATGCTGGGTCAACTTTGAATTGCTTCTGTGATCAGACCTGTTGAAAGGTGGCAGTTTCCATGGAAGTGGGTCTATGCAGTGCAGAAAATGTGTACGCCACTCACTACCTACATGTACAAGGACTCCATGGTGTGTGCCAGGAAATGTGAAGGCAGTGCTATGTCAAATTCAGACATCACGTGCATTGTGCATGCAATGTGTACCATATCTAGAAGCCAAGCACCCCTCCACCCCAGTACCAAAGCAGGGATGCCTAGCATGCTATCAAAAGGCTGACCATACACCTGTGTATTGACAGGCAGTGTTGACTGGCATCAACAGCTTAATGTGATTCAAGTGACAACACTGCAAATGATGCTGGGACAGTAAGCAGGACACATGATGAAAACTCTGGATTCCGCCCATGTGTGAAGAAGACACAACAACAGTTGGACAGAGTCATTGGCCATTGAACAGGCTGAGGCCTGTGAGCCACACAGATTGTCAGACTCTAAACATGTGTGCAACGCAGGACTGAGCCACAGTTGACATGGGAAGGCAGATGAGATGGCAGGCAATGTATGTAACCAAGGACTTGTATTACAGTGATCATCCAGTCAAGGACACATAGGGGCATGCGTGCAATGCACATGGAGCATGAATGGGCACTCATGTCCCTGCGGGACATCTGACCTATGCACAGTACAAGTGAGATACCCTGCATCAAGTACTAAGGCTGTACCACACGCCATATGTTTGGCAGATTCTACGCTGGAAGTTAGCATCTACACAGGACGCATGAACAAGAAAGTACACATTGGCAAGATTGAAGAACACCAGTGCAAAGGTGGAACTGGGGTGCAGAGTGGCGGAGGAGGGGCAAGGGAGCATGCCTACATGGAGTCCCCGCATGCAGGCAGAGGAGACATGCATGACGGAAGCATTGCATTACTTACACATCAGAACCATGTACACGTCACATGTAGCGGCAATCATGCACAACACATCCCACAAGTGAAACACACACGTCCTCAACAAACACATCAACACTCACTGGACTGGGCATCAAAGTCCAGCATCTCTCCCACTCCTTCAATCAATTCAGGTGGTATGAACTCCGCAACAAGTGCCTCATGCTGAGTGAGCTCTTCCTCCTCTGGTGCAGGCCCACCGCCAGTCACCAGAGTCAAGTTGTAATTAGAGGCATGCTTAGCCTTAGTGCTGCGTTTGATGTCATTCCAACGCTTTTTGCACTCTTGCGCCGTGCGCACCTCATGGCCGAATGAACTGACATGTTCCGCAACATGCTACCAGTGGGTGTCACGTTGGGCAGCCGTAGTCTGACTATTGGCACCCATTAGCATGTCACGGCTGTGGCCCCGCACGTAGTCCACAAGGAAGTCCAGTTCCTGCTTACAGAAAGGCTTCTTCCTCCACGTGCAGGAGGTCGTGGCTGTGTGTGGGGTCCCAGCCTGTGCTGCAGGTGCAACCTTCCTCCTCTTGGACTGTGGCGCAGACCCTGGCTGGCTAATGCCGCCCTGACCAGTATGGCCAGTGGGTTCGGTGGACTGAGCCAAGGGAGTGGCAGGTGGAGGGATGACCAAAGGCCTGACTTGTGTCAGTGGCAGCTGGGTGCCCACTAATGGACCCTACGCAGCAACATCAGCTGTGGCAGGGTCATTGACTGCAACGGTCCTGGTTGGCAGACTCACAACCGGGGTGCTGTTGGGTGCATCTGCCCCTGCACTTGCCAACACCCGGCTGTTCGGGGCAACAGATGACATGACTGCCCCAGGGACACGTGTCTTGGTCTGAGCAGCCCGGCCTGCCCCTATGGTTTCCCTCCTGGCCTGTTGGAGATCTACCAAGGGCTCCTCAAGTGCCAACGCAGCCTGCGCTGGCAGACCCTGAGCCTGGGTGGCGGTGTCCATAGCTGCACCTGCAATTACCACTACCCTTGGGCCCGTGGCAGTCGATGGAACGGACTGCCGGGTCACACGGGCGCCAGTGCCAGATGCAGAAGCTGCATTCCCGGGAACTACAGGGGGTGGTGGCATGACTGCACCAACATATGGCACAACATTGTGCTCAAGTGGCGCACCCCTGCCTCTTCCCCCTCTGTGGCTGCCCTGGACACCCTGGAGTCCCCCTACTCCCTGGTCACCACGGCCACGTCCCCGACCACGCCCGCCACGAGGAGGACACCCAGCTGAGGCGCCCCTCACCTTTGGTGGCCTCCCAACCATGGCACAGATGTAGTAGTGCCGGCACAGATGGAGTGGTGCCAATGGGAGGTGTACACCACAATTGACCTGGGCAATTGGGGTGAAGGGGGTGGGAAGCAAGATGTTAACAGCCCCCCTGCACCTGCAAGGCTGTATGTGACCCCGGTGATGTAGTGACGGGTCAAGCAACGCTCAGGCACCCCAAAACTGCAGTAAAACCGTGCACGCAACCCTGCAGCCTACGTGCGTGGATTCAACCTCCCGCAGTACGCGGTGGCACCCAGTAACACGAATAACGCGTAAGCGTGGGACAAGCAGGCTACTATGACATCGAAAATGGGTGCGATACACAGGGGCACCCACAGTGGGAAAAAGAGCGTGTGCGACTCACCGTCTGACTAGCCCGATGCAGAAAAACATGCATAGCCAATACCCCCGCCAAAAGAAGAGATACGTCCTTGATAGCTGTGAAGTTGTGATGGCACGCGAAACAACAGGAAGCAGCAACACACGTCGGTCTCCACGAAAGGCACGTACAGCGAACTGCTGGGCCTGCTCACCTTTAACCCATGCTGAGGGAAACGCACGCGCGCATCACGTCACTTACGCGCATGGGCCCTTTCCTCGTATTACACGCGGACGTGCAGTTTTTCACGCACGCTGAAATGCCCATGCACGCCTGTGCGCGTCACGTCACAGGGGCGCTTGCGCTTGAGGGGCCTTCTGTCCAATCAAATTGCTTATGCGTGCAGACACGCTTACGCGCTAAGGGCCTTTCCTCGAATTACACGCTGACGTGCAGAATTTTCACGTGCCAAATCACTCCGTATCAAGCTGGCCACGCGTAAGCACACGGAAGACCATGCTCCTGCCCAGAAGGCCGAATTACTGCCCCCCAGAGCCCCGAGCAGGCTCCCACCTGCCATCTGCTGCTGCCTGACTGCCTCCTGCCCACGTGCCCTGCCATTTGCTGCCTGCACATCAGCTAGGGGTGCTGTTGCTGTGACCACCCCTGCTGGAACCGAAGACTCCCGACTGGGATTCCATCGCTCCACAGCCCAGCCCCAGGACCCAGTTGCCCACCCACTCCTGCCTCTGGGGTTGTCATGTCGGGCACTGCAACAACTGGCACCACTGACAACCCCCGACCAGAGAGGCAGAGGCGCACCAGCTTCAGTGCCAGGGAAGTTGGTGTCCTGGTGGAGCAAGTCCTGGGGCAGTATGACGCCCTATTCGGAAGTTCCCGCGCCGACAAGGAAGGACGGACTCGGATCTGGACTGACATTGTGACTGCCATCAACGCGGAGGGGGTGGCAGTCTGCGACTTACAACATGTCAAGAAGCGCTGGGCGGACTTCAGGTCCAGGACCCTGAACAAGGCCCGGAGCCTCTTGAAGGCAGCGGATGCTAAGTGGCGCCGGGGCCACTTGTCGGAAGATCAGATGAGGGTCCTGGAACGCATATCCCCAGCATTCCACGTCCAGGTCCTTGAGAGGCAGACCCGTCTGGAGTCGAGCGGTAAGTGCACATGCATCCTGATTGTGAGCTGTGCGTGTGGTGATGTTTCAGTAGTGTGCAGGTTGCACATCTGTTTGTATGGGGTCGAGTATGGGTGGGGCTGTACAGGGCCGTGAGGCTAACACATGCGAGGGCTGTAATGTGTGAGACATGGATGGTGCTTGTGTGTGTAGGCTTGCATGCCAAATGCAGTTGTGTGGGCACACATGTTTGGATGAATGTGTATGTAAGTAGACATGTTCGTGATGTCACGCATGTATGTTGTTTTCAGCTGCATGTATCAGCACTGTGTACATGTGCATTTGTGTGTATTTGACAAGGTTGCAACAGTGATGCAACATGGATGCATGTGACAGCGGGATGTGGACGCCTGATTGGCAGATGTGACATGGATGCCCATCTGAACACTGCAACACTTGGCAGAGGTGTACACATGCATGCAAGTGTGGTGGTGTGTGTACATGTGTAGTGCACTTCCTGTGTTGCATGTAATGTCTGGCTTAGCTTTGCCTGCTCATGCTGTTGTATGTGTATGGATGGTGCTGGCAGTTGCGATATGGCTGTGGTATGGCTCATGTGTGCGAGTTGAAATGACATGTGTGTTGGGGATTGTGATGGCATGTCTGAGGTTTGCCAATGCCACTCATGTACAACTGTCATGTGTGTATGTGTCCATTGTACAGTGCCCTGATGCCTGTGTTTTATTTCTCCCTGTCTGCAGCGTCAACTGATGAAGAGGGCGGAGAAGGTGCTGTGGAGCACAGCTGCCGGGGGGAGGTCCAAGAGGCGGAGGTTGGAGTTGGACTCCTCGGTAGCAGAAGGGGCAGCTGGGACCCCACAACGATCAACGGGGGAAGATGGCACAGAGTCATCCAGGTTGGTGGGGGGTTTGGTGGAGGAGGAGGCCGTGCAAGGCACAGAGACAGGGTCTGGAGGTGGGGATTCCACTGGTGCTAGTGGTGCAGTGCAGGACCAGGGACAGGAAGCAGCACAGGCCGCCGCGGAGGTGCCTGTGTGCAATCCTGTCCCTGATCCTGTCCCTGCATCATCTTGCACCAGCAGGGATGCCTACGTCCAGACCCGTTTTCAGGCAGGGGATGAGCTAACGACAACTGGCCTTCCTCTGCCTGCGGACGTGGCTATCCGGTTCCAGGTTGAGCCCGTCCTGACTGGAGTGGCGTTGCGTCAACGGGCCATGCGAGGTGACCTGCAGTCTTTTCATGAGGAGACTGCACGTCATCTCGAATGGCTCGTTGACCGCGTCGGCCTACTGGGACAGGTCACCCAGGCCGGATTCCTCCGTTTGATGGGGCTTGCTACGACCCCCTCCTCAACTGAAACCCCTATGCGCAATTCGTCCTCCGTGCCATCTTCCCACCCATCAGTCACCTGGGTGCCCTGTGGAGCTGCCTCTGACGGTGCGGCCAGGCTGGTGGAGGAGGCATCCCTGCCACAGTCGGGAGTCGGACGTCCAGCAGGGGTGGCCACATCAACGACTGCACCCCAGCCGGCAGAGGATGTGCAGGCAGCAGGAGGCAGTGCACGGGCAGAGGCACAGCAGCAACGTGGTGGGAGCCATGAATGCTTTGGGCCTTCAACATCGGAGGGGCAGGCATCGGCCGGAGGGCAGGAGGACCCAGGACAGAGAGTGTCTTCTGTGTGGCAGCGGTTGGGCCACGCCATAGATGCGGAGTGGCAGCGGGCGGAAGAGGCACGGCTCACAATGGTCAGGGTGGAGAACTCCATGCGGAGGGCCCTGAGGCGGGCCGAGTGCCTCGAGGCAATCCGCAGGGGGTTGGAGGTGGACACGTCGACGGCCCTGCTGACCCTCGGGGCCATGGAGGAGGACCGCCTCCGGGACATTGAGCAGGAGTTTGATGATGCCCTGGCCCGGGACTTCCAAAAGTGAGCCGTCAGACTAGCCCGCTGCCCTTGTACATAGTTATGTAGTTAGTGTTAGGTTTCCTTTTCTTTTGAATTTATTTTGGACCTTTTGGACAATGGGCCACATTTTTGTATGTAGTTTTTTTATATTAGTTAGTGTTGTTAGATAGGTTTCATTTCTTTTGTTGGGATAATGGACCCTGGCTTGTTCGTCTGTACATAGTTCACTGTTGGATTTTCTTTTTCTTTCACAATTTACCCACGGAGCAATGGCTTTCAATTATAATTTTCCATTGGATTTTCTTTTGTGGACTGTGACTTTGGACACCATTCTTTTGGATTATGATTTTTGGTTTTGCTTTTTTTCACGGACATGCTTCTTTTCATTTTTGTACATTCCCATTTCTGTTTCTTTATTTTTGATTCAATTTATGTTTCCTTTAATACATATTTTCTGATCAAACTTCAATGTGTAGTATCATCTCATTGGTTTAATGCATATCATGATATGGGTTTTGAGATTCACTGACACCCATTGGGTGTATGTGAGGGTCATGTGTTTGTTTCCAAACTTGCAATTGGTGTTCTGTCATGTTATTGCCATTTCTGAGTGGGTGGATGCAATACTCAGGTGGGTGTTTTGCATTTGGAGGCAGACCATAGGGACCAGGGATCTAGATTGTGATGACATGTTGGCTGGGGAACATGAGTTGGGGCCTGCTGGCAGGTGCCCCACAGTGCTGGGGGGTGGGGGTGCAGGGGAACATGAGTTGGATATGGGAGGGGGCCTGCTGGCAGGTGCCCCACAGTGCTGGGCGGTGGGGGTGCAGGGGAACATGAGTTGGACATGAGTGGGAGCCTGGTGGAGGCTGCCCCTGCACTGCTGGGGGGTGGGGGTGCAGGGGAACATGAGTTGGACATGAGTGGGGGCGTGCTGGCAGGTGCCCCACAGTGCTGGGGGGTGGGGGTGCAGGGGAACATGAGTTGGACATGGGTGGGGGCCTGGTGGAGGCTGCCCCTAGTGGCTGGGGGGTGGGGGTGATAGGGGACATGAGTGGGGGCCTGGTGTAGGCTGCCCCTGGTGGCTGGGGGTGGGGGTGATAGGGGACAGGAGTGGGGGTCTACTGGCAGGTGCCCCACAGTGCTGGGGGGTGGGGGTGCAGGGGAACATGAGTTGGACATGAGTGGGGGCCTGCTGGCAGGTGCCCCACAGTGCTGGGGGTGGGCGTGCAGGGGAACATGAGTTGGACATGGGTGGGGGCCTGGTGGAGGATGCCCCTGGTGGCTGGGGGGTGGGGGTGATAGGGGACATGAGTGGGGGCCTGGTGGAGGCTGCCTCTGCACTGCTGGGGGGTGGGGGTGCAGGGGAGCATGAGTTGGACATGGGTGGGGGCCTGGTGGAGGCTGCCCCTGGTGGCTGTGGGGTGTGGGTGGTAGGAGACATGGGTGGGAGCCTGGTGGAGGCTGCCCCTGGTGGCTGGGGGATGGGGGTGTTGGGAGACATGGGTGGGGGCCTGGTGGAGGCTGCCCCTGCACTGCTGGGGGGTGGGGGTGCAGGGGAACATGAGTTGGACATGGGTGGAGGCCTGCTGGCAGGTGCCCCTCAGTGCTGGGGGTTGGGGGTGCAGGGGAACATGAGTTGGACATGGGTGGGGGCCTGGTGGAGGCTGCCCCTGGTGGCTGGGGGTGGTGGGAGACATGGGTGGGGGCCTGGTGGAAGCTGCCCCTGGTGGCTGGGGGTGGTGGGAGACATGGGTGGGGGCCTGGTGGAAGCTGCCCCTGGTGGCTGGGGGGTGGGGGTGATAGGGGACATGAGTGGGGGCCTGCTGGGGGGTGGAGGTGCAGGGGAACATGAATTGGGCATGGGTGGGGGCCTGGTGGAGGCTGCACCTGGTGGCTGGGGGGTGGGGGTGATAAGGGACATGAGTGGGGGCCTGGTGGAGGCTGCCCCTGCACTGCTGGGGGGTGGGGGTGCAGGGGAACATGAGTTGGACATGGGTGGGGGCCTGGTGGAGGCTGCCCCTGGTGGCTGGGGGGCGGGGGTGCAGGGGTACATGAGTTGGACATGGGTGGGGGCCTGGTGGAGGCTGCCCCTGGTGGCTGGGGGTGGTGGGAGACATGGGTGGGGGCCTGGTGGAGGCTGCCCCTGGTGGCTGGGGGTGGTGGGAGACATGGGTGGGGGCCTGGTGGAAGCTGCCCCTGGTGGCTGGGGGGTGGGGGTGATAGGGGACATGAGTGGGGGCCTGCTGGGGGGTGGAGGTGCAGGGGAACATGAATTGGGCATGGGTGGGGGCCTGGTGGAGGCTGCACCTGGTGGCTGGGGGGTGGGGGTGATAAGGGACATGAGTGGGGGCCTGGTGGAGGCTGCCCCTGCACTGCTGGGGGGTGGGGGTGCAGGGGAACATGAGTTGGACATGGGTGGGGGCCTTGTGGAGGCTGCCCCTGGTGGCTGGGGGGTGGGGGTGATAGGGGACAGGAGTGGGGGCCTGGTGGAGGCTGCCCCTGCACTGCTGGGGGGTGGGGGTGGTGGGAGACATGGGTGGGGGCCTGGTGGAGGGTGCCCCTGGTGGCTGGGTGTGCAGGGGGACATGCGATGGTGGACAGTAGTGCAAGTTGACATGTGAGTTGGCTGGGGGGCATGGCCATGGTGGATGGGGTGCCTGCAGGACATGTGCAGGGTAGGCCCCTGCGGTGTGGGCCACCTGCAGGGGCTGTTGAGGGTGTAGAGGGAACACCTGGGAGGACCCACACATGCAATTCACGTGTGGTGCTCCCCGCGCACCCCTGTAATACACGTACCCTGATGGAATCGCGTGTGATACTTTCCGCACACCCCTGGAATACATGTACCCTGCTGGTATCGCGTGTGAAACTTCCCGCGCACCCCAAGATACAGGTAGCCAGGACATTTGCCTGTAGAACGTCCCGCGCACCCCTGGTATACATGTACCCTGCTGATTTTGCATGTGAAACTTCCCGCGCACCCCAAGATACACGTAGCCAGGACATTCGCGTGTGGAACTTCCAGCGCACCCCTGGAATACACGTACCCTGCTGATATCGCGTGTGGAACTTCCCGCGCACCCCGAAATACACGTAGCCAGGACATTCGCGTGTGGAACTTCCCGCGCACCCCTGATATACACGTACCCTGCTGAATTCACGTGTGAAAATTCCCGCGCACCCCTGATGTACACGTACCCTGATGGAATCGCATGTGGAACTTCAAGCGCACCCCTGAAATACACGTACCCAGCTGAAATGACGTGAGGTACTTCCTGCGCACCCCAGTGATACATGTATCCCGCTTGCCGTGCTGGTACAGGGTTAGCGCAGCCCTTTGCGCTTGATTGGAGATTTTGATGGCTTTTCCCTGCGCGAGAGGCGTTCTTGGGGGCGTAACTGGCGCTGCTGCAGGATCGCTGCGCCACTGTGCGCCACGGCTGGTTTTGGTAGCTGGAATCCATGAATACGCTGTGCGCGGAAATGGGTTTTGGCGCACGCGGCTGGCGCAGGGATTCACCCGCGCACACTGTGCGCCAGCCGCGT
The DNA here is from genome assembly GCF_040938575.1 of Ambystoma mexicanum. Lineage (NCBI taxonomy): Eukaryota > Metazoa > Chordata > Amphibia > Caudata > Ambystomatidae > Ambystoma > Ambystoma mexicanum. The sequence continues at coordinate 900,270,070 of NC_090937.1, read as the reverse complement.
GCGCCACTTGTGCGCTAAATTCTATGAATTACCCCCCTAATATGCTGCCAAAAGTTTTACAGCAAAGTTTGTGCCCTAAGGTTTTAAAAATAGGTTCAGATTTCACTGGTGTCAATTGAAGATCTCAGAAAACAATAATGTGTTTTCCTCCAAAGAGCTGGTTGTAGTCTGTTTTGAGGACCTCTTGTAATCTGAGGTGAATCAAAGCCAACATAAGGTTGGCGACCACGCTCACCTCATCTAGTAGTAGCAGTTTCATTTGTTTGAAAACTCTGCATAGTTCCATTGCAGCTTCTATGGAAAGTTTGTAATAATCTAATTTGTTTTGGTGTTCTACTGGAAGGAGTAGTAATCAGTGTAAAGTGGCACTGCCTATGTTGTAGGCAGCTAAGCCTGTGTGGGCAGTTACAACAGCTGACAGTTTGTTGTTTGTCAATTTTGAAGGAACTTGCTGATGATTTTGATTAAGAATGTTTTGCCTTAACCAGCTTTAACACTCACGTATAGCAGTATAGGTTTGTAGTCTTGGCAGTTACAGTTATTTTCATGTTCCACACTATTTTCAATTTGTTTTGTTATTTCTTGGAAAATGCCACGCTGCTCATTGTTCAGTTATGATTTCAGTACAGCAAAGTCTTCTGTAGCTTGTTCATACTGACACATGGTGTTTTCTACTTCTGTCATGGCTAATTCTGCCTCATTTGCTATTAGTGGTTGTCCAAGTGGTTCTTGGCTTCCTGTTACAGAAGGTTGACTACTGTCGGGAGTTTCCACTTGTAGTTGTGCCTAGAGTACTTCTTCGTGTTGCTGTTCATTGTGCAACATTTTTTGGTACTGTGTAAAGTTTATGTCTGTTATAGAGCTTTCATTTACTTTGAAAGCGTCTTCATAGGAGTCATAGGTATCCAGTAACACTTCTTCTTATCTCCATGGTTTAAAAAGTTGTAGCAGGGACATGTAATACAGTTCTTTATGTTGAGGAGTTTTTAATGACAATTTGATCTGCATTTAATACATTTCACTAAACTGCCTTCACAATTTACCACTCTGTATCTGCCTTTCTTTTCATCTGGTTTAACATTATTTTTGTACGTGAAGTTTTGGGCTAAGTGGTTACACCACACAGATTCACATGGTAGCTGTGGCTGAGCAGTCAGACTTCTCTCAAGAAAAGTTGAGCAGTATGTGGAGTATACAAAATAGGGCAATTCTTCACAGCAAGACAAGCAAACACGCAACGAGGCTTAGTGTAAAGATATTAAGGTATTTATTTATAACAGAACATCTATGAAAAGCACTTAGGCAAATCACGGCAAACAAATCAAACACAATTACTCTACGGAGTAGAAAACGATCAATCCCCCTAGCAATATTTCGACAACTCTAGGTTCTACCGGTATCACTTATTTTCAGACAGAGGTGTATACCTCAACCTAGATGACACTCGAACATTAGTTAGGATGGGAGAGAAAAAGATAGGCAGGTCATGAAATCAACACAGTTCAATCCTTCACGAATAAAATGCAAGGCAGGAAGGCAAGAATCACAATAGATCATGAAGTTCAGAGGCCAGGCCCACTCGGAGAGAGGCAAGGCGCGATGTCCCAAAAAGTCTCTAGTGGAGATGCATTCAAGTCTTAGTAGCAAATTGTTATCGGCAGGTTGAACCAGTTCAGAACTATAAATGAGGAAAGCTTGGAGGCAACCCAACGGAAAGGAGAGGATTAAGACACCTCGCTCAATCCGATCAAAAGGGAAGCCAGGCGGACACGGTACCTTATTGTGGAGGGCAGCTCCGGCGGGGGCAGATGTTCCTGGTGGTGGATGCACATCGGTTCTTTGTCAAGACAGGGTCGAACATAACAAGTAGTTTCCACTGCCACCAGCCAAAACTCGACGAGGGGGGACAGGACAGTGCCCCCTCGAGTAACATGTCCAGGGGTAATCGAATTACCCCTACTAGTACGTCCACAATAAGATGGTTTGTACTAGTCCTGTTAGTAAATTTAGGTCTAGTAAAGCCAATGGTGACTTTACATGCCCGGGGAGACAGTAGTCAGTCCCCGGGTATGGAGTCTATGGTGGAGGTCCGCTAGGACGCCCCAGTGTTACGGCACGTAGGGTGCGGTGTAACACACATAGAAAAACATATGAGACCCTATGGAGTAAAAGACCCCATAGCCCATCAAACACATTGACATTTCAAAGGAATTACACACACATACATGTCCACATGTACACACACATACATGCAAATTACATGCAAAGCTGCTGGGGGACTCACTAGGTTAGGAAATTCAGCCTAAACAGAGAATTCTCACTAACAGGGATCATTTTTGGCTATTGTTTCTATGTCCTCATATGATTTCAGAACTCTTTTCTAGATTTAGCAGGACCAAGACATAGCCATACTATATTGTCAGATTTTCCATACAAGGCAGTACCGGTTAAATAATCTGCAGCTTCATAGCAGCCACATTCTCTATGAGAGAGCATTTTTATGCCTAAGCTGTACAATTTCTGTGATGGTGTTTGGCAGATGATATGTCATCCTAGAGGTCCTGAAGCTCTGTTTTCTCTGCTTTGGTTAAGTAGGCTGTGACATATCGTGAAACTGCAGTGGAATTGTCTGCAATGTACTGCACATCTATGTTTGCATTTCAAAGGAGGGAAATGATTGCATTGTAACCATTGATGTATTTTGATTCTTCTGTTCTTTTTATGTAATATGTGTTCTTAGGTGATTTACCTTTGACAGATATGGGCCTCATTATGACTCAGGCGCTAAGTGTTTAACGGCGCCGTAAAAGGCTGCGGCGCCGTTAAACACCTAGCGCCTAATTACGAAGTTCCTGTGCGGGACCCAACCTTAATGGCTGGTTTTACCAGCCGTTAAAGTACGGACCCGCAAAGGGACCTTGGTGCTAATTACGGTACCGCAGACATGAAGTTGTTTACTTGACCTTTTGTTGAAACTGGTCTAGCATTTGGTGTAGTATTTTCCTTTTTTAAAAAATATTTGCAACAATATTTCCCACATTTGTGTCTTTGAAATTGTAAAATGTGTGCATGAAGGTCACTATGTGTTGTTTGTGAAGGGATTTCACAAGTGACATATTTTTGGATGAACTGAAAAATAGTGGAAAAATAGTGGCATCATTGTCCTAACCAAATTTAGGAGCATCTTTAATCCATAATAGCATGTGGATGTGTGGTGCTCCTCTGGCTTGGTATTCTTTTCTTCAAAAGAAGTGTTGAACTTCTCCAAGGGGAGGAACAGTCTTATTACAAATAAAGTGTAGCATACATCTCCATGATGTCAGAACCAGTATTCTTTTGTACCACACATGTTTGCTAAAAGATTTGTAATACTTGACTATAAAACCTCATCTTTTTCTTGCACGTTTTGTAATAATTGCGTAGTTGACATATTTTGAAAATGGGCACCTGATTTTAATGTGTGTGCAACTCCGTAGCATAGAGTTGCTAGTTCACTTTCAAAGAGAAGGTAGACTATGATGTATTCCACGTTTTGTCTGAATCTGGGGTCTTCAGAATACATTCGTAGAAAGTGATATTCTGATGCTGGTATCTGTGTGGGTCTATCATCGTACGTTCCTCCTTTTCCAGTAGGAAAGAGTAGTGGACAGGCTAGTGCTTCTATACTTTTTTCCCATATGCTGATTGGAGATCCTTTGGCTTGTTGCATTTGGTACGTTTCAAGTGCATCATCTATCGCATCTTTAGAGTGTAAATGATGAATTGTATAATGGTGTAAAATATTGGATTCTGTAGTAGGATTTAGAATTTCCAATTGACCAGTTCCTGGTGACTCTTGAATTATTTCAATGGTTTCTCTCAGGTTTTCTTCAATATTAATTTCTTTGTAGTATTCATTGCTGTTTTTTAGATATTGCAGGGCTTGTCTAACTTTATGTAAGTCCACAAGTTGTTGCCAAATTGTTTTGTCTTTTGTAGTTACACCATTTACTAAGACAATTAAAGATTGATCTGTTGGCCGTTGCACTCCTAGAGTGTGTACATTTTATGTGATATCTAATGGTAAATAAACAACTTTCCCACAAATGCCTTTGACTAATTCAGAGGGAGGTAATTTTGCTGTTTTTGGTAGGAGGCATATTATTGATTGAAATGGGTGCACTGTTTGAATTATGATGCTCTCATATACATTTTGTTGTTGTAGGGGTTTTGGTAGTGGGATTAATTCCAAGTTATTTGTGATGGCACGTGAAGGCCTTTGGTTGTTGTCAAGTTTTGCAGTGCAGTAATTGCAAGGTATTAAGGGGTCAGTAATATTTGTTTTCTGCTATAAGGTATAGAGCTAATTTGACCCATCTTCATTGTCTTCTATTTTGTATGTTATTCCTATAGTTTTTGTGGTACTTTTATAAGAGGTCCTGCGGCAACACCCGCACACATGGTTTGGTACTTCAGCGGAGGTACTTTTAAACTTTAGTATTTCTTTTTTGTATGTGTTTAATAGAAGGTTGCTATTTGTACAGTAGTTGCTAGTTTGTTGTACATCTATTTCATGTTCTAAGTGGCTTTCAATTCCAAAATATTTTCTCTGGATATGGTCTATTTCTTTGAGTAGTTTTTTGGCTGTACTATGTAGAAGATTTGTATTTAAGTTGGCTAGTGGTAAAGCAGAACTTTTAACATAGTAGAGTTTTTGGACTAGGTTTCTTATAGTTGAATGATGTGTTGATATCATTTTGATATGATGGAAGGTGCTTTTGCAAATAGGTCCTGAAATGCAGGCTAATGAATGTCCTTGTAGTCCTGTGTGTTCATGAACAGCAGTCGAACGCTGCAAGGATAATGTTTAGCTTGTATGAGACGCCAAGTCGATAGAACTGGAAAAGAAGAGAATCAAGTAAGCAAATCCAGTGTGAGCGGAACACGGGATCCATATATATATGCTGCAATGATCCCAACTAAATGGTGGGTAAAGTTAAAGTTAAAATCTCTGATAGGCATATATTTAGTTATATATGCTGCAATGATCCCAACTAGATGGGGGGTGAAGTTAAAGTTAACATTTCTGATAGGCATACTCTGGAACTGACGCTTGATATTTGAACTAATCGGAGCCTGACCCGAGTCGCCATTATAGACACAGCGGGAGGGAGATTTGGCATGATAATGTGCTAAAGGTTCTTACATAGACGCAGAATAAAATGAGGGCTGCAGATAGAGTGAATACATGCCCTATGCACTCGGGTAATTGACACGGATTGGGTTTTTCCTTGTATTACAGGATCATCCCAGGTGTATTAACAATAAGAATTTTGCATCAGAAGATGCCAACATTTCCAAAATGAGACAACTATACCAGAAGCCAGGTAATTAGAGGGTGCCCTAAAAGGTAGGGATAGCCAGCTTTAATACGAAGGATCTCAAATGCATTATACCAATGGGAAATGAAATATACGATTAATCTATGTTGCAGATCAAGTATCAACATAGGTGCCCTGATCTGACCAACAGGAACTGCCCTAAATAACCTTCATGCTGAATATGCCCCACCATTGCACACGCAACAGACGAACAGGTGTGACCATCAGCACCTGAAACCAAAATAATGTTGTAGATATTGTAATTGGTTTTATGTGTGAACTATGTGCTCTCGCAAAAGCTAACCGTGTGTGTACTCCAGAAAAAGAGACAAACAGTGGGAGTATTACAACTCGCTGAGAGTGGGATATTTATATTCTTAAATGTTTTAGACATTACACTTGGGCCAACCAGACACACCTCACGGAGGGCAAATAAATTGTCCGAACCCTGACGTCCAGTCCCACGAGAACTGTCTGTTTGACAAAAGTGTGCAGCCGGGAGGCACGGTTTCCCGTAACTGCTAATTTTAACTGTTTTGTGCCAAAATTAAGACTGGGTTTAATGCAATCATTGTGAATAAATTTGCCTAAAAATTATCTCACTGTATGAAGGAACAGGTTGAGTGTTGCCCGCATGTATCCCCCTCATTTAGTCGGTGCAACAGCGCTTTCTAGGGTGAGGAGCATCATGAAGGGCTAGGATAGTGCGTCCTACTTAACAGAGTGTTAGGGCTCCATTGATGGTGCAATAAAGATATTGGCTCAAGTTAAGCTTTTTGTCTGTTTTATGTTTTGTGTGTTCTAGGTTTCATAGTCCATATGTAGTTGTCCTACACTGTGGTGCCGTGCATTTGTGCTATGTTAGTGGCCCTACTTTATTGCAGGATCTGCAAAATTTGGTTCAGGCAATCATGAAAGTCCTTCCAAATGCCAAGGTTTTTTTTTTTCTTTTTCTGGGTTGACACCTAGGGCAACATGGGACAATAGTTCTGTTTTTTTGTCCTCAGCAAAATGTTGCTAGGTGTTAGTCAACCGAGGCATGTATGACTAGATCAGACATGTTGTTTTGCAACAATGACAACATTGAATCTGGTAATGTTGATTACTTTAAGGAAGATGACATTTCTTTTATGGGAAATGCCATGCTGTTTTGGAACATAAGGGTTGCTTCGGAGAAGCTAATGTGAAGATTTTTGGAGGAAAATAAGAAAAACAAATAGAAAATAAAAGGTGTTTCTGAAGCATCTGCAAAAAAAAAAAAAAAAAAATCTTTTCAGAGCCAACCTGAAAGGAGAAATGGGTCACAATATTTAAATTTTCATCCCCCATGCTCAGATGTTTCGAGTTGTCCGCGGACAGTGCGGTTGTTCGCAGGCACCCCGTATTACATACAGGGATTTTGGGGTTGTGAAGCATGCAAATGAGACTGAGCAGATCACCTTGTTCGCTTGAGCTTTCCATCAACGGTGGTAAATAACCGCCACACCCAAGACTCACGATGAGTGCTAGCAGTAGGGATTTCCACTACCTCGTCCTCTTCATCCATCCCCTCTACATCCTCACGCCTGTTCACCTCTGCAGGCCCTTGGGGACGTGGTGGTGGACGGGTTGGGGGTACTGATGCCGAGGCAGTAGCAGCAGAAGCAATTTGGGATGCCATCTGGAAGGTTAATAACCAGGAACTAGGAACGAGGAACCAAGAACAGCAACCTGCACAATTGTCCTGTTGCAAATCTTGGAAATCCAAAAACAGAATGAGGATCGGCCCTGGGGTGTGGCCTTTTATAGGGATGCTGGGCCCGCTTCGCGGACACCCGCGCCGCCTCAAACACTTTGAACACCAAGAACAGGCTCACAAAGTTCCAAACAGTATGTAGATTGGCAGGGACATTGTCTGGGATATGTGCACTGGTGAACTTTTACTGAAAAATACCTTGGATTGCTCAAAAAGCAGTTTTTAAATGTTCAGGGGCCCAGACAGTGTCCACAAATAAGGCGCACGCTAAGCGCGGGTGCTGCCACATGATGAAGTTGAAGACATGTTCGCTAATGGAACAGCTGTCCGCAGGACACCAAATGCACAGTGACGGTTGTGTGCATGCGCGTGGCTGTTCTACGGACAATGTTCGGGTCCCCAAACTAATTAAAAGTGTGACACATGTGCGGCAGACAGTTGTGGAGAGGCACGATGTTCGTAGGACCCAAGTGTGCGATACACATTTGCGCGGGTGTTCTACAAACAATGTTGAACTCCCCGAATAAAATAAATGTGCGTCAAAACATTTTGCACAGGCGGACGGTATATGTGTTCTACGGATATATTCATTCTGGTTGGGGACATTACGAACAGCGGGGGTGTTATTTGGACACCTCTATTTTGGGTGATTGAGGACAGGCAGACATCTTGTGTGTTCTAAGGACATATCCATTTTAATTGAGAACAGTACGAACAGGTATGTTGCCCTTAGGACACCCTCATTTGGGTTAATTGGGGACAAACGGACATCATGTGTGTTCTGAGGAGATCGGCATTTCAATTACGAACAGTACGAACAGGTATATTGTCCATAGGACACCCCCATTTTGGTTAATTGCGGACAGGTGGACATCTTGTGTGTTCTAAGGACACCTCCATTTTAATTACGAATAGTTGGAATAGGTATAGTGTCCTTAGTACACCTTGATTTTGGTTAATTACGAACATAACTGACAGCCGCGCTGTCCGCGGACACCCTGACTGCCTTTTAAAAAAAAAATAAGACTCAGGCATATACTAAGAACACATTTAAAATGTTATTATTGTTTAACAGTAGAATAATTAGGAAAGAGATAGGTAAGCAGAAACTGAAACAAATACAGGGGAATTAGGGGTTTGGACATGATGTATGGGAGGGGAGGAAGGGATGGAAGTTTCATTGTACGGTTTTTCATGGTGGGGAGGGTTTGGGGATAGTTGGCTGGGACATGGAGAGGGGGAACAGGTACATGTGGGACAGGTGGTATTTAATGTTTTCTTTAATGTGGTCCACAATACACTCTTTCAGTTGACTGAAGTGTTGTAGTAATAAATCCATTTTCAGTTCCATTCATTTGAGAGGATCTTCTATTATCTCTTTTGACATATTAGTTTTATTGGTTGTTTGGTCTGTTAAAAAAAAATGTGTTCAGTACATATAGAGGGTAATTCTTGGATTATTTGTGCCGAAAAAAACAGGATTTGTGCGCCATTCTGGCCATTTGTTAAACAGGGATTTGCGGGCAGAATGGTGCATAAATCCCGTTTTTTTTTGGCGCAGCCATCCATGAATGACTCCTAGAAAGTAATGGTTATTAATTGGCTTATATAGAGAAATGTTGTGCCTACCATTATTATCACTCTATTCACTCATTTCATCTTGTGCGCAATCGTCTGCCAGCCATTCAAAAGTACTGGACATTTCTGTGTTAAAAAAATAAACATTAGCTTTAGTGTATATAATACAGAAAATGTATAAGTATATAAAATAAATGTAGTGTACTCACTACTTATTTTTACAAACTTTTGCTGTTACTGTTGTTTAAGGATGCTCTTGCTTCTTGCTGTGCAGTTTTCTGTGAGGTAATTCAGTTGGAGGCATATTTATTTTGTTGTGGTATATTCCATTATATTGGAAATGCAACTTCAGTGGATGGTTGGTGTCTTACATATACAGTTTCCACTTCTTATTTATTATTAAATGTAATGTATTTATGTGGTGCGTTTTGAATATGTTTGTGTGTTTTTATTTTATGATACAATAATGGAAGATACCCTCTAAGTTTTTGGATAGTGTTGATGGTGACCGCGTGCGCTTGTGGCCATGCGCAAAGTCTGCATACATCAAAATCACTAGCGGGGCAGGGGGTTTAGTATTTTCTATGTTATATAAATGTAAGGTAAGGGAGTCTTAGTAAACATTTATCACATTTCCATTATCTGTATTTATATTCAGTGAAAAAACCTTTGTTAAAAGGACGTTATGGTTAAGTTGTGCTGCTAAAAACCTATGAAATTCAGTGAAAAAAACATTGTTAAAGGGACATTATGGTTAATTTGCGCTACTGAAAACCTATAAAAATCAGTAAAAAAAAACTTTGGTAAAGGGACGTTATAGTTCGAAGTAAAACCGAAAAACCCCTGAAATTCACAAGTTATGGTAAGCTAAGCAACCATAACTCGTGCCACCATCGTGCACTCCTAAGACTAACACCCAGGATATAAAAGATGACATCACAAATGTCATTGATGACATCATGAAAAGTCTGTACAAGGGATTCTTATTATAATGTTGACAAAAAAGTGTCAAGGATAATTGGAATGAATATCATGAGCTACGTAGTGCATTAAGCAATGCATTGATATAAATAGCATTCTATTATGAAGTTATTTCCAGTACAATAAGCTACTCATTTATAAACATAAGCATTGTGTGCAGCATACATGATGGAGGTGCAATATTCATAATCTTAACCATGTTGAATAGTGAAATGATAAATGCTTTCTTATTAGAGTTGTGCGTACTGTGCAACATGTAATAAGTAGCTAATAAAACCCACTTACTACAAAATGTCATTATTACATACAAAACACAACAACACATACAAATATGAGTACATTCAGGGAAAGTGAAGTAAGCAAACAACCAGAAGTAGTACCAGAAAGTGTTCATAACCTAACTGATTATCTTTATGCAGAGAAATGATTGCTCTGTTTCAAAGCTGCTTATTCCCCTATGTATATGTATCACATTATGTGACTGGACCCTAAGGAAATTAGTGTGAGTGCAATGTATACAAATATGAGCATATACATGGAAAGTAATGTAATTAAAAAAAAACAACAGAACTATCAGAAAGTGCTGATAACCCTACTGATTATCTTCATGCACAGACAGATTGCTGTCTTTCAAGCCTGTGTCTTCCTCTATGTATATGTTTCATATGTTTCATATGAGTGGACCCTAAGGGAATTACTGTAAGAACATACTTGAAGGATAAGTCTACAAATGTAGTACTTTTTGAATTTTTAGTTCCTGACTGTTACTGGCCTACATATGTCATTAAAGGAAAAAAAAGCGGGAACCAGGCATGTGATGTCATCAGTGATGTCATCAATTACTTTTGTGATGTCATCTTTGATGTCCTGGGTGTTAGTCTTAGCAGTGCACGATGGTGGCGCAAGTTATGGTTGCCTAGCTTACCATAACTTGCGAATTTCAGGGGGTTTTCGGTTTTACTTTGAACCGTAGCGTCCCTTTAACAATGTTTTTTACGGATTTTTATAGGTTTTTAGTAGCACAACTTAACCATAATGTCCCTTTAACAAAGTTTGTTTCACTGATATGTGGCTATGCATCGTCGCGTCTAATACACCAGCCAATGGTATCACGCAATGCAGTTCTGCGCAGTCAAGTTATACGCATCAACAAATGATCCAATTACACATTGTGAACTATTGACATGAGCATGCCCATGCTGTTTGATGTTAGTTGCGTGTACGAAATAAGCCAATGTGATGTTGTACTCCTGTAATGCGGCAACGCCTCTTTGCGCATAATGCATCAGCCAACCATGACACAAGCTGGGGTCCACCCCTACATGTGACCTTTATACGGGTCAACAAACTATCCATTCACACATTGCGCTGAATTGATAGGGCTATGCCCATGGCCTTTGATGACATCCGTGGATACGAGACTGTCCAATCAGATGGCACAGCTTTCTGTAGCCGCAAATAATCATTACACCCACAAAAACAACTTTATATTAATCATTGACTTCTGTACTTGCTAGTGAAAGGGTTTATGAGTAACTGCAAGCACTTTTGGCAGTTTACCCCTTAAACACTTCATCCTTTTTACCCAGTTTTCTTAAAAAACAATTTTCCTTTGTATTGTGATTTGTTTAGTTTGTCTATTTTTTGTTTTACTTTTTTGTTTTCTTTTTCTTTTAAACTTTTTCATTTTTTGCAGAATTGTCTTTCTCGGGTTGTCATTTTTATTCTTTTATATTTTCCTCCCAGGTTGGACATTCTATTATGTCCGACCACGACAGTAGGAGCAGTGAGGATGACATCATCGTTTGGGTTGACAATCCATCACCACCAAGGAAGAAGCACACAGGAATGAACAAAAAAAAAACTGCAGACAGTTGGCACTTCTTTAAAGTGAAGGAACAATGCTCCAGAAAAGAGGCAGAGGAGGTACTGTGCACCTTCTGCAATAAGACTATACGCCATGGGCTTTTCCGATATCCCGTTTCAAAGTCTACAAACATTGATAATGATCAGCCATCTGGTGCGAGACCACTGGGACAATGTTGATGATGAATATTGTAAAGCCAATGAAAATCAAAAAAGAAAAATGCATGGGGCCCTGTTCCTTGCATAGACAAAGATCAGCAACACCTGCAGAACCTCCATCGACCAGTGCATCAACAGCGACAACTGACAATTAAGCCTCTTTATCAGCAGTGGTATCCAGTACACAGACTCCTCTCTTACCGACACCCAATCTAACCATGATGAAAGTCATGTGTACACAGTGCTGTGACCGTATAGTTAAGGAAGATGCCACATTTAGCGAATGCCAGAATTTAATCGCACAACACCAGATTACCTAATATCGTTATTTTTTTTTAAATGGCAATTTATTTACCCCCCTCTCCCTGTTTCTTTCTAAACTTCAACAGCAGTATCATAACCAAGTTTGCATGCACCAGGTGCACTGTCTCATAACACTTCCCAGATTCAGTGGTGAAAGTCCTGTGTGGATGACGCCTGAATGGGTAGCCAAGGGAGATGCCACAGCCACAGTTAAGGAATGAGAGGGATTCAACTGCATGTGAAAAATCATTACACATACTAAAAATGTCACTAAGAAAGCTTTACATGCAACACCTGCTTCCACATCCAGCAGTACCACTATCTTTGAATAGAGTGCAAATCCAATGGGATGATGTTAACAATGCAGTTATAAGAAAATACAAAAATAAGAACATTACAACAATGTTACTTGCACCAGCAATTGGACTACCTCACAAAACACTCCAGACACATACAAGTACTGCATACCTCAAAATACATTAAAAGTACTAGAAGTACAATCAAATAATCTTCAACCTTAATAACAAATGCAAAAGCCAAATGTCAACATTTTTTAAACTTAAAAAATAAATTAAAAAATATTTGCCACCCAAACACAGCAAATGAAGAAAATGATAATGAACACCATCTGATAGAAATGGTCACTACAACTAACACACACAACACTGCAAATAAACCTTCAAATGTGTAAATAAAGATTAACAGATATGCTCACAACAGTCACGCTCCTGCCATGTGCACAGTTCAGGAATCAAAAGAAGAAAACAGCAGAAAATGGTGGCTGTTACACTTTCCAAAACAAACACCAAAAAAGACGACTATATACCAATAAAACTACTACAATGGCTGGCACACTTTCAGCACAACCTATCAATAAGCTTTAAACAAATGCAAAAGTAACAACAACCAATAAGAAACAATGAAACTGACACAAACCTATGTTTACCCAACCTAGCATCTTTCACAGCCGTGGCTATTCTACACAGCTACAGATCTTGATTTGTATCCACGGCTACACACACATTTTTCTGCAAGTCAAAAATCAAACTAAATCGGCCTTCAAATCTTCAAATTAAATAAGTGAAGAACTGAGTAATGCAATAACACACACAAATACAATTTGGTACTGTGTCATCCACATGAACATATGATAATTGCACAGAAAATGTATATGTATAGAAAGGATTTTAAATATACCTGCAATTCCAGCCGCAGTGAATAAAATGCAGAATAGTATCCACGCGCCTATGCACATAGATGTGGCTATACAAAAGCCCCTAATAGATTATTGCTGACAACAACAAATTCAAAATTGCATTCCCACTCCACCAAATTCCAAGAACTGTCCCAAATGTGCCTATCAGCCTCAACTCTACTCCTCATAGAACTCGTCCTCCAAAGTGGTGCCATTCTGTCTGGGTTACCACAGGGGTGTGGGAGGGGGTTTAGGCACCCTGGACCGAGTTGCCTTGCCAACTCCAGTCGCACTCTGGAGCTATTGGCCCAAGTGGTGAGCCTCCCCGCTCACCACTCAGCATGTGTTGATTGACAGCTAGGCTGAATGAATGGGGGTTTTCTGCATAAAAGCAGTGCTTTTGGAACTGGATCTTCAGAAGTCGCCACAGGACCTGCAACGACGACACCTCCGGTGGAGCCCTGCTGAGCCGACTCACCACTTCCCGACGACAGAGGAGATCTCCCTGCCGGAGAGTCTCTTCCCCTGACTGGTGGGAACAACCAGTACCCTTTGCTTTTTATTCGCCTCAGGACGCAGTGGTCGAATTGCCCGTGGAGCGCACCTCGGCAACCCGATAGCCACCACCCCTGCACCGTGACCAAAAGGTGGTGCCTTGTGACGGAGCACTCCGCGGCTGGTCTCTTCCCTGGTGGTGCACCGGACTTCACTTTTCTTCGACGATGAGATCATCTCTACTCTTGGCAAAGACCCGACGTGCATCCACCACCAGGAACAACTGCCCCCGCCGGAGCTGCCCTCCACAACAAGGTACCGTGTCCGCCTGGCTTCCCTTTCGATCGGTTCGAGTGAGGTGTCTTAATCCTCTCCTTTCCATTCGGTCGCCTCCAAGCTTTTCTCATTTCTTGTTCTGAACTGGTTCAATCTGCCGATAACAATTTGCTACAAAGACTTGAATGCATCTCCACTAGAGACTTTTCGGGACATATCGCCTGGCCTCTGAACTTTACGATCTATTGTGGTTCTTGCCTCCCTGCCTTGCATTTTACCCGTGAAGTATTGAACTGTGTTGATTTCGTAACCTGCCTATCTTTTTCTCTCCCGTCCTAACTAATATTAGAGTGCCATCTATGTTGAGGTATACACCTCTGTCTGTAAATAAGTGGTGCCGGTAGAACCTAGACTTGTCGAAATATTGCTAGGGGGATTGATTGTTTCTTCTTCGTAGAGTAATTGTGTTTGATTTGTTTGCCGTGAAAGTGCCATAGTGTTTTTGATAGATGTTTCGTTATAAACAAATACCTTAATATCTTTACACTAAGCCTCGTTGCGTGTTTGCTTGTCTTGCTGTGAAGAATTGCCCTATTTTGTATAATCCACATACTGCTCAACTCTTCTTGAGGGAAGTCTGACTGCTCAGCCACAGCTACCATGTGAATCTGTGTGGTACAGACTGCTATCAAGTGGGTTCACCGCCAAACACCTGTAGTCCTAAAACTTTTGCAGTGGTCCCAGAGGGAACTGCACATGTTTCCGCCTAACATCCCCTAGTCTCTTACAATTCCCCAAAACACTCAGTACATATACAATGCCACCCCACGCAAGATTTCAGGTAGCCGTGGCTTCCACACATCCACACATCCACATACACATGACGTGTCACTTGTTTGAATATAGCTGCGGCTGCACCAGGGGTGTGGAGTGAGATCTATCCACGAATAGCAATGCCACACACTGGGCGGCTGTTGGATAGCTACGAATAATAAGAACACCACCATTGACAAATTACAAAGTAGAACACACATACATCATACATACCCTGCTCATACAAACTACTAGAAATTCAAACTAAGAATAATGTTCCTGGAAACAAATACTGCAGATATCATAGCTGGTTTGAAAACTGTGTGGCTGATTGGAGAGAGTTAGATGTTTTGGTTGCTGAATTTTTGTGAGAAACTAAATATTATCATGGATTTAGGTTTGAGAGATTTTACAATTAAATGGTTTGGATTGTGGGGAATGCATTGCTTCCAGGTTTTTCCAAAATCGTTAAGTCTGAGAACTACAGGGCACCCAG
The DNA here is from genome assembly GCF_040938575.1 of Ambystoma mexicanum. Lineage (NCBI taxonomy): Eukaryota > Metazoa > Chordata > Amphibia > Caudata > Ambystomatidae > Ambystoma > Ambystoma mexicanum. Next base: position 900,254,813 of record NC_090937.1, on the reverse strand, counting down.
ATGTCATACTAATTCATTGTGGAGGCAATGATTTGGGGAATGTATGAGGGGTGTCCCTTACTTAAATGATGAAACAAGACATGGGAAAACTAATGGAACTATTTCCTCACATCATCTTTATCTTTTCCAATCTCACTGAGAGGCAAACATGGAGATGGACCATCAGATTTAATGGTAAAATTGGGAAATCCTAGAGAAATGTTAATAAAGCAGTTTCAGCATTCATGACAGACAGCAAACAATTATGCGAAAATCAACATCAACATATAGTTCGACATGGTCAATTTCTATAGACATGACAGAGGACACCTAACCGTTGAAGGAAATGCAGTGTTCCTTTATACTCCTAATGTGCTAAGGTTTTACACTTAGTGTACCCCAAAACATTCCTACTTATCATGTAAGGACTACTTATCATGTAAAAATACATAAATAAAATAAATAATAACACAACATTTTTTATTATAACCAAAGCAAAAGTTCATAGACTTTTATCATAACCAGGGTTGCAAAATGTCAGTTAACAAGGGACTGACTTCAAGTTGTATGCTACAATCCAACTTAAATGATCAATACAGAACAACACTACTCATGTACTTATGTAAAGTATTTGAAAAATAAGAAACCATAGGGAGATACAAAACAGTAATCTAGATAGGCCAACATTGCCCGCCCACAGAACATAATACCATACGTGTGTGCCATACAAATACATTGTATGGCACATCAAAAACTAGGCTGCATTCGCTGCTTTTTACATTAATTTTGTTAAACTATGTTCTTCTATCTTTCTCCAAAGTCTCACATGTTCAAACATCTAAAAACACACATCCAAAATAAAAAAGACTCTCTAAAACCTGACCAGTGAATTTTCACCCCCAACATCACTAAACCTAAACAAAGTACTTCAAAAAAATATAAAACACTGACACCCCAAACTATTTAGCTGCAGATACCGAACTACACATACCCTTGGCTATCTGTAGTCCTTTGGAGCCTCGGATGTAGTGGTGAATATCTGCAAAACGACAGGGAAAGAAAATGCTCTCTTCCCCCCTGTACCTCACCAAGTGCACCCCTCTTCTGTGCCAACTCCCCTCACTCCTGGGCCTCCTCACATCCCCTGCCAGTTTGCTATGAGATGTTGACTATTCACGGATACAGCTTAGGCTATAGAAAGCTTTGTGTTGAGAAGTCAGTCCCTGTACCCCCTCCAACTCCCAGGTTTCACTCAGTGCCCTCTAGCCATCTGCCCACCTCTACTCTGAGGGCATGTGTATGGTTTTTTTTTACCTGGAAATAGCTTTTTACTGCGTTTCTTTTTCCCATAACCTTGTCTATAGATGTGAATATCACTCGCATCGAGAGAAAAACAAGATGGCAGTCATTTCCTTTTTGAAAACCATGATCCTGAAATGCACAATGAGAGACATAACTATAATTATTGGGGAAGGGGGCACCCTCTTCTCTGTCAGATTTGAAAATAACTACCTCATGGAATAACCCCAAACCATGCATGTATTAGAAGGTCAATACTTTGTGCCCAAGTTCTTTTGGACCTGGTCCAAATCTGTCCTGTGGTTTGAGCTGTGCGCTTTGGCAAACATTGACCTTTTATGTCCATGGGAAAATGAATGGGAAGTAGGCCGCACTTTTGGCAAAAACATGTTTTTGGATGCTTAATAACTTTTTTATGTTTTAACAAGTCTTTACGACACTTTGCAGCCTGGGGGTCCTGGCAGACATTTAATCACCTTTGAAATCTCTTACAAATCCGTTACTCGAATCAAAAGTTATTGATAATAGAATTTTGAGGGGTTCCTATGTGTCTCCGACTCACCTTATCGATGGGGCAGCGATTGCCTATAAACTAATATTGTGACACCTCCAAAAGCAAAACTGTGCACCACGTGTTCCAACTCAATGCAGGGACTTCCTCAGGCGAAGTGTATCATTTGTTAAATGCAAACCGTTTTCCATCTATACTGTTTGAGGGAGTTGCTTAAGTTCTACATCACGTGACTAATGGGACTCATGTCCATTTCAAATGTGTAAAAGATTGCGGCCATCTTGGACCTGTGTAGCTATAGAGATCTATATAGGCATTCCTATATGATTTTCAAATATTTAAGTTTGCTCATTTCAAGACATAGGGCCTCATTCTGAGGTTGGAGTAAAAGGAAAAACGATGCCGGTAAAGGATTACCGGCATTGCTTACCGCTACGGGCCATTCCGACCGGTCAGACCGCTATTTACGGCACCGTAATCTATGATGCTGTAAATATAGGTCTTGGGTCGCGTGCGCGCCCAACCATGCCCAAATTAGCGGCATGGCGTACACCAGAGCTGATCACAAGTATGGAGCACACGTAAATAACGGCCTCATTAAGACCGTAAAGTATCTTACCGACATGGAGTACATACAGGCATTTCAGAGAAGGAGTAAAGAACCCTGAGCAGTGGTCCACAGAGCCACAGGTGCACACAGACAGCACAGGTGGAGGCAATGGAGTGTGCCACAGCACAAAAGGATCACACCCACACACCACACTCCCTCCCATACCAAGAAAAGACCAATAGTGGTAGCAGCACATGAGGCAGGAGGCCCTACCAGCAAGGTCACAACCACTAGAACTACACCAAAAACACCAGGCCTCCCAACTGAGGAGACACAGGGGGAGAAGGAAGGGGAGACAGGCCCAGCATGCAGCCCAGTGCATCCTCCGCCACCACCCCAGCAGCCCCCATTCCCACGCAGCAGGTCCTGTTCCTCAATGAAACCCCTGAGCATACACACACCCCCTACCCGCTAGAATGTGACAGCCTCACCACCGTCATTTGGTGGCGAAATTACTAGATAAGTGAGCAGCATACAAATACACACCGCTCTCCCGTGCCCCACACCCATTCCTATCAGCACACAGTTGGGCCCATGCATGACATGTCACAACCGTCCAGTACACGGACGCAGAACGAAGGGCTGGAGCACCTCCTCAGGCACACATGGGGCTACAAATCCCTAACAAGGACTACCTAGGAGATATATGACACAAAAGTTGGCCCCCATGCATTGGCAGGCATGCCAAATGACATGGGTGCCCCTAACAGCACCGACGTGGATTAGGTTGACCTGCATGGCATGCATGTGGCGGATCACAACCGCAAGCAATACCATTCCCCCAACGTGCAGACGGAAAGCAAAGCAAGCAAGAACAGTTCTCCTACATGACAGTCCAGACACTTACCTAAATTGGCTACACATGCAGGTGTTGGTGGCTGTCCCTTGACACCATGGTACCGGACCCCTGTCAGAAACCCACAGACCAGGCCCAGGGAGCCCTATTATAATGGCCATACCCGTGCATGCGTGGAGATGAAGCAGCCACCTGGCTTGCATAAGGCACATATGAGTTGCCGAAGCTGGACAGGTGGGGGACCCATCTACTGCAATGTGGTGTCCAAGACCCCCATGTCATGTGTACAGCTCAACAAATTGTGCATCCCTTGGAATGTGGCTCTGCCCCCTGACATGGGACTGCTAGTACCAGATGAAGATTGAGTGAAGAAGGAGGAGGAAGGGACAAGACAGCATCATGGAGGCGGTGCATGGGAGGGACATGTCGTGTGGCTAACAACGTTTGGACATAATAACCAAAACACAAGACATCAGAGGCCGGCATTATATGGACCCACAGGGCCTTGGGTGTGTGTACTTGTAGACCATGCACTGTCAGACGTCATGATACACATGCTGAATGATGAATGTCCACACAGGTTAAACTTTGCAACTCCAAAGGTGTATTTAAATTTGAATGGATGAGTGTAAACAATCCCTCCACCCGCCCAACCACCTCCCCCCAACTCCACAACAAACCCTCACCCCCTCCCCCCTGCCCCCCCCCCCCCCAACTCCACAACAAACCCTCACCTCCTCCCCCCAACTCCACAACAGACCCTGGTCCCCCTCCCCCCTCCCCCCCAACTCCACAACAAACCCTCCCCCCCCAACTCCACAACAGTACTCCAATGTAGTACATTAAGACCACATGTGGCAGCAATGACGGACCAGGCTTTGAATTTGTATTTGGTGAGAGCTACCTCTATATATGTGAGGGGTGAGCCCCTGTATTTAGCATTTATGGACCTGAGCACTGCATTTGATAAAGTAGATAGGGCTATGCTCTGGGAGGTGCTCAGGGACATGGGGTGCCCGGAGGATCTGGTCAAGGTCTTCCAGCTAATTCACAAACAGACATCAGCCTGTGTCAGATTTGGGGAACAGGGACAGTGCACAGCTTTCTTTGAAACCGTTTTGGGTGTTCGTCAGGGCTGTGTTGTGGCCCCGGTAATGTTTGCTCTCTATGTAAAAGGTGTCTACCAAGCCTTGGTCAAATCCTACACTGACTATATCACGGTGGGTGGTGTCCCTCTCCCAGTCCTAGGCTATGCCAATCACATGGTTCTAATCGCTCGCACCCCTAGAGCCCTACAAAGTCTGGTAGATGTTTACACCCACTTTATGGTTTCACATGGGCTTTCTGTTAATTCAAAAAATCTGCAGTCATGGCATGTAAGAGCTCGGGAGTTTGACACCTTAAAATGTGCAAGATATGGAGTGGAGGTAAACCCATTCTGAGGGTCACTAGTTTTGACTACCTGGGAATTCGCTTTACGGAGAATTGGCGAGGGTTGGGCCATGTTGATAAGCAGTGTCTGAGGATGAGGCAGGCGCTTGGGGGTCTGTCACGCTTTCAACATAACTGTGTGGGGCGCCCAATTAAACTTATCTTAGAAGTATATAGGGCTCAAACAAAAACTGCTACTAACTGCGGGGCTGCACTGTGGGGCATGGAAAGGATCCAAAAAATTGAAAACGTGGAGAATGCCTTCCTTAAAAAACTTCTTGGATTGCCGCAGTCTGCCTCAAACTATGGGACACATTTGGAACTAGGATGCCCCCATATTGCTGATGAGTGGTTATTGGCTCCGGTCTTGCATTGGTTGGCATTATGGGCAAATCAGAAAACAGTTCTCTCACATAAGATTTTAAGAGCCCTCCTAAGCAGCTCAGCAGTAAAGAAAATCCCATGGCTCAGGTATATTCAGAAATGCATCAGACAGTTAAACGGCGCCAATCTAGTTTGCCCACCAAATATTTTGACCCCATGTATGGTCAGGGCACAAAAGCAACTGTTCAAAACCATCTTGGTGGCAAATAGGGAGTCTGCTGCCTTAAGCATTGGTGCAAAGAGAAGGCATATTGTGTATGCAACAACAGATGCTATTCAGCCATATCTACTCCATAGTGATAATCCTGTAGACCGCTGGGCTTTGACTCGAGCACGGTTTGATTGCTTATGGTTAGGGGCACGAACTAAAAGCTGGACAGATAGTGTGCAACCTACAGCTCGCCCCTTTTGTCAGTGGCCGGCGGAGGATCTCCTACACTTTGTATTGTTCTGCAACATTATATAGACTTAAGACAGAGAACACTTTTGCCACTACTCAGATCGGCCGGCATGTTTCAGGCTAAGCCTGCCTTATGTTATTTGCTGTCGGCAGCTACGATTCCAGTGGCCTGGGGTATGGTGGATTATTTGAGACGGGCCTGGTATCGGAGATCCAAAACCGTGGCACAGAATTTGATTGAGCTCTGAAAATCGTATGAATTGTTTGGCTGCTCATTGTGGATATTACCTGACTTACACACATGCACATGCACATTTTAAATCTGTATGTATTGTTTGTAAATTTATACTCCAGATATTTTTTTAATACGTTGAATTGACTTTTGTAATGTATGCCCGGGGTCCAGGGGAGGCATGTCCCGGCGCCGCATAGAACGCAGAGTGTGTCGCGGAGGACTTGCCGGTGTGTCACAACTGGATGTGGCCGTGTCCTCCTGCTGATGCTGCGGATTGGAATGTGCACCCTCAAGGGCATCAGCTATGCGTCCTAGGACGTCACACAACCTGTTAGTGCTCTCAGTGACTGCCTGACGCATTTCCCGGAGTTCATTTAGCCATTCCACCCTGGCCTGGCGGTTGTCCTCCATGAACATAGTGATGAGGTCAGTCAGCTGAGTTGCACGATGTGTAGCAAATGATGGGTGTTGATCACTGGAATAACTTGGCCCTACCTGCTCTGGCATGGACTGGACTGGTGAACTTGGGCCACGATCATCGTATCCCTGTGTGTCTGTTGGAGCACTACGGCCAGGTGTTTCAAGATCCCCAGAGTCACTGCATGATGCCAGGGGGACATTGCTGGACTCTGGGGTGTGAACTGTGGGATAAAACTCCTCCTCAGACGCCCCACAGATGGATAAAGGGCTGTCCACATTCTACTGGGGGCCCGTAGCTGCCACCTCCCCAGCAATACTAGACTCTGCCGACGTTGGGGTGGTGCATGCAGGGAGAGATTCGGGTGGTGAATCCTCCACTGACCTTTCGGGAGCCGGGGTGGGTGTTTTGGTCCGGGCTGGAATGCGGCGGACCCTGGCACTGCCCATGGAGGTGGTTGGATGGCTCGTCTGGTGCTCGCCGCTGTCATGATCAGTGCCTGTGGGGGTAGAAGAGAGGGACAACATGAGTGATTGCATGATGCCCTAATAGCATTGATGGCTGCATTCACATTTCAGTCATTTGGGGTTTGTGGCCTTTTGGGTGTAGCAACAGCACTAGTACATGTGCATGAGTATGATATGTACGCAGATGACGTAACCCTGCACTCCATATCGCCGACGCCCTCAATTGATTCCGTCACGATCAGTGAAGCGCATGTCTCCTCCCATGGCTCCAGTCTCATTGGGGGACTTGGGCCCCCTCCAGTCTGCATTGCCTTAATCCGGTTGGTGGAGAGGAGTCCTTGGGGGTGCGGAGGGTGGTGCCTACTGCACTCACCCTTTGGGCAGTTTGTGCCCAGATGCTTTTCTTGTGGATTATTGAATATCGCCGCATGTTGGAGCTGAAAACAACATCTGCGTGCTCTGCAAGGTAGTCAACCATTGCCTGCAGCTCTTCCGGGCTGAATCTCCTCTTGCAGAGCCGATCCTCAGACTTCTTTGGGGCTTTAGGCATTGGTCCGGGGTGTGTAGTCCTTTCACGAACTTCGGATTGCACGCAAGGGTGCTGCCTAAGAGGATGGCAATGGATTGTGTTTTTAAAGATGGCCGCCGCGCTCCTTCCCGTTCCTGTGAGATGACGTCATTTCCGGATCCGTTATTTTACGGTGACCGTAAATTACGGCAACCGTAACTTAAAGTCACCGTTATTTACAGACGGTGCTGCTTCCGTGGCGGTGTTGTAAAGTATGTCTCACACCATGCCGGTAGGGGGTTTTATGGGTCATTTAGCGGCATGCCGCTAGGTACTTTTCCGGCATGGCGAAAAGCTTGTGCCCGCGAGGTCGTAATGGGCCTCAATTAGCGGTCTATTACGAGGTCCGTCTCGTACTTTCCGCCATGCTGGAAAGTACCTATACTTACCTCCAACCTCAGAATGAGGGCCACAATACTTTACTGTTCCTTAGCAGTAATTCAAATTGTACTAATTGGAATGCATTAAACTGTTAGCCAGGCCAAATGGCCACTATATCAACTATCATCACTGCAGTATAGTACTGCATGTTGCAGAGTTTTTAACATTTAAAAACTTGAAAGGGAAAGTTCATGGGCAGTGCTGGTGCTAGTTAGATCAAAGTGGGGAAGGGCAGAATTGTAACAAGTTAGAATGTTTAAAACCTGTGCCATGTAATTAGGACCACTACCAAATCATTATTGTGTCCTTGGTTGTGTAAAGCAGTCTTTCTACTTAAAGAATATGTGTCCCTTTATTTAATTATATTATTAATTTGGCTCATAGGAAAAGACCCATTTATATAAACATTTTGGCTCAGGAAGTCCTGCAAGACCCCGAAGAGTACCTCATGTGCTTTAGAGAGCTCAAAAAGAAAGGAGGTCAAACCTTTGTGGTGTTTGTGCATCAATCCATGGAGTATCTCAATGGATGGGTTGCAGGTAACAAATTTGAGGACATGTTCAATTTGATTGCATGTGAGAATATCCTTAAGATTTGTGACATAGAGTTACACCAGCATCTAGTAGACAAGAGTATCATAGAACTAAGGGAGCTTGCAAAGGCTGCCAACAGGTATGTAAGTACTCAAGTCCTTAAGGCTCAACAAACTACATCAAAACCACATGAGCAGGCAATTGATACAAGTAAATATAAGTAGGGCAACAACACAGTCTCTCTGTCAAGAATGCACAGTAAATCCCTGACACATGGTTCATTAGGACAGACAGAAAGAACGAGTGGGTAAACTCCTAGAACTGGGGTACCCACCTCTTCAACCCAAGAGTTTGCTTGCTATATGGTGACAAGACACATAGGAGGGAAAATCCATTGTAGACCCAAGCAGGCCTTAGTTGGTGTTACCCTCATGGAGGAGGAGGAGGAGGAAATATTCAGTGTGGACATCATAGATGCTGAATTCCCAGTATGAATTGGGCTACTGGATGTGCCCTAATATCGCTATGTGTGAAAGGCACTGGATCTCCAACAGTGGCCCTGCTTTGTGTAAACACAGCAATATGGTTCGGACCATGTATTCAGAAAAGGGGACACACCATAATTACAAGTTGGTCAAGGGATTTGATGACCTCACCAGAAGAAAACTGACTATCATAGAATTTAGCTGGAGGGGTGAAACCGCTCTGTTTCAAAATAATCAATTGACCTGCCAAAGGAATTTCATGATTTGGAGAGGTGCCTCGAGTCCTGCACCATGCAGCGAGATCTGGGACGCCCCCCAGCAAAACCATCACCTCTGCGGTTGGCCAGCCTGTGCGTACTACGAAAAAGGGTCAAGGGTTCCCGATTGACGAATACCCGACGGAAAAGCTGCTCACCGAGGTGGGCCACGGCTTGGTTGGGGTGCGGACCTAACTGGGGTCGGACCGCGAACGGTGACTCTCGGATTACCTGACTGAACATGTGAGTGCCGGTTGCGAAGGTAAACAAGGAAAGGTAAGGGGGAATAGGGTCTGAGTGAGTGATGATGGGCCTTTTCTGATCTGTCCTTTATATGGCCATTAGGTTTTGTGAAAAGTGAGAAGAAGAAGAGAAGAGGTATCCTAGCAGGAATGGGGTAGAAGGCGGCGCCGCATAGCATTGTCTCATCCAGTGCAGATAAATAAGTGAAGATAAAGAGAAAATAGTAGGAGTCTCGTATATTGAGAAGACTCGGAGTAGTTATTTAGAATATTCTTTTTCCATGTAAGTAAGAGGTCTTGGGAAAGAGTACGAGGGTGTAAGAGGGGGGCCCTATTAGACAGGGCAATTAGTTAAAGTGTTAATGTGCAAGAAACATGAAAGAATGAAAGCTAGATTTAGCACAAGGTGGTTTACGGACAACAAAAAGAAATTGAGATTAAGAATACAAAAATTGGAGGTTTCTATAGAGTGGTCCAAGGGAAGAAAAATAAACTGGCACAAGATCAATAATACATTTTAAACAGGTGGGAAGGGGAACGGAGTTGTGAGTAGAGAGTGAAGAAGAGATTCTGAGGATTAATGGCAGATTTATAGGTATTGGAAAGGGCTAGTGGGCAAAATGCAAGTGCAACTAAGATAACAGAAAAGTAACCAAGATTCAAACAAATAGGAGAGGTAATAAGCAACTTTGTGGCAGAAAATAGAGAAAGGAAGGGTTTACAAATATTATAGAGATGCAAGCAACTGGAATATATAAGAAATGTGGAGAGAAAAAGACTGTAGGTTAAAAGATAAAGCTCTGATTATGACAAGAAACCAAGAGTAGAAGAGTGGAAGTGGGAAAAGAAAACACCGGAGGAGGGAAATGATGGAAAATTGATGACGCAAGACAAATAGAACCTAATTATTGGAAGCATTAAAATGAAGAAAGTGAAAATGCATCCCAGACTGAATTACAAGACGATAGGCAAAAAGAGTTGCATGCGGTTTCCAAAAAGGAAGAAAAAGAAATGAAGATCTAGGAATCATAACTCAGAATAGCAATGACAGGAAAGAGAAATGGAGACAACAATGGATGAAAGTGGGATGGTGTAGAAAGAAATTATTAAACGACTACCACATAATCCTGAGGTACAGATTTTCAGAGGAAGAGTTGGAGACAGCTTGCCTGCCAAAGAGATTGAGTAATTCCATTCGCTTAGATAGGACTGAAACCATTGTAAGTTATAACAAAAAAACAATACGGATGAATACTATATTTTCACATATCTTAATCAAATTGTCTGGCGTTTAGGCACCAATTTTAACACAAATGTGTATGCCCACAAAATAGACTTTTGAAGGTATTATCTTTCTTAAAATGTAAAGAGAAACAATTCTTCACTTCTGAGGGAGAGTCAGCGTATTGTGAGAAGTAAGTTGTTAATTGGATGTACTGGAAGTTGGGAAAATGCACCGCCTGCTAGCCCACAGGTAATTGTTAAAAGGGATTTTTCCAAAAAAAACAATACATCCAACTTGTAATCATGGGCCAGCATTAACCAATTGGTTCACATGCAAATGTTTCAGCTAAAATGTATGTCCTTATTCCAAACACATTTCCCACAGATAAAACTCAATTTGGATCTATAAATTGTTTTCCAAAGTCATCCAATCGTTCAGATTGTCCTCATTAAGTTATACACGAATGACTGTTAAGAATTGTTCATTTTCAATAGCATCCGCTTGAGATAGGAGGAAGGACCAGAGGGACAAAAGGCCCAGAAAACAATACCTGTTAAATCACCTTATTGTTCACAACATCAACATGTATAGTCTTACCCCTGTCAATTGCCGTTCCATATGTATTGACTTTTATGAATTCTTTGTTTCATTTAGTGACTACGTTGCACTAATGCTACCCCAGTTTTAAGTTCACTCCATTCTAAGGTTTGCATATACTGTCACTTACACCTGTGTACGAGCGGGATACAAATAAAATATCATATCACATCATGTCATATCACTTAGTCATTAAAGCAGTCTTTTGAGTTGCCGGAAATAGATAATTTTATTGACACTCAACAAAGAACGTTAATTTCTTCTTGTGCATATATTAACGAAAATGCATGTAGTGTTACCTTGTTAACACAGTTCCTAATTAGTGGATCATTTTTACAGTATGAGATTCTTATATTTTGCCCATTCTCTTATGAATGGGGTCGTTATTTTCAAAAGGTGGAGGTCCCTCTATGAAGAGGTACATGTGTACTCTAGCTTATGAAGTATGTTTGCCCGTCCGCAACTTTGAATGTCCTAATTTACTTTAGCAGCAGTATGAACATTGTAGGTTATGGGTCAGGCCATCCATTGGATGAGTACATCAAATTCATAAAGATTATGTTGGTGTTTGTTATATGGTCCCTTCCTGTGTGCAAGAGCGTATGATGTCAGAATGAACATGGTCAGAGTGTTTTGAATGTTTGGGGATGATTCAGGTTCCAGCCCAGGCAGTTGGAGTCATGTAAGCCTGGGTGGTGGGTCTGACTCCAGGTCTGGGACGCAGTCTGAGCCCTCTACTTCGTTCCTGTCCTGTTCCTAGTCTCCTACTTGAAGTAACTTAATAAAAGGAACTTGATAACTTCTTACCTGATGCCTTGAGGAGTCTTTATTGACAAAAACATTGAAGCATTTGAGTCCAAAGAGTAGCCTTGTGTGCCTGTGGTACTAGGATGCATTGGAGTATGGTATGAATCTGATTGTAGAGGCGTAGTATGTGATGTTTCATGTATCTTGTGAATGATGTTAAAAAGCCATGTGTGGGTGGATTAGTTGGTATGCTTATTTTGTGATGCAATGTAGAATTTGAGTAAGTTAGTGCAAGAAGTTGTCAAAGACCTTGATTGGCAGACAGACCTGAAACAAAATATAGCAGATCATAACATGGCACAGCAAAGCATACACAAATGCATGAATGACATTTGTGCATGTTGCTTGAGGTGACAGAGCAGCCTGCATAAGGCAGTCCTTGTACCTGAGGCTGGCTGACCGAAGGAACTTGGTGGACATGTTCTGTGCTGGGAGGTCACTGGGAAGGGATGGGCACAACGCAATTGGCATCCGGGTGCATGTTGTTGCTCCCAGTGATCTGGGAGGACTTAATGGACTTAATGGTCTGCCAATGGTTTGAGGTTGCTGGAGAGATGGACATAGCTGGGTGTCCATTGTGGGCATTAGCTTTCTGGTGCTCCATCAAGCTCCACGTTCATAACATGACTGGCGATGTCAGAAGTGTTCCTGCCAGAGATGGTGAAGGATGGAACCTCTCCATCATAGACCTGCATTTGATTGGATAAATCCTGGACAGGGACTAGTATGTTTCACACCCAAAACAATTTCAAATGTACTTTAATTACACATATTTAGAAGGTGATGATTATTACAATAAATTCAAAAGGCACACATTCAATTCAGAGCTCAATTATATCCACCTTTTCCTTGTCTGGGTAGCCAGTGTAAAATGTAGTGATAAATGTGTCAGTCAGTGAAGGAACTTTATTCCGAAAAGATTGCCATCTAAGTAAGTGAATATAAAGAACATTAAAAAAGCAGCAACAAAGTATAATGGAAAAAATGGTTGTTTATGATAGCATTGTTTTTAAAAAACAAATATATTCAAAGTTATAAAATCGATTAAGTCATACAAGTCAGCAGATTCTTCCTAAATGCAACGGCTTGTTTTAAGAAGCTAAGTACTGTCCACGCGTTCAATGGCATGTTTGCATCAATAGGCAAACTCAGGAATGTCTACATTGCCTTAGACCCATGTGTTGAACTAATGGTTTAGATGTCCTATTCATAATGGAAGTGTAAATGGGACAAACAAATAAAACGTGCATAATGTCCTCAAGAGGACTGTTAGAAACTGGACAATTATTTTCAGTTGCACTGTCAGAGTTGCATATAGACCATCTACCCTTGAGTGCTCTTCATGGCATGTCGTTAAGTCTGCCTCTAGTTAAAAGTACTTGTTCAAATCTATATCTGATCAATGTCAGAGATTTTTCCAGTTGGTAAAATAAAATGTGTTTGGTTGGAAAGTTTACACAGTTCAATCTGTTGATGATTCATCATCAGCCTGGTCTTAATTATCAGATTCAATACATTTGAGGTGAAGCTGGCAGGTCTATTCACAAAACAATTAGTATGAATTAAACATGTTTTTTTTAAAAATAAATAACAGCCTTGGGAGACAGAAAATGTTTTTCAGTTACATTGTCAGAGTTGCATATAGACCATCTTCTTGTAACTGCTCTTTATGGCAGGGCTTTAATTCTACCTCTAGTTAAATGTATGCACTCAAATCAATATCTGATCAATGTCAGGTAATCAGAGATTGTTCCTGTTGTTAAAATCAAATGTGTTTGGTTGGAAAGTTTACACAGTTCAATCTGTCAATGATTCATCATCAGCCTGGTCTGAATTATCAGATTCAATTGATTTGAGGCAAAGCTGGCAGGTACATTCACAAAACAATCAGTATGAATTACCAATGTTTTTTAAAAATAAAGAACAGCCTTGGGAGACTGGAAATGTGCCTCTGATCCTGAAATTTGGTGTGTTAAAATGGGTTAAAATAGGTTTCCATTTGACAAAATTCTCAGCCAAAGCTTTACAGTTTCTAGTGCTAATTCGTCTTCAAGATAAGTTAAGCATGAACTGAAAATCTTGGTACTGAGTTACGTAGGCCAAAGACATTTTTCAGAAAGCCATTCTCAACTACTTGTAGGATTGAAACCCCAGAATAAGCCTGCAGTCCAGCCTTACATATTGCAATAGATGTTTCTTTAGACTGGTATGCTCTGAACATCATCTCTATCGGTTGGAAGTAAACTTGTAAACTAAATAGTTATAGCTGGTACTAGTTGTGTTCCCACGGGTTATTTAAGCTTCCTATTGCCTTTCTGACAGACCATTATGGCTTACTTGAAAGTACTGAATGATAAATCTAAGTCTGGCGTGAACTCAATATAAACATCGATTAGATGCTGTAAAGAATGAACTCTATGTGCCACAAGTACTGTGTCATCCGCATAGGCTGAGATAGGCAAAGGCCGTCTTCCCACATCGTCCTTGCATCCTACTTGATAGTTGTGAAGATTATTAAATTAAACAGAAAATATCAGTCGTGCAAGAACAGGTCGCTGCCAGACATTTTTACATACTGAATAGCGAGGTTTAGTGAGCATTCAGACCAGAACGAACATGAGCTTTGTTAGAATGCAAAGATGACAATATGCTTATAAGGTCTGCTGGGCACTCCATATTTAAGCAATATGCCCCAACCGGCGGGGCATTACCTGACTTGGTAATGCCCCCACCACAAGGGGTATATTGCTATTAGTAACCCGGTCCGCAAGACCTACAAGACTGGGGTACTAAAGCATTTTTTTTCTGTCCTGAAAAGCTGCAGCGTTTCGGAACAGAAAAAAAAAGAATGACAGAGAAAATGGCCGCCAGGGAAGCGAACACAGAGTCTGTTTTCCCTTTCCATGGTGACCATCGCGAGCCGACGCAGTGGGCACACTTCTGTTCCCAGTGTGTCCACTCCCAAACAAATACAGATAAGAAGATAAGTGGCTTCGGGAGGGTCAAAAGGGGAAAACAAAGTAATAAACTGCACATTCTGCTTGACTTTTACCGGGTACTAATATTCAATATAGACCGAATCTTAACTGGATTCACTTTGTGAAACACAGAAGGACACCCATGAAGGCCACATATATAGGTTTGCTCTTGAGGTAAATACTATTGGCGATAATCAAATACAATTTTAATGCTTGCTCTGAGGTTCCAAGGCTTTCACAGAGGCCCAAATGGGTTAGCAATAATATAGTGTTACTAATTACCCAAGACTGTGATCTACTTAATACAGTTCTGCCAAATATTTTATAGGAGGAATCCAGAAGTGATATAGGCATATCAGAAGCCAGACATTCTCTTCGTCCCTTTTTATAAATGGAGCAAATCACAGTTTGATTCCAAGAGCTGGTATGTGTCCCCCATTAGCATTAAGTTAAATCCAATGGTCACAATGTGTGCCCAGAAATCAGCCAACGTTTGAAAAAGATCAACTAGAATGAAATCTGCTCTGTGAGAGCGATTTAACACTTCTTTCACTTGTTTCATTAGGGCCAATTTGATCTCTCCAAGGGTAAATATAATAGGGGTACAGCCAGTGTAATTAGTTCTTGCTATAATCCATTGACGACATAATCATGGAGCAACCACTTATGGAAGAAATGTATATGTTTGAGAAATGAAAGCACTAACTCAGGTTCCTCAAGAGATCCTAATTGCCCTAACACCTACTCACACTATGCTAATGATACTCAAGCATCAAAATGTATGCTTCCTAAATTTGACACCATAGGGTTAATCGAGCACCAACCTGTAAGGGCACTTGTTAAAATATACCATAACACAATAAACACCTAGTGGGCAAGTGTGGCACATTAGGGCTTTATTTTGTAATGGTAAGGTTTGTGAAATGGGTATCTATTTTGAATCCAGTACATATGATTCTAGCTAGTTAGTATGTATCACATAGCCATGTCCATAATTTACCAACACTCTAGAATTGGTACTCTTCTCTTCGCTAGAAAGAGTGACTCAAGCTTGTTCATCATGTTCAAATTTGCATTTAGCTAACGCTCTTTTATACTTGGATCAGGCTTTAACACTTGCCTGTCAGTCACTGGCTGCCTCTTTCAATAACTTGAACAGGTTTCATTGTTTATAACCACACCGTATGACAATCCAACCGTTACTATGATGCTATATACGTGCGTTATTAATTGTGTTAAAAGATAAACTCTTCAATAAATCATACAAATTTGTCACATTCTCAATCAACGGTTTTGCAGGGTTCAATAGGTCTAAAAGCAAGGTCAAATTTGAACTGATAGCTTTAAGTTGCGTTTCAGCTTCTTATTTTTTATCCCACCTAGTAGGCCTTCAGGCTGTGGCAGGCAGAGTATAGTAGCCAGGTGCAGTAGATTTATAAAATGAGGCTTCATAAAGGGCCAGTTGATGCTGAGGAGTATGACATAATGGTCACTAAATAGATTTAACAAAACAGTCTATTTCGCCCCTGCATGACATATTTAATATGGCATGCAATGTTATGATGCTTCACACAGTGAGGTGAAGTGTATTTAGTGTGGTACTAGCCTCTGGTGAGAGAAGACATGCATTGTGTCAGGAATTGGCTCCTGCTACTTTAAGGACTTCCTTCATATACCCACAACACACTGCAAAGCGCTGTGAAGTGAGGCAAAGTGTGTTTAGTGTGTTCAGTTAGGGAGGTAGGGAAGGCTCCATCTGCTATGCAGAGCTTGCTGTTTAGGGCCTGTGAGCAGTTGCCCCCTTCCCTGTATGTGATGTTTTGCTGATGTGGGCTGGAGAGCACAGAGGCGGGTTTTCCTTCGGGTTGCAGAGGTGGCTTTTTAGGGCCTGCGTGAGTGGTGATCCTGCCCGTCTCCTGTTTAGTGTGCCAGAGGAGCCAGCATCTTATTTTCGCCTGAAACAGATGGTGAGTTGATTTAAAACAAATTGAAATCTTTGCTCGAGTACTTTCATCATGAAAAATGCTAAACATATAAAGCAGCGTAAATATGGATTAAGGAGCACATCACTCCACGTGGGCAAACGCTCCTGAAGCCGTGCCCCGTTGAATGGTAACACAAAGGGAGCTCCCAGACCCAAAAGAGACAAACAGGAGCCATCTTGATTATATTGGTCCCAAAATACAGAGAAAATGGGGTTATGTTATGTTATTAAAATGTATAAAGCGCACGTTCTCCTGAAGGCATCATGGCGCTCACCTAACAGATAAGAATCAGAAGAGCAGCAGAAGTTTCTCATTAAAAAAGAAAGGTTTTCAGAGCCAGGTGAAAGGCACATGGTTAGATAGCCCGCAAGGACAGGGGGAGAGAGTTCCAAACTTTCGCGGCCACCACAGACAAGGCATGGCCACCCATGCGAGAAAGTCTCATCCGAGGTATTTGAAACATAAAAGATGTTTGGGAGCGAAGAGCTGTAGGAGGCACATACAGGGAGAACTTGGCTTGGAGATAATCAGCACCAAGTTTGTAAAAGGCTGTAGGAACGCCGCACAGTGACTTGGAGTCAGTGAAGCTTCACATCCGGCAATGAAAGGCATCGAAACCACTTATTAATGTATGTTTATACATATTTATTAACTTATCAGTTGAACAAATGCTCTCCTTGCCCAAAGAATTGTTAATGACGAAATAACTGCATGTTTAGTTTAAACTAGGTAGAATGCTTACAATGTGAATCTACGTATTGTTTGGCACATAATTAAAACATCTCAAACAGCTGTTGCCCACACTTGTTTTGGCAAGTAGCCGCACACGAAAGTCATCAGGTTAAAAAGCCAAGTGTTTTTTTAAAAACTTTAATGCATTAAAACATAACACAAAATGAGTGTTCTTTATTTGCTTCTACAGTCTAAGTTGAAAAAACAGGACAAGTTGTATTGTGTAGTTCGTTTAATTGGTTATTTGCTACCTCTGTAAACTCAGCTACTTTAAAACATGGTACTCAAAGCTGACA
This sequence comes from Ambystoma mexicanum, assembly GCF_040938575.1. NCBI lineage: Eukaryota > Metazoa > Chordata > Amphibia > Caudata > Ambystomatidae > Ambystoma > Ambystoma mexicanum. The sequence continues at coordinate 900,237,197 of NC_090937.1, read as the reverse complement.
TTATTTAAACAAACTTTCACTATCATTTCTGAATCTCACTAATTCATTGGTTATTTTCTGCCTTTGAAAACTCAGATATTTTTTACAGCAAATTGCTTGCCTCTAATATATTTTAATGAATATTTCAGAAATCTCAGGAGTTTATTTCCTCAAGTCATGCATACACTTTCCTCTGGATTGGGCTTTGCTTAAAAACTGTAATAAATTAAACACGTTCTCTTCTGAAAGGACCGAGTTTAGCTTTGCGCATACCAAATTATTATTTGTTTCTGCTGCCTTGGGTCATAGAGGATATCTCTCTTTTGTTGAGTCACTTGCTGTCATCAGCTATTCTCCATCCACTCCTATAGCAGGCCTGTCCATCTAATTGAATTAATAATGGTGATATACATAACAATAACAAATCCTGGCCTTTATAGCAAGCATTTGGATGTTCACAGTAGTTTGCTGATATTATAAGATACCATTACATTGTATATCTATGACAGAGAGGGCCTCATTACGAGTATGGAGGTAGCCATGGTGCTATTAGCTGCATGGCTGCCTCCATAACAGGCTCCAATACTGGGTTTCTTCAATGGGGAATAACCGTGTCATTCCAACATTGGAGGACTTGGATTTTCCTCCTTGAAGGAACCATTCCCCATTCCCATTTGAGCCCGCATAGGGCTCAATGGGAATGGGGAGGCAGATAATAATGGGCATGTTACTAACAGCCCGTTATTAGCTCTCTTCCCCTCGCAGGACCCTGAAAGGACGTCTGGTTTTACCAGAGACGTCTGTTCCGGGTCCCGCAAAGGGAACCTCGTAATAGGCGCTCCCGTAATGAAGGGTGCCGGTCCCGTACCGGACCCTTCATTACGGGAGCGCCAGGGTCTAAATGAGGCCCATGTGTCTTATCCTAGTAGGGACATTTTCTTTGTACTGAAGCCAGGTCAGTCTTCTGCAAGTGACCCATTGCTCATTAATTAGGAATTCTTTGGTAGCGAACATAGATCAAAAGATACAAGCTACACAATGGAAACAGAAGGGATACCCTTCTTACCTGCGTGCTTCATAGCAACGTGTGGTTATCGATCATACATTCTGCATAGGTGACGATTACCCTCATTTCTTTCTACGTATTCTACACTTTAATTCTGCAGTTTAATTATTTCTCATCTGTGTGGGACAGAGTGCTTCTGTGCAAGACGGATCAGTTAGCTCCACAAATGGAAAATGTTGCCATTCGTATCTACGGATCTCAGTTTACTAAGATAAACTCTGCAGCTTCACTCGTCACAGTTAAAGTAAGCAAGGCATTTGAACACGGTTACTTTCTCACTCTACCATAAAATGATTTTCTGAAAGATGTGCACCCTTCCACATTAGCATAGTATTCTCTGTGGCCATGTTTTACGCCGACCATTCACTATAGCATGTGCTTGTTTTCACGACAATGTCAATAGCCCATGTGCACATCTTTGAATAGCATTGGCACTACATTTGTAATGAATGGTGCGCTATGCTTTTTGCATAAGGTAATTGCAGGAATCTGTGTTCACATGTAAAGTTTTTTTTTCTTTCTTAGATTCATTCGAAACCTTCCACCCATCACTTTTGTGGTCAGTTTGTTTCTCCTTGTGAGAGAGGGTATGCCCAGACGTGGGTCCCTTGCTCGCTGCACCACAGGGAACCAGGCTGCTCCTCACTGAGGAGGTCCAACAAGGCCGAAACATGTCTGGGGTTGCTTGGTTTTCTGTGAAGAGGGGACCTGGCCTAGCAGTTCGGGCTGGGCTGCTACCTTCGGTGGCGGCAGCTGCTGACTGATTTGCACATGGCTGGTCCCCTTTTGCAATGGTGCAGACGTACTAAAAAACGGTGGTGTGAAAGGTTGCCCCGAGAGCAATTGCCAGTGGTTTAGATTCATTCAAAACCTTCCACCCATCACTTTTGTGGTCAGCATATTCCACAAAAGCAGTGTGGAGCAGTGTGTTTTGAGGTAAATGCGTGAAGAAAGTAAATGCATGTATTGTGGCATATGTTATCATGTTTTTGTAACATTTCAAATAACAAGGATTAATTATGAATTATTCTTGTGATAAATGCATATGCATCCATCAGCTGGCCATAGACACATGTTCTGACTCTCATACGTATGCCAGATTTTTCACTGCATCACCATTTAGACATTTCCTCCATAATTCACCCTACACAGAAGGAAGTTTGGTTAACTGCAGATGTAATGGTGAAGTCTGCAGCCCTCCGGTATAAATCCAATTGCCAACGCAGGCAAACTTTCTTCAGTTGAGGTCTGTGGGTGGGTTTATGGAGTGATACGATATTCACATGCTGGGATATTAATTTGGGACGAGTCCCAGAATGCAAAGTTGAAATCAATACTGGACTAGCTACTCCAAAAAGGAATGAACAATGTTGTTATGTATGTATCTTACAAAAAGCAGACTCATTCAGAGTTAAATGTAAAGGAGAAGTATTGTCTACTTCACATCTTGTCTGCAGGACTGTTTAATGGAAGGATACACCATGATAAACTAATGAAAATTGATGTGTCTTCTGCTGACAGCATGACACTGCTTTGTGCATGCCAGACCTTTTGTCTTACTGTCTTTATACCTAATAAATTATATGTTACTTCAGACGTGTTTCAAAGTGAATTATTCTCCAAATTCACAAGCTCTTTGTGCAGCTCACGAAGGACATTTTTGCATCAAATAAGATTGGATGGAAAGTACAACTAAAGTCCACACATAAGTAAAGCACTTCATTCGTACACTAAAGCGCCCTAAATAAAATGGTGCCCTTAGGGATGTGCTGCAGTGGATCACAACGGCTGCTGAGTTTACTCCAGCTATCTAACCATTAATGGATGTGCAGATCAGGCAATAATGTCACCCCGTGGTGGAGTTACCAGACATCAGTAAATTGCTGCAGTGCATCCTGGATTTCAACTGCTTATAGCAAAATACTCTAGAACCCAGCACTACAAACCAATGGACCTTGACACAACATTGCCTAATTAACAGGAGTAAAGTAAGTAATTCATTGCCGGATCATTTTTGTTACATCTTATTATGACTATTTTTTTAATCAGTACACGCTAACTGGATATCTACCTGCATGGGAAAACTGTAGGAAAGCCCCTTAGACGCTGCCGACAACACAAATGAGAGGCACAAGGGAAATTAAGCATCCAAAGGAATCCCTCCATTAGGTTATAAAATCAGCAAACAACAATGCTTAGGGGCAGACCACGTTGTTGCTGGAGAGATGTGATCAACCAAACACTGGTTAAGAGAGCCGGATACTTTTATCAACACCGGAGGCAAGCAGCAAATTATAACAAATTTTATTAAATACAGATTAAAAAACACAATCCAAGTAGGAGGACTATTCAATGACCTCTCTTGAAATTCTGGTCATGTACACAGTGCAAAACATGACGCTGCCAATAAATACAACCCACTAGGGAAAAAGGCCCAATACACATCTTTCAAGGATAACACATTTTATTTCCATACAAAAGGAACAACGCCAACAAAGAACTCCTGTGGAACGTTCTGGCAACTTCGGCACGTGCAGTACGTATAACAGTACACAGCGTCCCTATTGTCATTACATACAGTAGAAACCTGCGCTTTTGGTTGGTGAGACCCCACACATCGGTCACCTGCCCCATTGGGGATGTTAGGCCATTGGTCTCTGCCTGATCCATCCATCTTCTTCCACATGGGCGATGTTGTAGTCGTCATTGGTCAGGCGATGGTCAAGTAACAATTATATTATTATCTAAAAAAACTCATCCATCTCTATTTAATAGGGCACCTGGCACAAAGCAGACAGGGCTTGCCTGGGGGGAAAGCTGAGGTCATACTAAGTCACACACACTTCACTAGCTCCCAGACAACAGGCCGACATTCCTCCAAGGTCTCCCACCCTCATTCTGGGCTATTATTTTACCTCACCCTGCACCTCACAGCCCAAATCATGTGACCTGTAAGTGAAGGCAGGAGGGTCCTGGTTTCTGGTCTTTTGATCGATTGGGGGTCCAGTAGGTTTATGGTCAGTTGTCTGGGGTTATCTGGTACACTGGAATTCAGGGGTCCTAAAGCCAAGGCCTGTGGGTGCTATAATTTAGGATTAGGGCTGGTGGGGGTTGGAGTCCTGTGCCCTAGTTCTCATGGGATTGCACTATTCACAGGCCGCCAGCCCTCCTCCCGTGGCCTTGTAGGGCACATTCTTCCCAGGGCACAAAGGTTGGCAACATTTTGGAAAAATTAAGCGTTTTATGGATTTGTGTGGGCTTTCTCATCAGTGTTTGTAATACAACCTATTCCTGCCTAGGCCTGGGGAGTTAACTACTGTGCCACATTTAAGCTGTGTGCCGCAATATAGCTGCTATTATCTAAGATTGCTGCTATTCCAGCATTAATACTACACCTACATGATGTATAATAATGGGATTTTGAATAGAGCGGATACCCCCTAGTCTCTTACATCACCGATAAAAGCTGTTGCCTTATTTTAAAGTGTTTGCGCATGTTGGAAGAACATGCCACCTTCCCAAAAAACTTCAGGTACTCCATCATAAACATTGTAAATGATGAACCATATATACATATTTGCCATGGACCTTTCCCTTCTTAGAAATATTTGATAACAACAGGTACCTTGCTTCAAAGCAAGTGTTATGCCAGAACGGGTTTTAGGGGATCAGTGTTATCTAACAGTGTGTACACACATCGGAATTTCCCGAAAAAGCAAATGATACAATCCAGAATCACCTAACATTCCCAAAATGCTGGACTTCATATCAAAGACCGTGCAGGAATTACCATTTGGTAAGGGCATGATATCTCAATTGTTTTTTTATTTTCTTAATATAGTGTATCCATGTGCCTCTGCTGAGACAGTCTCCTGCCACCCTCAGCACCCACTCTGTAGTGGCATACGGGAGGTTCAAAGGTCACATGTACATTCCTGTCAGCTGCTAGAAAACACATTTCCCACATAGTTGTTTTTTTTAATCTTCTGCACCTCTGTTTCCAAATGTAATACTTGTATGCCTCAGTCATTCTGGAGGTATGTAAATCTTAAAATATAAGCCACGCCTGGTTAGGTCATGGTACCTACTAAGAGCACACAATTGGACAGCCAAAAGAATTTGATATCACACTAGTGTCAGCTCTGTGATCTGGGTCTAGCTGATATAGGACTGATGTGTATTAGTGTTTGGTCTGACTCCCTCCACAGCTGTCATGTGAAACAATAGGCAGGATGAAAGCCATGAAGAAAGAGAAAAATGCAAACAAATGGGTATCACTAACACTGTTTGAGGTTTGCAAATGTTAAACAGTAATATTCATTTTGAAAACAAAACACACCTGGCATGAGGATCCTGGCATAATGATCAGTCATCCTCATGCATTGATCATACTTTTGTTGGGAATCAACTGTTTATGGAATGCAACAACTTTAAAATAGAACAAACAGATTTCAGTAACCACAGTATGTTAGTGGGAGCTTTTGACATTACACTGTACAATCAACAATCTTTAGACATGAGAAATTTAAATATGATTACTAAGAATAACATCTTATCCTGGTACCCTAGGAAGGTAAACAGGTTCATCCTCCACCTGGTTAAATTCTATAAACACACAAAAGTGTAGGAAAAGGGATACATTCTCCAGGTAGACTATGTTACCACTTTTATCAGAAAATAATTGAATGAACTACCAGGCATAAAGAATTGGGCAACAGTAAGAAGGCACAATTACGAATTAACGGTGGCTAAAAAGGAAAAAACAAAGTATTGAAACACAATACAACACAACGAAAAAACACAAAGCTTTCAGAGTACGGTAAAGCAGAGAACGTGCACTTTTTGCAGCAAGGTTGTGATAATGGGATTAGATTGCATCATCACTTATTAGGCCAGAGAGATATTGACGCAATGCTTTGGACCATATTAAAAAAGAAAAACTATTGCTACTTCTGGATAATAATTAGAAAGTAAAACTGCTCTCAGTCCTCGATCCCAGTTAACCCGATTGCAGCCAGCACATGGGAAAAAAACTATGCATAACTTTGTAAAGCTCCATGAAACCCAGAAACCCCAATAAATGGTGAGGAATCGTGGTAACTCAACTATGATATAGAAACCATTTGAACATTCATTTCTAAAACCTCCTCTTCCAGAGTGCCCGGTCTGAAATACATATAGCACCAGACACTTGGGCAGTTATTCTATTTGTTAAATTTAATGATATACTCCTGAAGCAGAAAACACCTGAGACATGGATATTATCTAACATTACCCCTACATATAAGAAAGGGTGCCTGCTAAATTATAGAAAAATTGTGTTTCTGAATGCAGATAGCAAACTGTTAGTGGGCCTGGTGCTAGGCGAACTGAAAGGCTGTGAAAACTGGAAGGTGGGTGCCTGGCTAAAAACCAAACAAGATTTAGAAAAGTTCTAAATACATCACTGAAAATATTCATTATTAACATATTGACACACGCAGCGAATTTGTGTAGCATGCATTGACATGTCTCTAGAGTTGTGACATAGTACATAGGTCTATATTATGGCAGAAATTGAGGAGATGAAGCCTACAAGAAAGCTTACTAAGTATTCGTATTCCCATTGGCTCTGGGATAAAATTAAGAATTAGGCTGAACATGCAGGGAGCAATGCAGGGAGCAATGTCAAACAAAGTTGAAAGTTTTCATGGCCTACGATTGTCAATTGGCTCCCTGCTTGTTCAACCCATAGGTATCAAATATAGGAGAAGCACTATTAAAAGCAGCCTTTGCCACTCCTCTAGTAGGATTGGAAAAATAATTTGGATCACTTATGCCGATCATATGTCTACCCATGGACAACATCCAGACAGGTTTTAAACACCTGACTAATTCCTTCTTGCAATATACCATTGACAATGACAATTGTTTAAAATTAAATCCTTCAAAAACAAAAATCATAAGATTCATAAGACACACAGCACAAAAACACGGCTTCACGTGGAGAACCGGTGAACACACATTAGCAATGACCAAATATCTGATTTACCTAGGCTTTAATTTGAGATCTAACACTACAAAGGACGCTCTAATGATGGACTTGGTGGAGAAAGTAAGAGACTTCGTATCACAAATTAAGCAGATTAATCATCGCTACATTCAACCTTTGATTGACTTCTATAAAGGGAAAGTAATGCTCTCAATCATGCATGGGATTGAAATTAATTATCAATCAGAAGGAATACATTTTAACAAAATAATGCTGTGGCCAAGGGTTTTGGTGTTTCCTAATTGTATACCGACTATAGTGCACTAAATGGCTGATATCAATGGAAACTGGTAGAAATGTATGGGAAGCTACTAGCACCACCCTAGAAATTCACTCTACAAAGTTCTTAGCTCTCAAACACAGGACATAAATAAAGATTTGCCTATGTCCAGCTTTGTATTGAAAGTTGAGAACATCTTAGATTTGATAGCCACAACTTCATCATCTTTAATTGTTAACCCCAACAAAGTGAAAAAGAGGCTTTTCTTTAGCATGGATTGGTTAAACACAAGTGAGGGAATATCAAAATATAAACTGTACAACCATCTTTCTGGGACGCCAGAGGTCAGTGTACTATCACAACATATCTGGCCACTATACCGAACTCATATTGGCATGCACGATTCCTAATATTTAGGATGATTTGCTGCCAAAAGGGGAAATAAATTACATAAAAATTAAAGGATTAATCAGTAAGAACCCTTTACATTGTGTGAGGAGTTAGAGTATCTGAAACATTTGCCCATTTGGTCGTTGATTGTCCACCCCTTCAGTTGTTAAGATGCCAAACCTTTATGAAATGTGTTGACAACAAATGTTGGGTGAACCCGCAGGCTTTCTGGCATGTCTAGTAGTAGGGAATGAACTTGCATTGAGAATATCATTTTTGAGGTTTTTAAACAACATCAATTTGATTATAATAAAGTAAAGATGGTAATTTATTTATGAATTTGCAACAGCACATGCACTTTATTAAAACAAATGGAAAATGCTTTATAAATGAAATGGAAAATGATTTACGTACTTGATTGACAGTGGCTTTAATGTTTATGTATTAAGTATGTTGTACTATATTGATGTTTTAAATTTGTGTGAAACATTTCACTGTAAACTGTGACACACTAATACAAAAGATAGCCAGAACGATCCTCCTGGAGGAAGGGCAACGCCTTCTCCTCAGGGAACAAGAGCCCTCCCACGGGTATTTGCTTGGACGTGGTACTTCAAAGGAAGCACTGACACAGCAAAGACACAATCACACACAAGGTTGTGGATATCTTGAGTACCTTTTCATTTTGCACAGATAGACAGGGAAGAGGTTACAATAACCAGACGGCAGTATGAGAGCAGTATTCCTTCATCTTGGTTAGTATTAGGGATCTCTACAACAAGTTCTCCCCCATTTCATTCTGGACTCCGCACCCTGGTATGTTGCGAAATGGCCAGGATCATCTGTTACAAAAACAGGGATTGCACCCCTTCAAGCTGGCTTACTTTGGACCAAGTATATGTGACATTGTCCCTATGCAAGGAACGTGGCATCCATTCATTCTTTGATTTCCATTTGGATCCTTACACTGATGGGAAGGATTCACTAGTCCTCTGCTGTGAATGTCCTCGACTACAGAGGTGAAGACATAAGGAATCACAAAAAAAACTCACAAGGACACTCTTCAGTGCTCAAAAACGATTGCTTGTCAGCACAAGATAGTTCATATAACACATTTTAATAAGCACTATATAAAAATATATTGTATTGCTACCACAACATGTCATATAGTTTTAGGGTAACATTACCACCAGACAGTAGTATATTCATTACATTCAGTTGAATCCACTAAATTTGATGCACAAACGCTACTATTTACAGGTCAACAGATACACATGGCATGATCACCATTATGAAAAACATACCTTTATGTTTTGTTCCACAATATCCAACCATTGGAACTTCTACAGGGGCAACAGCCATGATCAGAACAATAACCGTACACATTCTAGCAACCTGACATTACAATCCATTCATAAATACCTACAAACACACATTCACTAATTGAAACACATTTAATAATGACACAGTTGTTGTTAATAACGTGCTACCTATCCAATAGTTACAAAGGGCAGTCACCCTCATCACATACAGAAGGCTGATTTACGCTTCATTTCACAAAGTATATTAAGTCTTAAATGATTAATTGTGCAATATTGCCAATTAGTTATGATAAAACGCCATGCTTATGTATTTTTAAAAACATTTTTAGTTCGCACCATGCTTTTTAAAGGGTGCATCTTTCATTGGCAATCAATCCAAGAGAAATGAGCAATCATGATATTAGTGGCTAGACACAATATCCCCATTGAGTGAATCAAATATTACCCAGGCTCAGAATATACCTTGTTCAGCAGTCATAGACGGGACACACCGAGTCCTTAAGCATTGTATGGTACTCCAATTCTTAACTCATTGAATGACACCGGGAAACGCACGAGGAAAGAAAAGACGAGGGGTTGGGGTAAGAACACATAGCACAAAGTTATTAGAGAAATCCCCAAACACAAAATTCAAAAGCTTCTCTAAGTGAGTGCCACTCATATGGTTGACAGATGCATATATTTTAGTTCGACTACAAGAGACATAGGGCCTGATTCACCAAAGTGTTTTAAATGGCACAATCCCATTGGAAAACACTCCGTGAATCAGGCCTACAGGCTTCTGTACTTTCACATGTGTGGTACACCAAATCTCATCATGTCATCTAAGACACTGGAAAAGTGCTTGCCTGAGAAAGCTATTCATGTGAACTGGGAGCAGATGCTGGACAGCTTGAGCTGAACTTACTGAAGAGCATGGAGTTTGGGAGGAGGGACCTTTACTGGCTTTTCATCCAGAAAGGTTCAAGGTCCACCAAGGGTAACACAACGAGGATGCTAACAGGGAGGCCATTTTCTGACAATTACCCATTTTTATGAAAGTGGTCTGACTCACCCCCACAGGGCAGTAGAGCATGTTAACGTTTCAATCTGTCTCTAGCACTTCTTTCTGGAAAAATAAAATAGGCTAAATTATTCCTGTGTTACAAGGGGCATGCAGAGCATTCAGGGTGGCCCGTGTCAATGTGAAAGCCATGAGTGTACCTTAAGAGATGTGGGGAGCTGGTTGGCATCCCTAAATCTGATCTGTAAAGATTCAGTTGTGCCCACATGGTTGGACCAGTAATCATTTTTTGTTATGTTCATCTGATATTATCACATGGAACCGACCAGAAGCAGTAGATAAGGTGCAATATCAGGTAAGATATGGTTAAAGTGTATGTCAACAATTACATACAGGAAATCAGGTTCAATCTTGGGTACAGAGTGATTGAAGATTAGGTTAACGGTAGTTGGCAGTAGAGGAGGTGTAATATCAACACTGGGGTGTGGGGCAATCGGGCATTTGAGTCAGGTACCGTGAGGAGGCAATGCAGGGTGAAGAGAGCTTGTGGAAGAATAAGGGGTGCATGGGGGTAAAATTGGCACCCTGCCGTGAGAGGTGTGAGTATGGGCCAGATTCTCAGGTTGTAAGATTGTAATGTTGGTGGGCAAGGTTAGAATCAGGCAGATTGGGCATACCGGGTATGGCCTCCATGCAGAATGAAGGTACGTTAGTGGAATGGTTGCTACAGAGGGTACATGGAATGGGGGTAGTACTCCGCGGTAGTACTGGAGGTGGCAAAGGAGTGAGGATGCTCTCTGGGAAGGGGGGCAGGGCAATGACAGTGTAGTGTTTGGGGGGTGGTGGCAATGTCAGCAGGGGGCTGATGTACAGCAGTAGTGGTGATGGTGCTTGTACTGCTGGGCTCATGGTGTGTGGCGGGAGTGGGGTTTACGGTGTACTGCTCCCTGGTGAGCGGAGGGGGCTTATGCTGATGCTAATGGGGGTCAAAAGGTTTTGGCAGGCCTGGAAGAGGGTGTGGGGCTCTTGCAGTAAGGGTTGACAGGCTATTGAGGCACAGCAATAGGGCAGACTTACCTCGATTATTTGCACCTTTAAGGCTATTACGCGCTAGAGGAAGGGAGCGGCTGCATGGTGCACCAACAGGAGATGGCCTTGCAAGAGGGCCTTCCCGGATTCAGCCTGATGGCTTGAGTGCAGGTGTCTTGACAGGCTCTTTTCTAGCCAATGGATGTGCTGGGAAGGCGCGAGCAAAGAAGAGGCTCTGGGGGGTCGAGATTCAGGTGAAATTGCAGAAGTCATCTTTGCATACTTATTATGTACTTATAGAGCACGGACAGCCTGCAGGCATCAGGGCACATCACATAAAACTGGATTACTACAAAATGACCCAAAACGACCTACACTTACTGACGTCTGATCTCTCTACTCTTGTATCCCAATGTACTTAAAGATATGTGTATGCATTACTGGAAGCATGCTTTTCTCAGCATTGCTGTATTTCGAATTTGGCTGTTTTTTTCTTTTGAAGAGAAGAAATGCCAGCTATCTACACTCTGTACAGTGCTCCACTGCTCTCGAGCTAGCTCTGTACTTTAAACATTAACATTTAAAAAGCTAAATCATGCATTTAAAACATTTCACAATACCTTTGTTCCTGTATTGGGTTACAGAACGAGCCAGGTGGAGCATGCAGTCGTCTACGCATTTCTTGGAGGGAGTGGAAAGCAAAGTCTTAAATACGTCCCAAAACGTTGTCACCTCCTGGGCTATCCTCTACGGGCACACAGATATCTCAACAGCCCAAACGTAATGTAGCCTTAAATCCTGCAGCAGAGGCTGAACTTTTCATCCATATCCTGTCCTTAAGACTAACAATTGAGAAGTTAACATGCAATGTTAAAGTGAGGATTTCTAATTGTCAACTTCTCTCAGGCTGGCCAGTTCAACATTCTGAATCGATGAATATAAAAACCATGCACAAAACTGAGAATCGAGGCATATATTGATATTACGTGTGTTCCTTGCACAGGCCCTAGTAGCTCTTACGATGCTTCAAGGCACCAAAGGCGTTCGAATGAGAGCAAGAATAAGGGAACAGAAATGTGTTTCTTTTATTCCAACAGTCACAAGCACAATGGTCTAAAAATACCATTGTCTGCCCTTTGATATAGCACCAAGGAGCACAAGGCAGTACCATACCCATTAAACACCCCTAACTGCGCAGCTTCTGTATGTGCCCTATGGTACAGCACCCAGAAAAACTGGACAGCACAAATGCTCCCAACTCACTTCCAACTGTGCAGCTTCTCTATGTTCCATATGGCATAGCATATGGCGAAGCTCAAGGCAGTACAAATACCTCAAACATACCTCACATTTCCCACTAACCATACTGCTTCTTTATGTATGCAAAGTAGAAGATCCCAGAAGCACTGGGCAGTGCAAATACTCCCCACTGACACCTAGCTGTGAAGTTGTTACATGTGCCTATGATTTGGCACCCAGAAGCAGAGCCCAAGGCAGTACAAATGCCCTCAAAGTATTAACCTACAATACAGTATCCAAAATGTTAGCGTTACTCTACCTACAGCGGCAGTAAAGTTGATGGTGATATGCAAATCATTCATACACTCCAGAACACATTGCTACTATTAAAATCATCTTGTCCAAATTTAAAATAAACAAAGCATTGTCATTCTAATGAGTCCAATAAAAACACATTCATTTTGTGTAAAAACTCCATTGATTTCCCTCTTAATTGTTCATATAATTTAGCAACATATCAATACTAATTTTGTCTTAGTGCTGCAGTCAAAAACATGATAAAAAATCAGGATGGCTCTGAAGGGGTGTTTGATAGATTGACAGTGTAATTCATAGAAATTTGCACAAAAGTGGCGCACGCGGCTGGCGCACAGTGTCCCCGTGCGATACACTGCGGCAGCCGCGTGCGAAAAAATCCTTTTCATCGCACAGCGAATTCATGGATTTTAGCCTCCGAAACCAGCCGTGGTGCAGAGTGGCGCAGCGACCCTGCAGCAGCGCCAGTTACGCCCCCAAGAATGCCCTTGCACAAGGAAAAGCCTTCAAAATTCCAAAATCATCGCAAAGGGCTGCGCTAACCCTGGACCAGTTCACAGGGCTGCCAAACAGCAAACGCCAAGCGGGGAACATGTATTTCAGTGGTTCTCGGGAAGTTTCACACGCGATTGCCCTGGGTACGTGTACATCAGGGGTGCGTGGGAAGTAACACACGCGATTCCATCAGGGCACGTGTATTCCAGGGGTGCGCGGGAAGTATCACACGTGATTCCATCAGGGTACGTGTATTCCAGGGGTGTGCGGGAAGTCTCACACGCAAAAGCAGCAGGGTACGTGTATTCCAGGGGTGCGCAGGAAGTATCACACGCAAAAGCAGCAGGGTACGTGTATTTCAGGGGTGCGCAGAAAGTATCACACGCGATTCCATCAGGGTACGTGTATTCCAGGGGTGCGCGGGGAGCACCACACGTGAATTGCACGTGTGGGTCCTCCCAGGTGTACCCTCTACACCCTCCACGGCCCCTGCAGGCGGCCCACACCACAGGGGCCTACCCTGTACATGTCCCGCAGGCAGCCCATCCACCATGCCCATGCCCCCCAGCCAACCCACGTCACCTTGAACTACTGCCCACCAACGCATGTCCCCTGCATCCCCAGCCCCCAGCATCCAGGGGCACCCTCCACCAGGCCCCCACTCATGTCCAACTCATGTCTCCCAGCACCCCCACCCCCAGAAGTGCAGGGAACCCTCCACCAGGCCCCCACACATGTCTCCCAGCACCCCCACCCCCCAGCATCCAGGGGAACCCTCCACCAGGCCCCCACTCATGTCTCCCAGCACCCCCAACCCCCAGCAGTGCAGGGCACCCTCCACCAGGCCCCCACTCATGTCCAACTCATGTCTCCCAGCACCCCCACCCCCTAGCAGTGCAGGGCACCCTCCACCAGGCCCCCACTCATGTCCAACTCATGTCTCCCAGCACCCCCACCCCCAGCAGTGCATGGCACCCTCCCCCAGGCCCCCACACATGTCTCCCAGCACCCCCACCCCCCAGCAGTGCAGGGCACCCTCCACCAGGCACCCACTCATGTCCAACTCATGTCTCCCACCACCCCCACCCCCCTGCAGTGCAGGGCACCCTCCACCAGGCCCCCACACATGTCTCCCAGCACCCCCACCCCCCAGCATCCAGGGGCACCCTCCACCAGGCCCCCACTCATGTCTCCCAGCACCCCCACCCCCCAGCATCCAGGGGCACCCTCCACCAGGCCCCCACTCATGTCCAACTCATGTCTCCCACCACCCCCACCCCCCTGCAGTGCAGGGCACCCTCCACCAGGCCCCCACACATGTCTCCCAGCATCCCCACCCCCGAGCATTCAGGGGCACCCTCCACCAGGCCCCCACTCATGTCTCCCAGCACCCCCACCCCCCAGCAGTGCAGGGCACCCCCCACCAGGCCCCCACACATGTCTCCCAGCACCCCCAACCCCCAGCAGTGCAGGGCACCCTCCACCAGGCCCCCACTCATGTCCAACTCATGTCTCCCAGCACCCCCACCCCCCCAGCAGTGCAGGGCACCCTCCACCAGGCCCCCACTCATGTCCAACTCATGTCTCCCAGCACCCCCACCCCCAGCAGTGCATGGCACCCTCCCCCAGGCCCCCACACATGTCTCCCAGCACCCCCACCCCCCAGCAGTGCAGGGCACCCTCCACCAGGCACCCACTCATGTCCAACTCATGTCTCCCACCACCCCCACCCCCCTGCAGTGCAGGGCACCCTCCACCAGGCCCCCACACATGTCTCCCAGCACCCCCACCCCCCAGCATCCAGGGGCACCCTCCACCAGGCCCCCACTCATGTCTCCCAGCACCCCCACCCCCCAGCATCCAGGGGCACCCTCCACCAGGCCCCCACTCATGTCCAACTCATGTCTCCCACCACCCCCACCCCCCTGCAGTGCAGGGCACCCTCCACCAGGCCCCCACACATGTCTCCCAGCATCCCCACCCCCGAGCATTCAGGGGCACCCTCCACCAGGCCCCCACTCATGTCTCCCAGCACCCCCACCCCCCAGCAGTGCAGGGCACCCCCCACCAGGCCCCCACACATGTCTCCCAGCACCCCCAACCCCCAGCAGTGCAGGGCACCCTCCACCAGGCCCCCACTCATGTCCAACTCATGTCTCCCAGCACCCCCACCCCCCAGCAGTGCAGGGCACCCTCCACCAGGCCCCCACTCATATCTCCCAGCACCCCCACCCCCCAGCAGTGCAGGGCACCCTCCACCAGGCCCCCACTCATTTCCAACTCATGTCCCCCTGCACCTCCACCCCCCAGCATCCAGGGGCACCCTCCACCAGGCCCCCACTCATGCCCAACTCATGTCTCCCAGCACCCCCACCCCAGCAGTGCAGGGCACCCTCCACCAGGCCCCCACACATGTCGCCCTGCACCCCCACCCCCCAGCATCCAGGGGCACACTCCACCAGGCCCCCACACATGTCTCCCATCACCCCCACCCCCCAGCAGTGCAGGGCACCCTCCACCAGGCCCCCACTCATGTATGTCTCCCATCACCCCCACCCCCCAGCAGTCAGGGGCACCCTCCACCAGGCCCCCACTCATGTCCCCCAGCCAACATGTCATCACAATCTAGATCCCTGGCCCTTATGGTAAGCCTCTGAATGCCAAACACCCACCCGAGTATTGCATCCACACACTTAGAAATGGCAATAACATGATAGAAACCCAATTGCAAGTTTGTAAATGAACACATGTCCCTCACATACACCCAATGGGTGTCAGTGAATGTCAAAACCCATATCATGATATGCATGAAACCAATGAGATGATACTACACATTGAAGTTTGAAGAAAAAATATGTATTAAAAGCAACATAAATTGAATCAAAAATAAACAAACAATAATGGAAATTTAAAAAATAAATAAACCAGCATGTCCGTGAAATAATGCAAAACCACAAATCATAATCCAAAGGAAAGGTGTCCAAAGTCACAGTCCACAAAAGTAAATTCAATGGAAAATTAAAATCGAAAACCATTGCTACATGGGTAAATCATAAAAAAAAATGAAAATAAAACAGTCAAATATATACATATAAACAATCCAGGGTCCATGATCCCAACAGAAGAAATGAAACCTATCTAATAACACCACCTAAAAAAAATATATATATATAAAAAAATGTGGCCCATTGTCCAAAAGGTCCAAAAAAAATGCAAAACCAAAGGAAACCTAACACTAACTACAGAACTATTTACAAGGGCAGCGGGCTAGTCCAACGGCTCACTTTGGGATGTTCCGGGCCAGGGCATCATCAAACTCCTGCTCAATGTCCCGGAGGCGGTCCTCCACCATGGCCCGAGGGACCGCAGGGCCGTCGACATGTTCACCCCCAACTCCCTGCAGATTGCCTCGAGGCACTCGGCCCGCCTCAGGGGTCTCCGCATGGAGTTCTCCGCCCTGACCATCGTGAGCCGTGCCTCTTCCGCCCAATGCCAATCCGCATCTATGGCGTGGCCCAACCGCTGCCACACGGAAGACACTTCCCGTCCTGGGTCCTCCTGCCCTCCGGCCGATGCCTGCCCCTCCGATGTCGAAGGCCCCGAGCCATCATGGCTCCCACCACGTTGCTGCTGCTGCTGTGCCTCTGCCCGTGCACTGCCTCCTGCTGCCTGCACATCCTCCGCTAGCTGGGGTGCAGTCGTTGATGTGGCCACCCCTGCTAGACGTCCGACTCCCGACTGTGGCAGGGATGCCTCCTCCACCAGCCTGGCGGCACCGTCAGAGGCAGCTCCACAGGGCACCCAGGTGACTAATGGGTGGGAAGATGGCAGGGAGGATGACTGGCGCATAGCGGGTTCAGTTGAGGAGGGGGTCGGAGCAAGCCCCATCAAACAGAGGAATCCGGCCTGGGTGACCTGTCCCAGTAGGCCGACGCGGTCAACGAGCCATTTGAGATGACGTGCAGTCTCCTCATGAAAAGACTGCAGGTCACCCCGCATGGCCCGTTGACGCAACGCCACACCAGTCAGGACAGGCTCAACCCGGACCCGGATAGCCACGTCCGCAGGCAGAGGAAGGCCAGTTGTCGTGAGCTCATCCGTTGCCTGAAAACGGGTCTGGACGTAGGCATCCCTGCTGGTGCAAGATGATGCAGTGACAGGATCAGGGACAGGATTGCACACAGGCACCTCCGCGGCGACCTGTGCTGCCTCCTGTTCCTGGTCCTGCACTGCACCACTAGCACCAGTGGAATCCCCACCTCCAGACCCCGTCTCTGTTGCTTGCACGGCCTCCTCCTCGACCAAACCCCCCACCAACCTGGATGACTCCGTGCCATCTTCCCCCGTTGGTCCCTGTGGGGTCCCAGCTGCCCCTTCTGCTGCCGAGGAGTCCAACTCCGACCTCCGCCTCTTGGAACTCCCCCCGGCAGCTGCGGCCTGGGACGCGGCACCGGACTCCTCACTCCCCGACGAGATCACAACCTGGGAGGGGAGCCGGGCCTTGCGTCTCCGGCTGGCGGTGCGATCCCTGCCGCTGTGCTCCACAGCACCTTCTCCGCCCTCTTCATCAGTTGACGCTGCAGACAGGGAGAAATAAAACACAGGCATCAGGGCACTGTACAATGGACACATACACACATGACAGTTGTACATGAGTGGCATTGGCAAACCTCAGACATGGCATCACAATCGGCAACACACATGTCATTTCAACTTGCACACATGAGCTATACCACAGCCATATCGCAACTGCCAGCACCATCCATACACATAAAACAGCATGAGCAGGCAAAGGTGAGCCAGACATCACATGCAACACAGGGAGTGCACTACACATGCACGCACACCACCACACTTGCATGCATGTGTACACCTCAGCCAACTGTCACAGTGTTCAGATGGGCATCTATGTCACATCTGCCAATCAGGCTTCCACATCCCGCTGTCACATGCATCCATGTTGCATCACTGTTGCACCCTTGTCAAATACACACACATGCACATGTACACAGTGCTAATACATGCAGCTGAAAACAACATACATGCGTGACATCACGAACATGCCTACTTATATACACATTCATCCAAACATGTGTGCCCACACAACTGCATCTGGCATGCAAGCCTACACACACAAGCACCATCCATGTCTCACACATGACAGCCCTCGCATGTGTTAGCCTCACGGCCCTGTACACCCCCACCCATACTCGACCCCATACAAACAGATGTGCAACCTGCACACTACTGGCACATCACCACACGCACAGCTTACAATCATGATGCATGTACACTTACTGCTCGACTCCAGACTAGTCTGCCTCTCAAGGACCTGGACGTGGAGCGCTGGGGATATGCGTTCCAGGACCCTCATCTGATCTTCCGACAAGTGGCCCTGGCGCACCTTAGCATCCGCTGCCTTCAAGAGGCGCCGGGCCTTGTTGAGGGTCCTGGACCTGAAGTCCTCCCAGCGCTTCTTGACATGTTGGAAGTCGCGGACTGCCACCCCCTCCGCGTTGATGGCAGTCATGATGTCCATCCAGATCCGAGTCCGTCCTTCCTTGTCGGTGCGCACACTTCCGAAGAGGGCATCATACTGCCCCAGGACTTGCTCCACCAGGACACCAACTTCGGTGGCAGTGAAGCTGGTGCCCCTCTGCCTCTCTGGCCGGGGGTTGTCAGTGGTGCCAGATGTTGCAGTGCCCGACATGACAACCCCAGAGGCAGGAGTGGGTGGGCAACTGGGTCCTGGGGCTGGGCTGTGGAGCGATGGAATCCCAGTCGGGAGTCTTCGGTTCCAGCAGGGGTGGTCACAGCAACAGCACCCCTGGCTGATGTGCAGGCAGCAAATGGCAGGGCACATGGTCAGCAGGCAGTCAGGCAGCAGCAGATGGCAGGTGGGAGCGTGCTCAGGGCTATGGGGGGCAGTAAATCGGCTTTCTGGGCAGGAGCGTGGTCTTCCGTGTGCTTACGCTTGGCCAGCTTGATACGGAGTGATTTGGCACGTGAAAATCCTGCACGTCTGCGTGTAATTCGAGGAAAGGCCCTTAGCGCGTAAGCGCGTCAGCACACGTACGTTAATTCATTGGCCCAAAGGCCCCCATGCGCATCTATGACGTCACGCGCATGGCCGTAGAGAATGGCGCGTGTAAAAAAAAAGATACATGTCCGAGTGTCAAAGCGTGTAATTGGTGGAAATGGCCTCATCGCGTATGCGCGTCTGTGACGTGTGTATAAAAGGTACGTGTAGAACGCCATTTCCTTGTACGTGCTTTTCGTGGAGAGCGAGTGGGTGAAATCTGTACTTCTTGTCGGTTCACACAGCGTTTCAAGTTCGTACTCCCTGTTACCTCTGACAGCTTTTTCTCTTTTCCTCTTTTTCATGGGCCTGTTTCCTCAAACAGCGTTCCCTTCTACTGTTGTCCTGTCTCCTCAGACAGCGTACAATTCTTATTTTGGCGGGGGTGTTGCCAACGCGCACACGCGCATATTTTTCACGCTTTTGTTCCTGGCAGACGGTGAGTCGCGCACATATTTAACATCTGTGCTTGCTCCGTGTGTCGCATACCCCTTCAGAGGTCATTCTAGGCTGCGTGTGACATGCATACGTTCATTCTTGTGTTTCTGGGTGCCACAGCGTAGTGCAGGTTTATTTTTCCACACACGTGGTCTAGGAGGGGTTGCGTGCACCTTACTTCCCTTTTTTGGGGTGCCTGTGCATTGCGTGACCCGTCATCTTTCCCCAGGGGTGACATACAGCCTTGCTAGAGCACTAGGGTACGATTAACATCTGGTACCCAACCCCTTTGACCCCCAATTGCCCAGGACAATAGTTCACAGCGACTCCCATATGCACAATAACATCAGTGCCATGGCTGGGAGGCGAACAAGCTGTAAGGGTGGCAAAGGTGGCCGAGCCCCAAGTGGTGGCCGTGGTGGATCCGGTAGGGGACGTGGCCGTGACTTGCAGGGTGCCCCCAGCCCCCCATGTGTGGAGGAGCAGTCAGGACACCCATGCCCCCCCTGGTTGAGGGTAACGTGGCTGACACCATGCATGCTCAGCCCTTGTTGGACCAGCCCACTGTGGAACCAGACCTGGCACAGGGTGACTCCATGGCTGACTTCCAGGTCAGAAGGTCTAGGCCACGTGCGCCGGTGCACGTTGGTGTCATCAGGCCACGTGGATCAGGGGCAGCTAGGTCATCTGCTGCCCCGCGTAGGCAGGCTGGGGAGGCTGCAGGGGCAGCTGCGGCTCCATCCACCCCACCTCTCACACACCCAGCCAGGACAGTGTCGGTCCAAGTCCATCATGCTGACATTCCCCCTAACACCATCACACTTGAGCTAATGCCTGCACCAACTCCCATGCTGAGTGTGCAATCCCACACTCCTAGTACAGAGTCCACCGGGGCTCCTGCCCCGAGTGTCCAGAGCGGCGTAGGACACTCATGATCCCCACCACCTTCCAAGCGGAAGAGGAAGAGTGCTCGTCCAGTAGAGGCTGATGCCCCAGACACGGCTACACAGTCCGGCCCATCAAGGAAGCCCAGCTTCAATGAGGCCGAACTGAATGCACTTGTAGAGTATGTGTCTGCACATGACCGCGAAATGGTGATTGTTGCAGGATCCAAGACCACACCTGCACAACGTCTGGCACACTGCCAGACCATCGCGGACATCATAAGTGCCCTTGGAATCGTGAGGCGCACAGCTAATGAATGCTACAAGTGCTGGAATGACCTGAAGCGCAGGGCAAAGAATAAGCTGGCCTCAAGTCATGCCGCTACTCTAGTGACTGGAGGTGGGTCTCCAGCAGAGGACATAGAACTCACTCCACATGAGCATGATGCTGGGACCAACGTCACGGAGGAACAGATCCAAGGCGTGGGAGAACTGGCAGATTACGAGGCATTGTCCGGTGAGTGCACATGCATGTGTGTGTCATCCATGTGCATGGTGTGTGTGTGAGGGCTTCTGTTTGGGTGCCAGGTGAGGGTGTGTGTGCCTGAGTGGTTTGGGTCACCCATGTGCCTCATCCACTACATTCTGCGAACCAGCATTTGGGTATAGCAGTATCCCTTCTGCCAACATTAGACATCTAGCCCAACACCACGCCAGTTGCCCTTGAAGTGTCATCTTGCCACAACATTGTTGCTTATTTTCCTCTGTTTATTCAGGCAGATTGTTTGCATACCACCACTTTTACTAGGCATTTCTCAGTCCTATTGCCACATGTCTGACAGGGCTATGGTACAGTGGACTGGCTTTGTTTCGTGGATATGATTTGTTTAGACATGTCCCTGTGCTATAGGACCATTTTGGACTGGCAGCTCCAGGTTAAACATTTGAACCATTTCAATGAAAAAATCAATTTCATGAGCAAACTAGACTGAATGAACAATTTGTGCCCTCCTCTCCCTCTTCACTTTATGGCTAGGGTACATGCCATCTGTGCGATGGCATGTGTATTTGACCTGCCAATCACAGGCCAATGTGTGATGCCACTGCTAGGCAGCATGCAGCAAATGTGTTCATCTTCCATCTTAGTGTCATCAATGTGTGCCATCTGCCTCTCCTTCACACGCAGTGACGGTGCATGCATGGGAGGGTTTTAGTCATGTGGGACATGTGTCAATCAAGTACTGTTTCTGTAGCTTCTCAGCCCTAATTGTGTGCCATAGTGCTAATGCCTGTTTCCATTTGTTTTCTTTTATGTCTTTGCAGGGGATGACGCACTTGATACTGCTGGGGTTGTGGAGATGGTGCAGACCCAGGAGGGGTCTCAGGCCCGACCGACCACCAGTGAGGCACGTGGTGTGGTGGTGGGTGACAACCCACAAATGCTGCTGGTCGTGCTCTCAAGGGGTGTCTCTGGCTGCACCTCCCCCGAGCTGTATTCAGGTGTCGATTCGGATGATGAGACCTATGTGCCGTCGCAGGTGAGTGTTCCTGGGAGGGATTCTGTTCTGTCCGACCCACCTGCACCAGGGTTAGAACCCTCAATGGGGATGTCAGTGTTGGCAGGTACGCCTTTGGTGGTTACGGATGCAGGGTCACACTCCGCAACATCTGATCCTGTTCCTGGACCAGCAGATCAGAGGGGGCATGCAGTCCTGCAGCCTCAGGCAGTGCTGGCACAGCAAGGCGCCGTTCGCCTTGCCCCAGACAGGTGTGGTACCCGCCGACGTGGTGGCCGTACGCCACCTGGCAATACCGCATGGGAGCAATCCATATACAGTATGGCAACCCAACAGGCAGCATCATCAGAGATGATGGCTCAGGCCATGGATAGGGTGGCCACTTCCATTGTCCCCCCCGAAAGGCTGATGGAGCGACTACAGCAGGCAACAGACTCCATCTGACAGTCACACAAGGAGGACATTTCTGCGTCCGACAGGGACAGGCGGGCGGCACTGGCGACTCTGCGGGAAGCCATTTCCATAGAGTCCCAGGGCCACAGGGAAGCCCTGAGGGTGGAACTCCTTCACCTCAGGACGACTCTTGTTGAGCTTGAGGCTTCAACAAACAGAAGGACAGAACAGCAGCTGGAGCGTCTCACACGTACGCTCTCAGCTGAGATGCAGGCAACTAGGGTGGAGGTCCGGGCATCCCGTGAGTTGTTGCATGGGGACCTACGCACAATTATCCTCCAGAACGAGACCTTCCACACCTGCATGCTTGCTGCCATGGCGGACCAGACTAGGGATTTGCGTGGGCTGCCTCCCATAGTGCCACCACCTCCTGATGCAGCTGCAGAGGGTGAGGAGAGCGACAGCAGTGATTCTCTCACAATAGGGTAGCCGTGCAGGCCATGAGCCCATGGAGGTGTTTTTTTTCCGCAAGATCCACACAGGTGGGTTTTGGTGTGCACCCTGTCCTCGGACCTCCTCGGTGGCCTCCCCCACCCCCTAGACCCCCTCCCCCCCGGGCCCATTTTTTTTTTTAACATTTTTTTTTTTTGGGCAATGTGTTGCCTTGTGTGACTCCCGTGGGCATACGCTGTATTGTGGCTGGGCACATGCAGGCTTGTCATGAATTTGGGTCAGATGCTTGGGTTTGTGTGACACACACCCCTCCTGCTTCCCGTTTCCATGGGCTTGCAAAGGGTGGGCCCAAGTGACATTGACGTACATGGTGACGTTGGACTCTCATTTGATGTGTGGGAAGTCTGTAGTCAATACTGTGTATACATTCATAGTGCATATTGTTGTTGTATTGTACACTGCATGGTGTATTGATATGTGCCTATGCATCCATCTCATCCTCCTAATTTGCAGGTCCATTTCTCATGTCTTCACAAGGCAGTCTACCTTGGAACTGGAGTCCATGTTGTAAGCAGTGCACCTACACTCTTGCGTGGCGCTAACACTGTATACTTGGAAGTGTTCAAAGTGCTGGCATTATCAGGTAGTGAGGCTACCTGATAATGCCATCACAACCTGGGAGGGGAGCCGGGCCTTGCGTCTCCGGCTGGCGGTGCGATCCCTGCCGCTGTGCTCCACAGCACCTTCTCCGCCCTCTTCATCAGTTGACGCTGCAGACAGGGAGAAATAAAACACAGGCATCAGGGCACTGTACAATGGACACATACACACATGACAGTTGTACATGAGTGGCATTGGCAAACCTCAGACATGGCATCACAATCGGCAACACACATGTCATTTCAACTTGCACACATGAGCTATACCACAGCCATATCGCAACTGCCAGCACCATCCATACACATAAAACAGCATGAGCAGGCAAAGGTGAGCCAGACATCACATGCAACACAGGGAGTGCACTACACATGCACGCACACCACCACACTTGCATGCATGTGTACACCTCAGCCAACTGTCACAGTGTTCAGATGGGCATCCATGTCACATCTGCCAATCAGGCTTCCACATCCCGCTGTCACATGCATCCATGTTGCATCACTGTTGCACCCTTGTCAAATACACACACATGCACATGTACACAGTGCTAATACATGCAGCTGAAAACAACATACATGCGTGACATCACGAACATGCCTACTTATATACACATTCATCCAAACATGTGTGCCCACACAACTGCATCTGGCATGCAAGCCTACACACACAAGCACCATCCATGTCTCACACATGACAGCCCTCGCATGTGTTAGCCTCACGGCCCTGTACACCCCCACCCATACTCGACCCCATACAAACAGATGTGCAACCTGCACACTACTGGCACATCACCACACGCACAGCTTACAATCATGATGCATGTACACTTACTGCTCGACTCCAGACTGGTCTGCCTCTCAAGGACCTGGACGTGGAGCGCTGGGGATATGCGTTCCAGGACCCTCATCTGATCTTCCGACAAGTGGCCCTGGCGCACCTTAGCATCCGCTGCCTTCAAGAGGCGCCGGGCCTTGTTGAGGGTCCTGGACCTGAAGTCCTCCCAGCGCTTCTTGACATGTTGGAAGTCGCGGACTGCCACCCCCTCCGCGTTGATGGCAGTCATGATGTCCGTCCAGATCCGAGTCCGTCCTTCCTTGTCGGTGCGCACACTTCCGAAGAGGGCATCATACTGCCCCAGGACTTGCTCCACCAGGACACCAACTTCGGTGGCAGTGAAGCTGGTGCCCCTCTGCCTCTCTGGCCGGGGGTTGTCAGTGGTGCCAGATGTTGCAGTGCCCGACATGACAACCCCAGAGGCAGGAGTGGGTGGGCAACTGGGTCCTGGGGCTGGGCTGTGGAGCGATGGAATCCCAGTCGGGAGTCTTCGGTTCCAGCAGGGGTGGTCACAGCAACAGCACCCCTGGCTGATGTGCAGGCAGCAAATGGCAGGGCACATGGTCAGCAAGCAGTCAGGCAGCAGCAGATGGCAGGTGGGAGCGTGCTCAGGGCTATGGGGGGCAGTAAATCGGCTTTCTGGGCAGGAGCGTGGTCTTCCGTGTGCTTACGCTTGGCCAGCTTGATACAGAGTGATTTGGCACGTGAAAATCCTGCACGTCTGCGTGTAATTCGAGGAAAGGCCCTTAGTGCGTAAGCGCGTCAGCACACGTACGTTAATTCATTGGCCTAAAGGCCCCCATGCGCATCTATGACGTCACGCGCATGGCCGTAGAGAATGGCGCGTGTAAAAAAAAAGATACATGTCCGAGTGTCAAAGCGTGTAATTGGTGGAAATGGCCTCATCGCGTATGCGCGTCTGTGACGTGTGTATAAAAGGTACGTGTAGAACGCCATTTCCTTGTACGTGCTTTTCGTGGAGAGCGAGTGGGTGAAATCTGTACTTCTTGTCGGTTCACACAGCGTTTCAAGTTCGTACTCCCTGTTACCTCTGACAGCTTTTTCTCTTTTCCTCTTTTTCATGGGCCTGTTTCCTCAAACAGCGTTCCCTTCTACTGTTGTCCTGTCTCCTCAGACAGCGTACAATTCTTATTTTGGCGGGGGTGTTGCCAACGCGCACACGCGCATATTTTTCACGCTTTTGTTCCTGGCAGACGGTGAGTCGCGCACATATTTAACATCTGTGCTTGCTCCGTGTGTCGCATACCCCTTCAGAGGTCACTCTAGGCTGCGTGTGACACGCATACGTTCATTCTTGTGTTTCTGGGTGCCACAGCGTAGTGCAGGTTTATTTTTCCACACACGTGGTCTAGGAGGGGTTGCGTGCACCTTACTTCCCTTTTTTGGGGTGCCTGTGCATTGCGTGACCCGTCATCTTTCCCCAGGGGTGACATACAGCCTTGCTAGAGCACTAGGGTACGATTAACATCTGGTACCCAACCCCTTTGACCCCCAATTGCCCAGGACAATAGTTCACAGCGACTCCCATATGCACAATAACATCAGTGCCATGGCTGGGAGGCGAACAAGCTGTAAGGGTGGCAAAGGTGGCCGAGCCCCAAGTGGTGGCCGTGGTGGATCCGGTAGGGGACGTGGCCGTGACTTGCAGGGTGCCCCCAGCCCCCCATGTGTGGAGGAGCAGTCAGGACACCCATGCCCCCCCTGGTTGAGGGTAACGTGGCTGACACCATGCATGCTCAGCCCTTGTTGGACCAGCCCACTGTGGAACCAGACCTGGCACAGGGTGACTCCATGGCTGACTTCCAGGTCAGAAGGTCTAGGCCACGTGCGCCGGTGCACGTTGGTGTCATCAGGCCACGTGGATCAGGGGCAGCTAGGTCATCTGCTGCCCCGCGTAGGCAGGCTGGGGAGGCTGCAGGGGCAGCTGCGGCTCCATCCACCCCACCTCTCACACACCCAGCCAGGACAGTGTCGGTCCAAGTCCATCCTGCTGACATTCCCCCTAACACCATCACACTTGAGCTAATGCCTGCACCAACTCCCATGCTGAGTGTGCAATCCCACACTCCTAGTACAGAGTCCACCGGGGCTCCTGCCCCGAGTGTCCAGAGCGGCGTAGGACACTCATGATCCCCACCACCTTCCAAGCGGAAGAGGAAGAGTGCTCGTCCAGTAGAGGCTGATGCCCCAGACACGGCTACACAGTCCGGCCCGTCAAGGAAGCCCAGCTTCAATGAGGCCGAACTGAATGCACTTGTAGAGTATGTGTCTGCACATGACCGCGAAATGGTGATTGTTGCAGGATCCAAGACCACACCTGCACAACGTCTGGCACACTGCCAGACCATCGCGGACATCATAAGTGCCCTTGGAATCGTGAGGCGCACAGCTAATGAATGCTACAAGTGTTGGAATGACCTGAAGCGCAGGGCAAAGAATAAGCTGGCCTCAAGTCATGCCGCTACTCTAGTGACTGGAGGTGGGTCTCCAGCAGAGGACATAGAACTCACTCCACATGAGCATGATGCTGGGACCTACGTCACGGAGGAACAGATCCAAGGCGTGGGAGAACTGGCAGATTACGAGGCATTGTCCGGTGAGTGCACATGCATGTGTGTGTCATCCATGTGCATGGTGTGTGTGTGAGGGCTTCTGTTTGGGTGCCAGGTGAGGGTGTGTGTGCCTGAGTGGTTTGGGTCACCCATGTGCCTCATCCACTACATTCTGCGCACCAGCATTTGGGTATAGCAGTATCCCTTCTGCCAACATTAGACATCTAGCCCAACACCACGCCAGTTGCCCTTGAAGTGTCATCTTGCCACAACATTGTTGCTTATTTTCCTCTGTTTATTCAGGCAGATTGTTTGCATACCACCACTTTTACTAGGCATTTCTCAGTCCTATTGCCACATGTCTGACAGGGCTATGGTACAGTGGACTGGCTTTGTTTCGTGGATATGATTTGTATAGACATGTCCCTGTGCTATAGGACCATTTTGGACTGGCAGCTCCAGGTTAAACATTTGAACCATTTCAATGAAAAAATCAATTTCATGAGCAAACTAGACTGAATGAACAATTTGTGCCCTCCTCTCCCTCTTCACTTTATGGCTAGGGTACATGCCATCTGTGTGATGGCATGTGTATTTGACCTGCCAATCACAGGCCAATGTGTGATGCCACTGCTAGGCAGCATGCAGCAAATGTGTTCATCTTCCATCTTAGTGTCATCAATGTGTGCCATCTGCCTCTCCTTCACACGCAGTGACGGTGCATGCATGGGAGGGTTTTAGTCATGTGGGACATGTGTCAATCAAGTACTGTTTCTGTAGCTTCTCAGCCCTAATTGTGTGCCATAGTGCTAATGCCTGTTTCCATTTGTTTTCTTTTATGTCTTTGCAGGGGATGACGCACTTGATACTGCTGGGGTTGTGGAGATGGTGCAGACCCAGGAGGGGTCTCAGGCCCGACCAACCACCAGTGAGGCACGTGGTGTGGTGGTGGGTGAGAACCCACAAATGCTGCTGGTCGTGCTCTCAAGGGGTGTCTCTGGCTGCACCTCCCCCGAGCTGTATTCAGGTGTCGATTCGGATGATGAGACCTATGTGCCGTCACAGGTGAGTGTTCCTGGGAGGGATTCTGTTCTGTCCGACCCACCTGCACCAGGGTTAGAACCCTCAATGGGGATGTCAGTGTTGGCAGGTACGCCTTTGGTGGTTACGGATGCAGGGTCACACTCCGCAACATCTGATCCTGTTCCTGGACCAGCAGATCAGAGGGGGCATGCAGTCCTGCAGCCTCAGGCAGTGCTGGCACAGCAAGGCGCCATTCGCCTTGCCCCAGACAGGTGTGGTACCCGCCGACGTGGTGGCCGTACGCCACCTGGCAATACCGCATGGGAGCAATCCATATACAGTATGGCAACCCAACAGGCAGCATCATCAGAGATGATGGCTCAGGCCATGGATAGGGTGGCCACTTCCATTGTCCCCCCCGAAAGGCTGATGGAGCGACTACAGCAGGCAACAGACTCCATCTGACAGTCACACAAGGAGGACATTTCTGCGTCCGACAGGGACAGGCGGGCGGCACTGGCGACTCTGCGGGAAGCCATTTCCATAGAGTCCCAGGGCCACAGGGAAGCCCTGAGGGTGGAACTCCTTCACCTCAGGACGACTCTTGTTGAGCTTGAGGCTTCAACAAACAGAAGGACAGAACAGCAGCTGGAGCGTCTCACACGTACGCTCTCAGCTGAGATGCAGGCAACTAGGGTGGAGGTCCGGGCATCCCGTGAGTTGTTGCATGGGGACCTATGCACAATTATCCTCCAGAACGAGACCTTCCACACCTGCATGCTTGCTGCCATGGCGGACCAGACTAGGGCTTTGCGTGGGCTGCCTCCCATAGTGCCACCACCTCCTGATGCAGCTGCAGAGGGTGAGGAGAGCGACAGCAGTGATTCTCTCACAATAGGGTAGCCGTGCAGGCCATGAGCCCATGGAGGTGTTTTTTTTCCGCAAGATCCACACAGGTGGGTTTTGGTGTGCACCCTGTCCTCGGACCTCCTCGGTGGCCTCCCCCACCCCCTAGACCCCCCCCCCCCCCCCGGGCCCATTTTATTTTTTTAACATTTTTTTTTTTTGGGCAATGTGTTGCCTTGTGTGACTCCCGTGGGCATACGCTGTATTGTGGCTGGGCACATGCAGGCTTGTCATGAATTTGGGTCAGATGCTTGGGTTTGTGTGACACACACCCCTCCTGCTTCCCGTTTCCATGGGCTTGCAAAGGGTGGGCCCAAGTGACATTGACGTACATGGTGACGTTGGACTCCCATTTGATGTGTGGGAAGTCTGTAGTCAATACTGTGTATACATTCATAGTGCATATTGTTGTTGTATTGTACACTGCATGGTGTAATTTGCAGGTCCATTTCTCATGTCTTCACAAGGCAGTCTACCTTGGAACTGGAGTCCATGTTGTAAGCAGTGCACCTACACTCTTGCGTGGCGCTAACACTGTATACTTGGAAGTGTTCAAAGTGCTGGCATTATCAGGTAGTGAGGCTACCAATTTTTTAAGTCTGTAATGTCATGTTTAAGGTAGGTTGGAGGTTATGTAGGTGATTGGTATTCTTGGTAAGTATTTGGTAATGTGTGTTGTAGGTCCTGCATAACTGTGAGCATTTCATGTGTGGCCAGTTTCCATTAGGGACAATGTAGTTGGTGACACTTGGGGCATGTTGTGGGGATTAATTTGTTTGCTCTCACATTGCATGACATGCCATGGTGTGTTGTGTGGCCGTGCCGGGGAGGGGTTGGGTGACATGGCACTGTTCTCATGTAGTATTTTGCAAGTGGGTATTCATTTCTGCAGCATGGAAGTGTGTCTTTTGATGACACTGCATTGGTGGTGTTTGTGTAGGTAGAGATGCACACATTGTGACACTTCCACATGAACAATCTCAGGCTGCTATGATTCTGACAGTTGACTGTCCCTTTGTTCTTCATAATTGTCAGGTCGAGTCATCATTGCTTGTCAGATGGTATGTGCAATGGCTGTGTGCACTCCACAGGGGTGTGATTTCTATGTGAAGTAATTAGCCACCAGCTGCGTACGGGCTGCCTCACCCCGTGCCCTTTCCCCTCCCATGAGCAGCGGGCGTGCATGTGGTTGGGGATGTGGGGGCACCACCATGTCCACAGCCAGGCCCCGGCGTGTTGCAACATTGTGCAGGACACATGCTGCCACTATGATCCTGCACAAAACTTTGGGCGCATATAACAGCTGCCCACCAGAACGGTCAAGGGAGCGAAAGCGTGACTTGAGCACTCCAAATGTGCGCTCCACTATGCCCCGGGTTGCAATATGGGCTGTGTTGTATCTTACCTCAGGAGGCATGATGGGGTTCCGAATTGGCGTCATCATGTGGGTGCTCAGAGGGTAGGCACTGTCCCCTGGTGAGGAGGTGATGGGTATCATTAGTGGGGTAGTGACATAACTCTGCATCTGACATGCATGCATGTGCAGTGGCATTCATACTCACCAAGCAGCCATGTATCGCCATGCCGCCCAGCTTCTAGGTCCCGGCTTAGGGTAGACATTCGGTAAATGAAGCTGTCGTGGGTGGACCCTGGATAGTTGGCATATACTGAGGTGATGATTCCTTTGGCATTACATACTACCTGCACGTTGATGGAATGCCGGTTCCTATAGATGTGCTCAGATGCCCTGGGGGGACGTAGTGCCACATGGGTGCAGTCAATGGCACCTAGCACTTTGGGGAATTGTGCCACACCGTAGAAATCCAGGGCGGCAGCCTGCCTTTCTGCAGGTGTCCTGGGCAGGTATATGTGCCTGCGGACTGATGGCCGTGCAGTGATGATGTTCAAGACCTGGTGTAGGCAGCGTGACTGCGTGGCCTGTGACACACCACCCACTATGGCACTTGTCCGCTGAAATGATCCAGTGGCCAAGAAGTGCAGTACATTAAGGAACTTCTCCAGGGGGCTGAGTGCTTGGGAGCATAGGGTGGGTGATGTGAGGTCATCCTCCCACTCACGGACCAGGTCCAGTATTATGTGTGGTGGAAACCTGTACCTCCCATACACCTGGTCATCAGGCATCCCAAAAAGGCTGGTTCTGGGAGTGAAAATTCGGGCCCTCACTATCCTCCTCCTCCTCCTTTGGTAACCCACGGCCACTGCTGCTAGGAACGGTATATTCATCCTGGCGTCTGAGCTTGTTTGTTGCTTGCGCACACTTTTATGCTGCACGGGTCAACGTACGCCTGCTTCATGCTGGCGTACGTGTTTCAGGATTGGACCATTTATTTTTTGGCGCATTGTAGGCGACCGTGTGAATCTTCCCACCCACCCCAGGAATACACGTAACACGCTCTCCGAGGCCCAGTCGCGAGTAAATATTCCCGCCCACCCCTGGAATACACATACCCCACTCTCACAGGCCCAGTCACGTGTGGAACTTCACACGCACACCGAAATACACGTACCCTGCAAAATCGCGTGTGGAACTTCCCGTGAACCCCGTAATACACGTAGCCTGCTGGTATCGCGTTTGGAAGTTCACGCGGACCCATAATACACGTACCCTGATGGTATCGCATGTGAGACTACCCGCGCAACCCAGGAATACACGTACCCAGGCAAATCGCACGGCTGGGGGGTGGGGGTGCTGGGAGACAGGAGTGGGGGCCTGGTAGAGGGTTCCCCTGACTGGTGGGGGGTGGGGGTGCAGGGAGACATGAGTGGGGGCCTGGTGGAGGGTGCCCCTGGATGCTGGTGGGTGGGGGTGATGGGAGACATGAGTTGGACATGAGTGGGGGTCTGCTGGAGGGTGCCCCTGGATGCTGAGGGGTGGGGGTGCAGGGGGACATGAGTTGGACATGAGTGGGGACCTGGTGGAGGGTGCCCCTGGATGCTGGGGGGTGGGGGTGCAGGGGGACATGAGTGGGGGCCTGGTGGAGGGTGCCCTGCACTGCTGGGGGGTGGGGGTGATGGGAGACATGAGTGGGGGCCTGGTGGAGGGTGCCCCTGGATTCTGGGGGGCGGGGGTGCTCGGAGACATGAGTTGGACATGAGTGGGCCCTGGTGGAGGGTGCCCTGCACTGCTGGGGGGTGGGGGTGATGGGAGACATGAGTTGGACATGAGTGGGGGCCTGGTGGAGGGTGCCCCTGGATGCTGGGGGGGTGGGGGTGCAGGGGGACATGAGTGGGGGCCTGGTGGAGGGTGCCCTGCACTGCTGGGGGGTGGGGGTGATGGGAGACATGAGTGGGGGCCTGGTGGAGGGTGCCCCTGGATGCTGGGGGGTGGGGGTGCTGGAAGACATGAGTTGGACATGAGTGGGGCCTGGTGGAGGGTGCCCTGCACTGCTGGGGGGTGGGGGTGATGGGAGGCATGAGTTGGACATGAGTGGGGGCCTGGTGGAGGGTGCCCCTGGATGCTGGGGGGTGGGGGTGCAGGGGGACATGAGTGGGGGCCTGGTGGAGGGTGCCCTGCACTGCTGGGGGTGGGGGTGCTGGGAGACATGAGTGGGGGCCTGGTGGAGGGTGCCCCTGGATGCTGGGGGGTGGGGGTGCTGGGAGACATGTGTGGGGGCCTGGTGGAGGGTGCCCCTGGATGCTGGTGGGTGGGGGTGCAGGGGGACATGAGTGGGGGCCTGGTGGAGGGTGCCCCTGGATGCTGGGGGGTGAGGGTGCAGGGGGACATGAGTGGGGGCCTGGTGGAGGGTGCCCTGCACTGCTGGGGGGTGGGGGTGATGGGAGACATGAGTTGGACATGAGTGGGGGCCTGCTGGAGGGTGCCCTGCACTGCTGGGGGTGGGGGTGATGGAAGACATGAGTGGGGGCCTGGTAGAGGGTGCCCTGCACTGCTGGGGGGTGGGGGTGCTGGGAGACATGAGTTGGACATGAATGGGGGCCTGGTGGAGGGTGCCCTGCACTGCTGGGGGGTGGGGGTGCAGGGGGACATGAGTGGGGGCCTGGTGGAGGGTGCCCCTGGATGCTGGTGGGTGGGGGTGCAGGGGGACATGAGTGGAGGCCTGGTGGAGGGTGCCCCTGGATGCTGGTGGGGGTGCAGGGGGACATGAGTGGGGGCAGGGTGGAGGGTGCCCTGCACTGCTGGGGGGTGTGGGTGATGGGAGACATGAGTTGGACATGAGTGGGGGCCTGGTGGAGGGTGCCCTGCACTGCTGGGGGGTGGGGGTGATGTGAGACATGAGTGGGGGCCTGGTGGAGGGAGCCCTGCACTGCTGGGGGGTGGGGGTGCTGGGAGACATGAGTTGGACATGAGTGGGGGCCTGGTGGAGGGTGCCCTGCACTGCTGGGGGGTGGGGGTGCTGGGAGACATGTGTGGGGGCCTGGTGGAGGGTGCCCTGCACTGCTGGGGGGTGGGGGTGCTGGGAGACATGAGTGGGGGCCTGGTGGAGGGTGCCCTGCACTGCTGGGGGGTGCTGGGAGACATGAGTTGGACATGAGTGGGGGCCTGGTGGAGGGTGCCCTGCACTGCTGTGGGGTGGGGGTGCAGGGAGACATGAGTGGGGGCCTGGTGGAGGGTGCCCCACAGTGCTGGGGGGGTGGGGGTGCTGGGAGACATGTGTTGGTGATCAGTAGTGCAAGGTGACATGTCGGTTGGCTGGGGGGCATGGCCATGGTGGATGCGTTGCCTGTGGGACATGAGCAGGGGTGCAGGGTAGTCCCCTGTGGTGTGGGCTGCCTGCAGGGGCCATGGAGGGTGTAGAGGGAACACCTGGGAGGACCCACACGGCCAAATCACATGTAGCATTCCCTGGCACCACCGAAATACACGTACCCTGCTGAAATCGCGTGTGAATCTTCCCGTGCACCTCGGAATACACGTACCCTGCTGAAATCGCGTGTGGGACTTCCCGAGCACCCCGAAGTACACGTACCCAGGCCAATCGCGTGTGGAATTTCCTGCGCATCCCGAAACACATGTACCCAGGTCAATCGCGTGTGGAACTTCCCGCGCACCCCGAAGTACATGTACCCAGGCCAATCGCGTGTGGAACCTCCCGCGCATCCCAAAACACACGTACCCAGGCTAATCGCGTGTGGAACTTCCCGCGCACCCCGAAGTACACGTACCCAGGCCAATCGCGTGTGGAACTTCCCGCGCACCCAGAAACACACGCACACGCTATTTTTCACACAGCGGGTGTCCGTGTTTGTCGGTACCCCTTTGCACCTCATTTGTCCTAGAGGGCCACTGTATGGACCATTCATCATGGCTGTATATGGGTGCTTTTTGTTAGCGCACATTTTGGCGCACATTTATTTCAGGCGCAGGGACGCTACCGCCTGCTTTCTTGTGGCGTACTTGTTTGGCCCTGTGTGCGTCTTTCACCGTGCGCTGGTTTGCCCTATTCGATTCCATGAATACGGGTTGTAGGCAAGCGTGTGGGCGTTCCGTGCACTTGCCTCCTGTACTTCCCCCGTGACGCCCA
The DNA here is from genome assembly GCF_040938575.1 of Ambystoma mexicanum. NCBI lineage: Eukaryota > Metazoa > Chordata > Amphibia > Caudata > Ambystomatidae > Ambystoma > Ambystoma mexicanum. Next base: position 900,202,847 of record NC_090937.1, on the reverse strand, counting down.
TATTTTCACGCGTTGTTCCCCATTCCGAGTGTTACGCCACGTGTTCCGCCTACTTTTGTGATGTGCGCCGCGCTATGTGCGATTTCGCAGTGGCCGTAGCGCACGCTGTTGGATGACCTGTGCGCCGGCGTGTGCTGCGCACTTTTTCAGCGCACATCCAATGTTTTTCTCGCGCACGGACTTCCATGAATCGATGTGCACTGGTTTCCCTGCGATTTTCGCACTTGCACTGCGATTTTTGCACTTTTACTGCGAATCGCACGTTTTGGCACCCCTGCGCGGGAATTTTCAGCGCACATTAATTCCATGAATCGCCACCAGAGTCTCATATGTTATTTCAATGCTCTCTGTGTGGGGAAGGTTTGTCTACACAGTGACCAGATATATCTTTGTGAATTCATGTATTAGTGATGCATTAAATCCCATATTCTAGCTTGGCTACAAAATGTGTAAGTTATTTCACATGACATACCTCATGTCTCATAAAAACAGCACTCTTTAGGTGACTATTAGTTTAAATATACCATCACAATGTGAAAATGTTGGTTGCCCAGGTGCTTTAAGTGGGTTCTTCTGAATTTCTGGGAGATACTAAAGAGCTGGTGTTGTTGGACTTCCCTTCTTCATGATTGTGCTTCATACATGTGCCTAAATGTGTCATCTCAGCAGTGAAACATTTTGTTCATATACAATATAATGCAAATTATGGTCTTTTTGTCATAAAAAGCTGCTGAAGGAATGAATATTGTTTTAGAGTAGTATGTTTTGAGTGTTGTGCCAGTGCGTTAAGTGCAATGTATACGTGGCCTTCCAATCTTTGGGAACATTGTCTAGACCAATTGCAAGCCTACCTCTATTCCTCGTAGAAGCTACGGGGAATAGATTTGGTGAAGAACAAAAAGAATCTGATTCATTACATTGTTTGTTCAATAAAGGCATCCACATATGCAGGCACTACCTGACGTTACGACTGACAGTGGATCTGTAGGAAGTAGTAGCTTATCTCTTGCACTTTGACAATCTTACCATCTTACCATTTTCTTCTGGACCTTCAGCTATGCATTAGTAGATTTAGCATTGCGATATGATAACTCCATTTTATTCATTTCATGAGGCAGATAAATACTCAAACACAGTCTCACAATTATGCGATTTTTATATGTGACCTCATCAACTTTCAAATTAAAGCAGTCATTTTTTTTTTTTTTGGTATATTGGTCAAATCAACCTTTCAAATTATATCACAATTTTTCATTTCTACATACATAAAACAGATTATCCTTTCATCATTAGAAAAATAATTCATCATAACTTTCTCCAAATATATCACAAGCAATAAAAACCGACATACATGTAACAAGTTTTACCTATAAAAATAAACATTCCATTTTCATAGTTAACTTACATTTTCTTGATAGATTGAATCCACAAACTGTACTATTGCCACTCTAATGGCCAGTTTTGAACTAGAGAATATACACTGCCATTTATCCATCGGCTCACTAGTGCCTTGTTTTACAATTAAGTTCTTAAAGTACATTTTTCCTTGAGAATTCAGCTGAGGGCAATATATAATACAATGTTCAAGAGTTTCTCTTTGGCTTATAATTTTGCAAAAACGACAATAATTTTGATCTTTTGCAATTTGTTTTCTTCTGGTCAACACATCCAATGTTGACCATAAGTTTAAACGAAAGCGAAGATACTTGTACCGAATATTTGTAGAGGGAAATTTGACTAGGTAATCTGCTGTTGTTCGATATTGCTTATTCCAAAAAAATTCTGATCAAAATCCTTAAACTGTAAACATTTATCTTGATTCTCACACCAATCATGTTGATAGATCTTCAATTTTGCACACCCTGGATTGTCTAGAAGGAGTTCCAAACCAATTGAGGCGTCCACCACCGCATTCAAAGTAAATTGGCCCCATATTTTAAAGAAAAGCTGATTCCGATCTAATAGATGGTAAGCCATTCAGCCCAATATATTAGGATAATTTAGACCTAGTAGACATTTTCGCAGCAATGCACAATATGTCCATACTACATAAGAGTACATAGATAGTAAGCCCAATTCAAACCGAATTAGAGGTAGTGGAGTGAGGGAGATGCAAAACTTGTTTCCAGAATAGGGATACCAATTTATCCCACCACTTGCAAACTTTTGTTTTTTTGGCTTCCGTCCCATAGGTTAGAGTCGGAATCACTTTTTGTTGGCAAAAGATCATTACATGTTTCACTGACAATTTACCAAACTCCCCCAACAGTATTTTTGCTTGTGACACAAAAGAAAGCAATTTGCCTCTCAAATACTGCTCATAAAACAGATTTATCAAGGTATCGGATAGTGTTATTCCCAAATACCTATATTGAGATACTCTAAGAAGTTCTACATTCTGTAGTTTCCCCTTAAACAGTTTTATTTTTTTGCGATAGTTAGGTTTACAAACCATTATTTGAGTTTTAGCTGTATTAATTGTCAGGTGATTATCATTCACGTATGAGTCAAGACCATTCAATGAATTCTGCAAACCAATATGGGTTTTAGACAGGAGCACTAGGTCGTCTGCATATATCAGATACGTGATTTTCTTCTCACCTAAACTCGGGGGATCACTTGAAATCTGTCTTGGTGCAACTCCCAAATCATATAAGAACAGATTCAATATTGTAGAGGCAAGAATGCACCCCTGTTGTAAGCCTCTAAACGCAGAGAATATAGATGACAGTTGACCTGCTAATGATAACCTGATTTGCATAGTTGTGTTTGTATGTAATAGAATAATCAGTGCAAGAAGAGATTGAGGGCAATTCAATTTAACCAGTTTATTATACAAAAGTGTGCGATCGATGGATTTGAATGCCACTCGGAAATCAACAAATGCAAAATACACTAGCTGTTTCTGAGTGGCATAATCCGCTTGAATCATATTCAATGTAATGATGTTCGGAATTGTGCCAAGACCAACCACAAAACCTGACTGGAAAGGATCTCTATAATGGGTTTTGATGGACCAAGCATTCAGCTCTCTCAATATAATACGTAAAAAGATTTTACCAGGCGCGTCTAGCAACGCTATTGGTCTATAAATAATAGGCTCTTGCCTACCCCCCTTCTTGTAGATGGGAACTACTATGGAATGCTTCCAGGTGGGGGTATGATTTGGGTCTTGTTGATGATGGTAAACATATCAAACAATATATTTTCCCAGATTTCAGGATGTTTTTTAAAATTTGATTGGATAAGCCATCTGGGCCACAAGCTCTTAATTGACTAGCTTTTTTGATATATATTGGAATTTCATCCAAATCAAATTTCAAGTGAAAATGTGTTGGAATTAATAGAGATTCTAGTTTTTGAGCCCCCTTCAGGTACCGCATAGAGGCTGGAAAAATGATTTATCCAGTTCTGTTCTGTAACACCATTCGCTTGTATGATTACTTGTGAGCCAATGATGGCTTGATTCCAGGTCTTGGCTAAGTTCTTGTTTTGTAAGGGGCTCAATATTATCGCTCGATCCGTTTGGTATAATTTTGAGCGCCTATTCTTTAATCAGTTCTTATATTTAGTTCTGATATTAGCCAAAAGTGTAGACCTAAACTCAATCGGTTGTTTCAAAGCTCCCCGTTTCTGTAATCTATACAAGGTTTTCCTTAATTTCAATTCATGTTCCTAAACGTGGATCTTTGAGAAACCTGCTCTCTGATTATGAATTCTTAAGCTCTTGTTGCTCTGGAAGGCCTGCATCATAATTTTGTTATATACATTGCTATGCATGAACTCCAACATACATGGAACGGTTAAACTATGTATCCAAACCAACATTTACTTAAGCATGAAACTCATAATGTTAGCGATTTTTATAGTTTCTGCAATACTTGGTTATTGTATCAATATATATATATTATAGGGCAGTGGTCGCCACCCTATGGTTAAGGTGAGTCGGACTCCCATATGAAACCCGAACAAAATTGAATTGTTAATAACATTCAGCTCATTTGATGGATTTGGCCAAAATTCTTAAGACAATAGGGGATGCTGGCCCCCCAAGATTTCAATATTGGGAAAGTTCTGTTAAAAAGTAAAAAGATTTTTAAGAAACAAAAAATAAGTTGTGGCCTAGTCCCCATTCATTTTCCCATAGACACAAAGGGTCAATTTTGGCTCCACCAGTAAACCCAAACCACTGGACGGATGGGGACCAGGTCCGAAAAACAACTTGGGCATGAAGCGTTGATTTGCAATCTATGTTTGGTTTGGGGTTATTCCATCCAGTTTTAAAAAAAATATTTGATGGAAAATGTTGTGTCTCTTTCTCCAAAACAGATAGGGATATCTTGAGGAAATTGCCAAGAAACTGGGTGTTTCTAAATGAAACAGCCGCCATCTTTTTTTTCCCTTTATGCGAGAGATAGCTGAAGATATCGGAAAATGAAATGCAGAAAAAAGCCATTTGTAGGTCAAAAACATGCACATGGTATCAGGCTGGAGGCGGGGGAGGTAAGAGGGCACCAAGTGAAATTTTAGAGTTGGAGGGGATGTAGGGACTGAGTTTGCAAAACAAAGCTTTTCTGTAACGTGGGCTATAGCTGCAAATAGCCAACATGTCATAGCAAACTGGATCATGGAAACAGCGTGTGTTGTGGACAGAATGATAGAGGACAGGAGAGGTGAGGAGTCCTTCATAGGTGTGTGGGGAGAAGGCACAGTCGAGAGGGACATGTGTTGAAGACCTAGGGGGGGCTTTTCTTTTATGCTGTTTTTCCAATATTCTAGGCTATAATGACTACAGCAAGCCAAGGGTATCTGTAATTCTGCACCTGTGTCTATAGAACATGTTTTACAGCTACAGTGAAGTCGGGGGTGAGGAGAAAAAGCACTGGCCATGGCCTTGCATTTGTATTTTTATTTTGTCCAAAGTGCTGTACATAGATAAAAACGACAGTACAGAGTAATGATCAATAGTACATGTCAACATTCAGACACTTCCGGTAACAGGCAATCAAGGGCAATGAAGCAGGTGAGCTTTCAGGGAACAACGGAACAGCAAGTAAGTAGTGATGGAGCGGAGAGAAAGGGAGATCATGTTCCAATGAAGAGGAGCAAGGAGCTGAAAAAAACGAAAATGGGATTGAGCACAGGGGTTGCGGGGGACATTCAACCTGAAAAGACAGAAAGAGCGAAGAGAGCGAGAAGGAGTGTAGAAAGAGAAAAGAGAAGCAAGATAGTCAGGGGCAAGCCCATGAAGAGATTTAATTTGGGAATGAAAGGGTAGCCAACCAAGAGAGACAAGAGATGGAGAGATTGAGTCCCGATAGGAAAGAAGATAAAGTAAACAAATAAAATAGTGATAGATTGATTTGAGAGGGACAAGACGTGAATAAGGAAGGCCAGAAAGCATGACCAAAGAATAAAATAAGCGAGAAAAAATTAGTGAAGAGACGCAAAGCTGTGTGGCATGAAAGGTTACAAAGGGACAAACTATGCAGATATCATAAAGATGAAAATGACTTCAGTGAGATGTGAGAGAAATATGGTGAGCAAAGGAAAGGTTAGAATCAAAGTAAAGATCAAGATTACGTGCAGTAGGAGAAATAGGAAGAGTGGAGGGAGGAAAAGAAATAAATAGAGGAGAGGGATTTGGAGTAAGAGTGTTAGCAGGAAAGAATAAGACCTCAGTATTCCCTGCATTTAAAGTGAGGAAACGAGGCCATCCAAGATTTTATGGCAGAAAGACATGTTGAAAGAGTGTGATGAATGTCAGGAGTGAAGGACGAGAAAGATAGAAAAAGCTGAGTATCATCAGCATAAAAGTGATGCGATAGTCCAAAGAAAAAAAAATGTATAGGAGCAAGTAAAGAGGTATATAAGGAAAATAGAAAAGGACCCAGGAATGACCCTTGAGTGATGCTGTGATCATGAGGATGAGGTGTAGAAGTCTCGACATCCCAGGAGACAGAAAATGTTTGATTAGATAAGTACGAGGAAAACCAAGATAGAACAGAACCCCGATAGAACAGACCAAAGGAAGAGAGCGAGTCCAGAAGCAAAGAGTGATCCACGGTGTCAAAAGCTGCAGATAAGTCAAAAAAGAATAAGTACAGAAGAGTGTCTAGAGTAGCCAGCTGTGATGAGAGAGTTAAACACACAAGTTAAAGCAGTCTCAGTGGAGTGATGGGGGCGAAAACCAGACTGAGTGGGGGGAAGAAGAGATAGACCAGTAACAAACATTGAGATTTAAGAGTAAACAAGTCTCTCCAGAAGCTTAGATAGATAAGGTAGAAGATATATAGGACGAACATTGGAGACAAGAAGTGGATTGGCCGTGGTTTTTTTTAGAATAGGAATAATAATTGCATGTTTGAAAGTAGAGGGGAAAAGTGGAAGTAGAAAGGCAGATATTGAAGAAAGAAACAAGAAATGGTACAAAGAGCGGTTAGACTTTGGGAATGAGCAAAGAAAGAACAGGATCAGTGGGGGTGGCAGAAGGGTGGGCTTTAGCCAACTAAAGTTCCACATCAGAGTCAGAAACAGGAACAAAGTTAGAGATAAAGTTAGAAGGAGTAGGAAAAAGTAAAGGAGAAGAATTGAAAAAGGATGAGGATAGAACATCCTGGCATAGGGAATGAACTTTGCAAGAGAAAAAATGTGCAAAATCAGATGCTGATAGAGTTGAGTTTCATAGAAGGATCAGGCATAGGGGGGGAGAGAAGTTGAATTAAAAAGTAGAGTGATTATCAGGGGATCAGAGTTTGTCCAAGTGCCTTCCTAGATGATGGAGAAGATGCTGCATAGAACAAACATGAGAGGAAAGCCAAGGTTGGGCAGGTTTGCGAGTAAGCTGAAAAGGAGAAAGAGGATAGAGTTGAACAAGACTTTGAGGCAAGAGATGATGAAAGGGTGGATGTGGCCTCATCCACTGTAAGAGTAGGAACATTTGTAAGAGATGGAAGAGAATTTATGCAAGTATCTTAGAAAATAAAATAATTGAAATTGCTTAGATCGCGCCTGAAGAATGTATTGGATTAGGGGGAAACAGGGGAACTAAGAAGAGTAAGCAGGAGAAGAAGAGAATGATCAGATAAATAAACTGGTAGAACAGATACAGATGAGGCATTGAAGGTCGATATAAAAATCAAATCATGAGTAGAACCAGAGGTATGAGTAGGAGGAGTAAAGAGTGGGGTGAGTAAGTGTGAGTCAAGAATAGAAAGAAAGGGGGAAGCTGAATGAGAAGAAGAGAAATGAAGATGAAAGTCTCCAAGTAAAACAAGCGGATTAGGGCTAGGTAGAATGTGACAAAGAAGATGGTCAATGTCCTCACAAAATGGCCCAAGTGGGCCAGGTAGACAGTAAACAATAAGAAAGAAAATGGCATGTGGTACCGTTAAAATCTTATAAATAAACTCAAAAGAAGAATAATCTGGTATAGGAACATGAGAAGGAATAGATAAAGAAGTGGAACGATAGAGTAAATCAACGCCGCCACTGTGACCGTTGGATCGGGGCACATGGGCAAAAGGAGACAAAGAAGAGTTAAGGGAGGCAGCTACAGTTGAAACATTGGGAAGAATCCAAGTTTCGGTAGTGCAAATGTAGAAAAAGGTCCAATATAGTATGAAGTCTTATTGCAAAGAGACCTCACGTTCCTTAGGCCGAGGTCAATGGCATTTGAGGTATCAGTAAGCTGTGGATAGATGAGGTTGGGATTTATACATGGAAATGTAGATCAGCAGTTTGACTGAGAGTTATCAGAAGGTGAACAGTTAGATATTGATATGGGCATGTAAAGTAAAAACAGTACCTCAATGATAGTCCAAACGATGGGAATGATTTCCCCGAAGGTGCTGGGAAGAACAGGCGGGCGGTGCATGACATATATAGGAGGTCATTTGTCACGATGTTAGGCATGATAGGCATCTGGGACTCCCATCCATACAGTAACCAGGACTGACCCTGCTTAGCTTCAAAGCGAGAAGCAGCTGGTCCCCTCAGGCCATGTTGCCTAATAAATGAGCACAAGTTACAAGACCACTTAGAGCAGCATGGCCTGAGGGCCCCTTCCTTGCTTTGAAGCTAAGCAGGGTCTATCTTGGTTTACTGCACGGATCAGTGATAGGAACATATACACATCTTTCAGAAATATCCTGAGTTGTATAATCTTTCTTACATTGTGGACGCATATGATTCCACTCATAACTAATTCCTACATATCTATCTACACTAACAGTTTCCTGCACTAATAAATCGAAGACAGTCCTTAAACATTCTTGACTATCTTGCTGTATATTTTGAGAAAATGGTTGATTTCCACTTGCAACAGCTACTACATTTTGGATTGAGATTGCTGAATGTGTACTGTGTGGTTTTTCATTTACAGATATTTAAGAAATGAAAGTTTCACAAATAACTGCTTGTCTGCTATGGACGCTAATTTTCACATCAATGCTGTAATTTGAAACAACACACACAAAACTGCATTAGAATAGCATCCAACTCTGGTTTCATTACTAAATATGAGAGTATATCCAAGTTGAACAACTCTACTACTTCTACTTAGGTTGTGCTTGTTTTTGTCTTAAGAGGAAGTATTTATTTGGATGTAGTTTCACTGACTTCTTATGTTTTCTGACTAAGTGTTTAGCAGGTACAGGTACGAGGTTCAGGTGAGGAGCATGCAGTAGACATAACCTATTATATTCTTCAATGCAAGAAATGTCAGATGCCACTTTTCTTTCATCAAAGTTTATTAAAAAATAAACCTTCAATATTTTTCACATGTGACAGATGCTACATATGACACTCCTTCTTTATAAACTGTATAACCAATGGCAATAAGTGCTGCTTCTAAAATCAACCCCTGTGATTTATGAATAGTAATTGCATATACAGAGCACAATGCAATGCACTCTTTTCACAAAGGTATCCTAAAAAAGCATGAAATATGCAGAGGTTTGAGAAATCAAATGAGTTTCTTCTACACAATCAAACTTTACTTTCCAATGTTCAATATGTGTACTGTGAGGAAAAGTGTGAAATGCAATCACTCTTTCCATCACCCCATTGACTTGACCATTTCTTATATTTGAGCTCCTCCTTAACATTACTCATGCCTTGATGCACAGTTTTAAAACTGCTTGTAGACCTGCTGTTTTAGAAATTGAATTCTCTTATTGAACTAATCAAGCTTTTGCTCACTTATCCAACTCTAATGGCATAACATGACCTTCTAAAACATCACACAATGTTATCACCACAATTGTTTGCTTCAATGACTGTAGCATTGCACAGATAAACGTACTACACTCTGCAAATGAACACATCAAAGCAACGCAAGAAATGTTTCTTTCTTGAAGAGTCAACATGACAAACTACAATCTGAATGACACATATTAGAAGTCAGTCTTCCCTTTAGGACTGATTTCACATTCTCCTCAAGAACACCTATACGAACCATATTAAGAATTTTTCATACTTTAAGTCTGCATTGCCTCATATTAATGGTAAATTCCTGGTATTGAAAACAATTTCAAAGGTTAATATTACCAATACTTCCTACACTTTTTTGACTATCCTTAGATTGCAGAATTTTTAAAATGGGTTGACCTTTCACAGAAGTTAATTATAATAAGTCTCATAAAACAAGTACATGTTTACCTCTAAACAAAACGTAGTTAGTCTTCAAAACCTCTTGAATTTGCAAGTGAATGAAAACTAGCATCAAGTTAGACACCATGTTTACTTCATCTACGAATCCACTCTGCAAGATCATTCCAACCATACTCAGTGCAACTTAAAGTCACAAACCAAGTTGGAGAGCCCAAGTTCATGATCATGCATCTAACCTCAGAGTGTCTCCTATAGCAATATACCCTGATTCCTCTAATTTTCTTTCACCTGTTGCAGCATCTCACATGCATAAAGGAACAGCATAAAATAATGTCAAAAATGCACTTTCACACAAAAAGTGAAAAATATATTGGTGCAGAATCGTGAAACTTCAGAAACCATGTTATGAAGAGAGATTGGATTCCTCTGATCATCCAATCTACCGCCTGTAGCAGTAAGAAAAAAGACAGAATAATGAGCTTCTAATGTCTTTTCCCAGACACTGATTGGTGCACCTTTCGTTGCTTTCATTGGATACACTTATAAACTGTCGCCCATGACTTCACAGGAGTGTAGAGGATGAATGCGGTAATGTTCATACAAACTATTCCCTTCTGCAAGAGATAGACTTTGGAAATGACCTTCAATGGTTTTGTTTGTTTACTCAACATCACGCATAGACACGTTTGGTACAGTCACATTGCCTTTGTATAAATCATTATGCTCCAATGGAAACACCAATGTGTTTTTCACCTTTCCAATATACATGAGATATTGCCAAATGTTCTTATCTTTAGTGGCAACACCATTTACTAATGCAAACAAAGAATCTGCAATGTCACGCTTCACTCCTAGAGTGTTGACATTTTCTTCCAAACTCACAACTTGCAATAATGATGTTTAGTCATGTTTAACATCTGTGTTTGCAATCCAAAAATAACTTGACATGATAAACAGTTTGCAGTGCAACCACTTCAAACATGTTAAATTTTTGAAGCTCAACAGGGATATCAGGCACTACCATGTTATTCAAGACTTTTCTTGCAGGAATACTTGTTTGATTATAAAACCAAACACATTGGGCCTCATTACACGGTAGGCGGTAAGGGTTTACCGGTACCGGTAAGGGCACCGGTACCCGTAAACCCTTACCGCCTTACTACGAGGTCCCTTTGCGGTGTAGACCAGCGGTTAAAGTTGGGACCCGCGAAGGGACCTTGGTGGTAATTATGGTACCGCAATTTGCGGTACCGTAATTAGCTCCTTCCCCATTCCCATTGAGCCCTATGGGGCAAAAATGGGAATGGGGAAGGGCCATGGAGAAAGGGGGAATTACCGCCCCGCCAAACTTGGAATGGGGTGGTAATTCCCCTTTTCTCCATGGTGATACCGGTATGGTACCGGCGGCAACCATGGTGCTAATAGCACCATGGTTTACCGCATTCCAAGTAATGAGGCCCATTGTCTACAAACATAAAGTGCCTTACTTGAGTCAAATTGTACTTCTAAAACAAATAGTTAATTCCAAACATATTCTACACTCTGTTTAATGTTATCCTCAATGTACACTAGTTGCACTTAAGAATTATAAAAAGTGCGTTGACGATATACACAAACAATGTCAGGTCATTCAGTAGAAGACAACTCAAATATTGCAATACTTTTCTCTACTGTTGAAAAATCAGATTGTTTCATCTCCGTACATATGGGGCCTCATTACAACCCAGGCGTTAAGGGGTTAACGGCGCCGTAAAAGGCGTCGGCGCCGTTAAACCCTTAACGCCTGATTACGAGGTCCCTTTGCGGGTTGCACTTTAATGCCTGCTTTTAGCAGGCGTTAAAAAACCAACCCGCAAAGGGACTTAGGAGCTAATTACGGCACCGTAATTTACAGTGCCGTAATTAGCGCCTTCCCCATTCCCATTGAGCCCTATGGGCCAAAAATGGGAATGGGGAAGGGCCATGGCGCCATGGGGAATTACCGCCCGCCAACCTCGGAATGGGGTGGTAATTCCCCATTCCGCCATGGCGGAGTCGGTAAGTTACCGGCATGGACCATGGTGCTATTAGCACCATGGTCCAACGCCTGGGTCGTAATGAGGCCCCTACTCTTTTAAATGCATTATATTTAACATTTTCAGTGTACAAACAAACCTTTCTATAGTTCCAGTCAAAAGTGCTTGGTTTAAAACTGCAAGAGAAATATTGGTGTTTTGCATTCATATGGTTGAACTACAAGGTATCTCATTTTAGTATGATGTGCAGCCAGCATCCAGATATGATGAATCTATCTATCTATCTATCTATCTATCTATCTATCTATCTATCTATCTATCTATCTATCTATCTATCTATCTATCTATCTATATTGGGTTTTTCTATAACGCTGTTCAGACAAAGGTCTCAGAGCCCTCACACGACGGAAACAGATATTGGGGTCATTATGAGTGCAGTGGTAAGGGGTTAGTGGCGCTGGTAAGGATGTCGGTGCCATTAACCCCTTACTGCCGCATTACGAGGTCCCTTAGTGGGTCCCACTAAGGCTGGCTGGTAAAACCAGCCGTCCTTAGTGGGAGCCGCTAGGGGACCAGGGAGCTAATAACAGGCCCGTTATTAACAGGCCCGTTATTAGCTCCCTCCCCATTCCCATTGAGCCCTATGATGGCTCGAATGGGAATGAGGATGGGTATTTTGAATGGGGATTTACCGGGTCCTCCAAGGTTAGAATGACCCGGTAAGTCCCCATTCAGGGAACCTGGACCCAGACATGACTTTGGAGGCAACCATGGTGCTAATAGAGGACGAGGAGATAGCAAGGGGCTAATCTGCCTGAAGCTGGCTGGGATTATTGGAGAGATTACACAGTTCCTTTGTCAAACAGCCTAGTCTTAAATTGCTTTATGAAGGCGGTAATAGATGCACACTTTGTTAAGCCTGCAGGAAGAGAATTCCAAATCTTGGGGGCCCATAAGTTAAAATTAATACTGCCAATTCTTTGTAGAACTTGGCAAGGTTGAAATAAATCAAAGTTGTCATTGGACCGCAGATCTCTCTTAATTGGAGCTTTGTTTATGTTATCAGAGAGATAATTAGGCTTTTTAATGATATTAGATATGAGGCATGCCTCTTGAACGAGAGGTGAGAATACAGAAAAATGCCTAAAATGTTCACATGTTCAGAGACAGAGATATTAGTATTAGTCCAGCACCAAAATGCTATGGCAATTCCTCTCTGAACAAGAGTACCAACAGCAACCCCATACACATGTTTCGGCCTTGTTGGGCCTCAACAGTGAGGTGAAGCTGTGCCTCACAGAGAGGAATTGCCATAGCATTTTGGTGCTGACTGTTCATGTGGGCGGGACAAAGACTGATATGCAAATTGATATTTCCCTTCTGTGAAAGGTACAGTGAGCAAAAAACGTGTGCTGCAAACTCTCATCTCAGAACAGGTTATCATGCCATGTTCTTTCTGGAGAGGAGCGCCCGCTACCTTTTTTGAAATACTTATAATTAAGTATTGTTTCTGCAGATGGGACTTTCCTCCAAAGACGTTCAGCTTTGTGCTTAATACCTCTAGTTTCCAAGATATCTTCAGAGAACCAGCTATTTTGGTTCGAGAATTCATTAATCTTTAAAGGTTTAAGGGGAGCTAATTTATCAAATGCAGTATTTGTAGCATTCCTAAATAAATCAGTGAAATTACCAAGGGAGTTCTGCTCCAGTAAGGCGGGTTTTAAGTGGAACAACTAGCTCTTTAAATGCCTTGTGTGTCACATTTTTCTGGTTAGTTTGGTTACGCCAAGTGTTAAGCGTTTATTCTTGTTCAGAGATGATATCTAGGGGATTGTGTCAAACACATAAAATTTACCAGGTACTGATCAGACCAGACACATTGTGAGATAGACAGGATGTTTATATCTTGATTTTTTGTCATGATCCAATCCAGTGTGTTTCTGCAATTATGAGTTGCAACTTGGACCAGTTGTTGGAATCCAATGGATTCCATGGACATTCTTAGGGTGTTGGCTTCTTCATCTAAGGGGTTATTGTACCAAAGATTAACACATCCAAGGACAATAAAAGCAGACGAGTCCTTGGAAAAGTTACCTATAGTAGCCAGTAATTGTTCCCCAAACAGGAGAGTGCTTCTCGGAGGACAATATAGTAGCAATATACTGGTTGAAGATACAGGGTTTATATTGACTTTTAGCATTAAAGCCTCCATTTTCTAAGTCCAGACCATTAATTGAAACTGACTCTTGTATCTACCTTTATCAAGACAAGCTAGAGAGTGGCCCAGAAATCCTGTTTTTTCACAAACTTCTCATCTATCCATCTACTCTCTGTAGCATCTTGATCTGTCTTTGAACATTATTATTTATGTGCAAACCTTGCAAACATCTTTTTAAGACTTTCCGAGAAAATGTATCATTGCACAAAAAACTGCACATCCATACCTCACTTTGCTTTATAGATTTTATTCTAGACTGAACTACACTTTCAATTTCTGTATTATCACACCCTGGAATTCCTTCTTTTTTAGATACCGCACTGTTTTGGACTTCATAGCTACACCCATTCTCATCAAAAGCAAGAGGCACATTCTTTCCTTGAATGCAGCTCTCCTCATTAAAAACATCTTTCTGCATGAGAAATGTGTTTCCATTCTCCACCAAACACATCACAAAAGTTGTCAAGTGTAAGTTCATGAATTGTTTCTATATTTTTATGGAATGGCGTAGTCACCTTAAGTAATTTCTTTTATTCAATACAAAAATGAATACTTTTGATTTCATATGAAAAGCTTTGTTAATTATTACTTCTACTTTTTACTTTTGCAAAAAATGCTTGATATCATATCTATATTTTAGTTTCACACTTCTCCAAAGATTTCTAAAATTTTAAGAGCAGTATGTGTGTCTATATTTGTCTTTATTCCTCTATTTCAAATTGATAGCACATTTGCTATATTGTCTTCTAAAATCTTTGTGTTTTACTTACTATAGTTATGACATGGCAAATCCCATAGTTGGTGCATATCTTTCACTTCATATGTGCATCCCTTATGAACTTCAAGGCTGTACAACAAATGGTGACTATGATCTATACAATTAGCTCAAGTTTCATTCAGGCTTAGCATCTTGAAAATGTATTGTAGGTGTCCTCATCAAAGGACATGCAAAGACAAGCACCTCACCTGTTTGTACATGTTTAGGCCTGATGGGGCTAATGGCCTGACCCATTATCCTGCATTTCACCTACAAACTAATCACTACTACTGCTACTCAACAAGAGATATCACCATGTGTGTCCTTCCTCCACTACCCATCCCTACTCTTATTAGGATTTGAATGGCCAAGTGCCCTGGGCAGCTCCAGAAAGCTACCCTAGCCAACCTCATCAATATTGACCTTGCCTCATCCCAGTGAACATTTACTACTTAGTAATTCCTGCCATACTGTAGCCATAACATCAGAGTACAAATCCCAGACCACGTCTGAAAAGAAGAAATGTGCACTGGAAAGTTACCAGTTCAAATGAACTTTCCCTGTATGATGGAAGAAAACTTGAATTACCACATATAAGGAAAGTAACATTTGGCAACAATCTAACCAAGTTAGGATTGATCAGATGCTCTCCATCATAACACTTGTCATATTTAAAGATACATTCAAACACTTCCACAAATCTGACACAAAAGAAGTTACTAATATGGGATCACAGGGACGAGCTTGATATCCAACTTTGAAACACAAACACAGCTGCAATATTTATCAAGGATTGAGGTATCTGCTTGTTTGATGATATAAATTACTATGCATCCCCACTCATGTTACATCTTCCTATGTCTGTGCATTGTGTCACAACATATATGATCACATAGCATGGAACCCAAGTGGGTTCCTGCCCTCCCAAAGCACACTATTTCAAAGCAAATTATTAAAGTCGCTGATATGGTTGCTGTTTATTATTTATAAATTACTACCAACATTTTGTTTTGTCTACCACACAGATTAGACTCATATGCATGCACTGTTGCTCAACATAATAGTACTCATACTGTTATACATACAATACAGTGATGGATTCAACTTTCAAATATGTAACCAAAATGCTAGACTCAATTTCACATATATTGTTGGTGAGAAAACAGTACATAGCTGAGCTACATAATGCAACAATTACATTAGAGTGGAAGTGCTAACGTATAAAAAAATGCCCCATGTAGCGCACTGCTCTTCGTGCTGTAGTAAAGTGGGACAGCATTGAGCAGGTCATATAGTGTAAATAAGATATGCAAAGTAGAGTTTCACTGGGTGGGCAATGAGTCTGTCAGATTTTGAGAAATCTGTGGTTGACACAGTACATTATTGGGATGATAAGCCTAAATGAAAGGTGAGCTAATCTTACACGCTGCAGTAACCATTTTTTTTGCCTAACAATTCATGATATAGAATGCACATATTTAGTGAAAGATATGCATAAACCATGTGATTTGCATGATGCAAAACAAATTTGATGGATCACTTCAGAAAATCTGAAATGCAAACTATGAGGCCTTAGCCACTTAGCCACTATGAATTCACTTTCTTTACTTTGCTTCATATTTTCTCTGAAACTATTTACCTGGTGTATTTTGCCTGAAACGCCAAAAGTCTTTAGGAATCCCTGGCATATTCTAGTCATGACTTCAGAGTACAATTTCCAAACCAATTCTCAAGAGAAGAAATGTTCACTGCAAACTTACCAGTTAAAAATAACTGGTAAGAATCTAGAAATCTCCACAAATAAGCAAAAGAACATTGGTGAACTTCATAACCAAGTTAGCATTCATCATGTGGGCTGACTCATAATACTTCTCAAATTTAAAGCCACATTCAAACACTTCCACAACTCTAACTCAGTAGAAAGTCACTAATATACGGTCACAGGAAACACCTTGATATCCAACTACAAACCACAAACGCAACTGCAATATTTGTCCAGGGTAGATTTATGCTGCTTTGTTGATGCTAGAGTTTGTTATACACCCCCATTTGTTTTCATTGCATGACGTCCCATTGTTTTATTTGTTCGCCCCTATAATATCCCTGTGACAAGACAAGCTGTTTCATTGGCTGGAGTGGTAGCCATAGCTACTTATAAGAAAAGGCATCAAAGGTTTTTTTCTTTTCCAATGTACTTAAAAAGTTCTCTGGGTGGCTGTTAAAATAGCCTTTGCGTTATTTTACCAATATATAACCCAAAAATATATTTTCAATCAGATAAACACTCTTCAGCTCTATCACAATTCAAAAAAACTTGGAAAATGTCTCTGTGCTTTATCTTTGATGATTTATTATTTTTCTTTTCCTGAAGAGAAATAAACCGGTGATCCCTGTCAAAACTATTTCTCCACAATTGCAGCATAAACCTCTCATTTCAAACAGTATGGGCCTCATTACGACCCAGGCGGTAAGTTACCGCCTGGGTCGTACCTTTACCACCATGGCGTAAACTGCGTTTACGCCATGGTGGTTGGCGGACTTACCGCCCCATTCCGAGGTTGGCGGGGCGGTAAGTCCCCAATCCCCATTTACCCTTCCCCATTCCCATTTTTGCCCCATAGGGCATAATGGGAGTGGGGAAGGCGTTAATTACGCCACCGTAAATTACGGTGGCGTAATTAACAACAAGGTCCCTTAGCGCCATGGATTTTAACACCTGCTAAAAGCAGGTGTTAAATCCTCCATGGCGCTAAGGGACCTCGGAATCAGGCGGTAAGGGTCGGCGCTGTTTACGCCGCCGTAAACCCCTTACCGCCTGGGTCCTAATGAGGCCCAATGTGTTAAATAATATTACAGAACTAAAAAAAACTGTGTAAGCCAATGTTTTGACAACACATCCCCTATGTTCTCAACATCACTATTAACCCCATTCTCAATATTCAGAAATTCTCCTCAGTCTTCACAACAATGAAATTCCTCTCCTTCTGAAATTGGCTCCATGTTTCAAATATCCACTGAAACAATACATATACCTCATAAATAGCACAATCACCTAAAACTAAACCTCACTCACAAGTAATACAAATTTACTATATAGAAAAATTCTCAATATAATGATACAATATAATCAACAGTTGTATTGGCACATATAAAAATCACTCAAAAAAAGTACATTCAGTGATAGGTTCAACATTTCAACAGCATACTAGGTACGTGACATCCTATTGGCAGCTACCCAACACACAAACAAAAAAACAACCAATCATAAAGTAAATACAAGAAATTCCACCTTCTCAACTCATGTTATCTTCCTCCATTTCTAATTCTAATATCTGAGGTGACAAGCAGTAACTTTTTGTATCACACTGCAATGGAATACTACATGGAATGGCTAGCGGAGAATCATCCCACAGAAGATGCAATTTAAAAAGACGATGCTCAAGAAAAGGAACCAGAAGAAAATACATTCTTTATATTACCTAAATTAGAATAACAATAATATGTTATTGAACACATATCATTCACCAAACAAATATAGTTTGTCAAACTACTTTTAAATATCTTTGCAAGCAACAAAAATATGTTAAGTGTATTATATCATCAAATGTTTAAAAATATTTAAAATATTTTCAAACAAAGGAAGAATTCAGTCAAGTATCACGCAAAAATAACCTAGAAGCACCACAAGAGCTACCAACAAAACTAATAATGGATTCATTAACACAATTAAAACAACTATAAATTAATATTCAAAAAGAAGTACAATCAATGAAAAAGGACATTGAAAATTTCAGACAAAACATGGACAGTAAGTTCAAACTAAAATAAAAAGAAAACCCACAACCACATCCCCCTCAAATAAACCTATCTTTAAAAAAATGTGTTTGCGTATTTATTTTCCTTTTTAAAGTATGTACACTTATATGTATTATTAATGAATAAAAATACTACACTCAGAACATGTTTAAAACATGTTTAAAAAAATCCAAGATGGCCAATAACGGGATACCCATGGGTAACAACCCCTGGTGTTCATAGATTTGGAATAGCTGTGGTTAAACACCCCCAGTCCTTTCTGTTCCTAGGTACGATCCTCAATACACCAATGACACCCATTTTTTATGTAGCCGCTACTATAGGTTATTTTTTTTTAAACTGACTATGGAATATGAATAACAAAAGAAACAGTAGTGATACAATGGTAGTTAAGAGGAGTTATGTAAGGTATATGATGATAAAAAGAGCAGGCCAAATGTGCTAAAATACAACACTAGGGGGTAATTCATGGAATTAAGCACAGAAGTGCCAGTTTGCGCCAGCCGCGTGCGCCGAAACCTATTTTGACGCACAGCGTATTCATGAATTAAAACATCCATAACCAGCCGTGGCGTAGCGTGGTGCCGCGACCCTGCAGTAGCACCAGTTATGTCCCCAACCCTTCCCCGTGCGCCAAAAACATACACACAAATCCCCTACATGGCACAAAGGCCAGTGGACCAGCATACAGTCCCCCAATAACGAATTTGCACCAAAAACGCCACTCAGCCCTCATGCGGCAACCCAATTGCGTGTAAAACTGCCTGCGCACCACTCAGAATATGCATACCCCGCTCACTGCAATCCAATCGCATGTAAAACTCACACGCACCCCTCGGAATATGCGTACCCGGCTCGCGGCAACCTCAATCGCGTGTAAAAACTCCCCACGCACCCCTCAGAATACGCGTACCACGCTCATGACAGGCCAATCGCATGCAAAAAGCCCCCCCTATGGTGTGGGCAGCCTGCGGGGCATGGGCAGGGTGGATGGGCTGTCTGTGGGGCATGTCCAGGGTTGTAGGGGGCTCACCTGTGGTGTTGGCTGCCTGCAGGGGGTGCATGTGGCACCTCACCACATGGATGGGCGAATATGGGGGTACATGAGTGCGCTTTACATGCAATTCTGCTGGCGCAAGCGGGGTACGTGTATTCTGAGGGGTTCTCAAGGAGTTTTACACGTGATTGGCCTGGCACGTGCGGGGTACACATATTCCTAGGGCTGCATTGGGAGTTTTACACACTATTGGGTTGCCACGAGCGGGGTACGTGTATTCCGAGAGGTGCGCATGGATTTTCATACGCAATTTGGCAGTGTGGATCCCCCAACCCCATGCCCTGAAGGCAGCCCACACCACAGGGGACACCTCTAAAACCCCATCCACTCTGACCATGCCCCGCAGACAGGCCACATGGCACCATGCACTTGGGAGCCACGACACAAGTCCCCCCACCCCGCATGACGGGCACCTACAAGCAGGCCCCGACACATGTCCCCGCACCCCACCCCCAGTGACGGGCACCTGCCAGAAGGCACTGACTTGTGTCCCCTCAAATACCACGTCATAACAATACAGACTCCTGGCCCTAATGCCAACCTAAATCCCACCCTCCACCCTCTAGTACAAACACCTAACAATCCACTGCACCCACTCCTTAGCACCCATGCCATGAGACTCTGAAAAGAACCACCATGCCCATTAATAAATGTCCAACAGAGCCACACAGTGGCAACACCTGACTGAGCCAATGCTCATGGAGACATGCACAAAATAAATCATAGTAGACCACACCAATAATGAAAAATTATTAAATATATTAAAAAGAAAACCAAATGACAAAATGAAAACCACACATGCAAATGAAGAAATAATGATTGCAATATGAAAAATAAATGAAAATACAAGGAAAAATAAAAATCCAAAACATGAAAAAAGAAAAGTGGTCCTTCCCCAAAGTCCATATAAAGAAATCCTATGTTGAAAAGAATAAAAAAAAATGACACCATGTTAGGATCTAAAAAAAATGGATGTACATGTCTGGAAATATTGTAAATGAAAGTCTGAAGCATCCATTATCCCAAAACAAAAGGAAACCTACAAAAAACCCTATCAAAAATACAACTATATACAAAAAGTGAAGCAAAGTCTGTGGACTCCAAATCATAATAAAAAACAAATGGAACCTAAATCTAAATCACTATATACAAAGGTAGCGGGCTAGTCGCACGGCTCACTTTTTGATGTCCCGGGCCAGGGCATCATCACACTCCATCTCGATCTTCCGGAGGCGGGCCTCTTCCCTGTCCTCGAGGTCTCGCAGAGATGCAGCCATGGCCTCCTCCAACTCCCTGCGAGTTGCCTCAAGGCACTCAGCCTGCCTCAAAGCCCAGTGCATGGAGTTATCTGCCCTGACCATTGTGAGCCGTGCCCACTCTGCCTGCCGCCACTCCGCATCTATTCACTGGCCCAACCACTGCCACAGGGAAGACACTCCCAATCCTGGGTCCTCCTGGCCGGTGGCCGATGCCTGCCTCGATGATGTAGAGGGCCCTGAGG
Source organism: Ambystoma mexicanum (assembly GCF_040938575.1). Classification (NCBI taxonomy): domain Eukaryota; kingdom Metazoa; phylum Chordata; class Amphibia; order Caudata; family Ambystomatidae; genus Ambystoma; species Ambystoma mexicanum. The sequence goes on along the minus strand of NC_090937.1, from coordinate 900,181,871 downwards.
GCTCATACCTCCTACATCAAGCCTGCCACCGCCTTTCTGCTGCCTGCCACCGCCATCACAACTGCCTCCGGGTAGATGGCAACAACCGGGTCTGTCGTGCAGGTGCCCTGCTTGTATGTGCCTGCACATCGTCCGTTGCCAGGGGTCCAGTTGCTGGGATGACCACCTGTGCTGGAGCTCTGACTCCCGACTGTAGCAGGGATGGGATCTCCACCAGCCTGGCTGCATTGTTTGGGGAAGGTCCACAGGGGGCCCTGGTGGCATCTGGGCCGGAAGACGGCACAGAGAACGACTGGCGTATAGTGTGCACAGAGGAGGAGAGGGCCGCAAGAGAGTGCGGCCCATGGAGGAAATCCCCGACTATTAGCCCTCCCAGCTGAGTCACGCTGGCACACATCTGTTCATGATGATGTGCGTGGTCCCCCCAGGAAGCACGTATGTCATCACAAATGTCACGTGTGCGCAACGTGACACCAATCAGGATGGGCTCAATCCTGTCACAGATCGCCACGTCCGCAGGTAGAGTGCAAGATCACGTGGACCTCCCCACTACCTGCGGACGGACCTAGGACGGGGCATCCCTGCTGGTGCATGGTGATGTACTCACAGTGTCAGGGACTGTAACATGCACAGGCTTGTGCTGCCTCCTGCCCCTGGCCCTGGACTGCATCAGTTGCACCAGTGGAACCACCCCCACCAGGCCCCAGGTGCGGCTCTGAAGCAGCCTCCTCCTCCTCCGTACACACCACCAACCCGGATGGCTCTGCACCGTCTTCCGCCATCGCCAGCCCCTGTGGGGGCTCACCTGCCCCATCCGCTGCAGCCGTAGTGGCGGACGTGGCACCAGTCCCCTCGCTCTCGGATGATAGAATTACCTGGGAGGGTGACTGGGCCTTGTGTCGCTGGCCAGTGGAGGCATCCCCACTGCTTTCCTCCACAGCACAGTCTCCACCCTCTTCTTCACTCGCCGCTGTGTAAAGGGAGAGATTGAACACATGCATCAGTGTACTGTACAATAGTCCCCTAGACACAAAGCAATAGCACATGAGTGGTACTGTCAAACGTCAAATCCATCATGTCCCTCCACAACACATGGGTCAGTGCAGGCAACACACATGCAGGAACAGGCATGGCACATGCAACAAAGATTTGCATCCATGTCCAAGGTCTGCAGAAACATCCAATGGGGGCTGAAACTCTCATGCATCATGGGACATGCTGATCACATGCACACACATCACCAGAGAGTCATGCATCTGGCCCTGTATACCCCCAGACACAGTGGATACAAGGATGACTAGGCTATATCAGTGAATCAACACATCGTCATGGACATGTGTCATTCATCCATGGCATTTCCCAGTCACACACACACACTACTCAGACACACAGACATGTACACCATGCATGTCCATGACAGCAGCACCCATGTATCACACCCCAAACCTGTCAGACACAGGCATGCATGTGTGTATTCCACATGCTGCTGTGCATGATGCAGTACAACACATACACCATCCATGTGGGAAACGTCTGACTGGACTCACATGCAGCACCTTCATGTCCCTGCACACACACATCCATACATGATCCATGTCACATTTACAGCCAAGTTACTAACTACCACCACACTGCAACATGCACTGTTAAAATCTGGAATGCATGGGCACTTACCACTCAACTCCAGACGGGCCTGCATCCTGAGGATCTGGTGGTGAAGCACTGGGCGAATGCGCTCCAGGACCCTCATCTGCTGGGTTGTAAGCTGGCCCTGGCGCCCCACTGACTCTGCTGCGTCCAAGAGGCCTTCTTGAGGGTCCTGGACTTGTAGTCCTCCCAGCGCTTCTGGATGTGTCTGATATCGTGGGGTGCCATTACTTCCGCTTTGATGGCACCCACAATGTCCGTCCAGATCCTCCTCCGTCCTTCCTTGTCAGAGCGCGATGGTGAGAAGAGGGCATCATAATGCCCCAGGACTTACTCCACCAGGATGCCAACTTCATTGGCAGTGAAGCTGGCAGCCCTCTTCCTCTCTGCTCGGGGGTTGCCACTGGTGCCGGATGATGTTGCATCGGACATAGCAACCCCGAGGCAGGTGTGGGTGGACAACTGGGTCCTGGGGCTGGGCTGTGGAGAGATGCAACACCAGTCGGGAGACTTCTGTTCCAGCAGGGGTGGTCACAGCAACTGGACACCTGCAGATGGCTGATGTGCAGGCACCAAATGGCAGGGCACTGTTGGCAGCAGGCAGGTAGGTAGGCAGGCAGCAGCAGATGGCTCGTAGGAGGCCCCCTGGGGCTCTTGGGGGCAGGAAAATGGCCTTCTGGGCAGGAGCGTGGTCTTCCGTGTGTTGTCGCATGGCCAGCTTGATGCAGAGTGAGTCTGCATGTGAAAAAACAGCATGTCAGCGTGTAAATCGAGGAAAGGCCCTTAGCGCGTAAGCGCGTACGTGACGTGGCATGCGTGCGCGTTTCCCTCAGCACGGGTGCATAGTAAATCAGCATGTGTAAAAACAACACGTCTGCGTGTGAATGCGTGTAATCCGAGGAAAGTCCCTCAGCGTGTAAGCGTGCTAGTGAGATTATGCGCACGGGTGTTGCCTTTTGTGCGGTTTAAAGGGGACCATGGGCCAGCAGTTCGTTGTGCGTGCTTTTCGTGGAGACCGTCACGTTTGTTTACTCTCCTGGATTCACACTCGATTAATTCACAGCATTTGAAGTTCGTACCTCTTATTTTGGCGTGGTGTCCCCCTGTGCATCGCATAATGTTTTCGAGGTCATAGGGTGCCACAACGCACTGTGGGAGTTTCATTCCATACACGTGGGCTACCGGGGTCGCGTGCACGTTTTTCTTTAATATTGATTATTTTTCCTAAAACATTTTTGGTGGGGGTTTTTAGGGGTGCCTGAGCATTGCGTGACCCATCATGTTTCCCCATGGGTCACAGACAGCCTTGCAGGAGCACAGGGGTACCTATTCCATCCAGTACCCTGCTCCCTTCAACCCAATTGCCTATGACAATTGTTGAGTGCACCTCCCATCGGCTCTTTACCATCTGTGCCATGGTTGGGAGGCCACCAAAGGCTAAGGGCGGCAAAGCTGCACGTCCTCCCAGGGGTGTGCATGGTCGGGCACGTGGGCGTGGAGATCAGGGTGGACAGGGAGTCCAGGGTGGACAGGGTGGCTACAGAGGGGGAAGAGGCAGGGGTGCCCCACTGGGGCAGGATGCCCAGCAATGTGCTGGTGCTGACATGCCACTACCCCCTCTGGCTCCTGGAGATGCAGCTGTTGCATCACAACCTGGCACCCATATGACCCAAAAGCAACTTACATCTGCTGTCACGGGCCCACCGGTGGTGGTAGCTGCAGGTGCAGCTGTGGGGACCATCACCCGGGCTCGGTGTCGGGCACCGTATATTGCGTTGCATGATGAGGACTTCCAGGATGATTTCCATCTTGTCAGGAGTTGCGGGTCACGTGTGTCCAGTGGGGCAGCGGCCACCTCTTTTCCCTCCCTCATTTCTGATTGCCTTATTGACATTTGAAATTGGTGTACTGCCAACGATCTCTGTCTAAATGCCAGCAAGACTGACATCCTCCTCATCGGTACACCTTCGCCATTCTTTCCCCTCACTCTCTGGCCGGCCTCCCTTTGCCCTCCTCCTGCCCCCACCTGCAAGGCCAACGATCTCGGGGTCACCTTTGACTTCGCACATTCCTTCTCCGCACACATTTCTGACGTCTCTTGAGATCTTAACTTCTTGCTTAACCTCATCAGGGGTACTCTGCCTTTCCTCTTGTTCACCTGCAAGCTCACTGTCGATCAAGCTCTGGTTGTCTCAAGGTTGGACTACTGGGACAGCCTCTTTCATAATTCTACATGCCTCCACTCTCCGCCCTCTACCACTAATCTAGTACAGGACTGCAAGACTTGTCCTTGGCCTCAAGCCCTGGGATTCTATCTCTCCAGCTCTGAAATCCCTTCATTGGCTACAGGTGGATGCAAGGATGAAATTATAGACACTCTGCATTGTGCACAAAGATTTCTGGGGCCTGGGTCCAAAATACCTTAAACTATCCCTCTGCCAATACCTCCCCTCTTGAATACTTTGCTCCTCTACTTTCACTCCCTCTGGGTCAGTCGTTTATCGAAGAAAGAAGCCGGGGGCAGATCTGTGTCTATGGCTGGGACCTCCCTTTGGAACATCCTACCTGCCACATTAAAACTTGAGGATAAACATCTCTGCTTCCGGAAGCACCTCAAAACCTTCCTATTTGCCCCTGCATTACCCCTTGTTCTCCCCAGCTGAACTGTTTTCTCTCTTGGCACTGTACACCTGGACACTCTCTGTCCTTCGGGCACAGGTACCTGCTCACCCTGCCTTCCTGCAGCACTACCTCCAGGGCTCCCGTTGCAATGGTTCTTGTACGTGTACCCATATAGTCCCCCACTCTTCTTCTGCAGTTATCAGATTTACCCTATCCAAATGATCTTGCACTTGGCACTTGCTGGCTGCACTACCACCTTTTGAATGCCTATTCTATCATAAGACTTCATTTTAATTCTGTAATCTCCTCTATTTGGCACTTTCCACTCCTCCCCCTTCCATGGACTTTACCCTTTTTGCCCTTCTCCATGCACTTGCGTGTTCTCAACGTCTCCAGGATGATCCAAGTGTCATGTTATTTGGACAGCCAATTCAGGCTCACAAACAATACAAACAATACAATACTGTGGGTCTGTGTGTCATTATGCACAACTTTAGGGTGTCCACATATGTGTTGTGCACATGGCTCCCCCTGTTACAGGCCCCCTGCCTCTGTTCAACTGGTGTAGTCTCTTCTGCATGCATGGGTGTACTACTGATGGTTCCTCTTCTGTCCTGCATCATGTCCAGTTTTCATCGGCTGTAGTGACCTTTGACTGATGAGATGCAATAGATGCATGCCAACACTGTCTGCCAATGCACAGTTCTGTGGTGAACCTTTCATTGCCATGCAGTGCCTCCCTGCTATTCCCGAGAATGTGGGGGTTTCACGGTATCCATGCTACATACTGCATGCCATTTGCACATGATGGCTGCAATTGCCCATACACTGCCGTCATGTTTTGAGATTGGCATCACTACATACGTGTTGATGTTTGAAGTTGAGGGGGTACACATGCACTGCACTACACACACCCACTCCTGTGCCAAGTTCAGCCCTTCAACATGCCAACACAATGCTGCTGTGTGATAGTGACCTGCCATGCATGTACCCATGTGCCTCCTTTCACTGTATAGAAACGCACTAGCGTAGGTGCCTCTTGTGACACATGTACTCTGCATAGTCAATGGTTGAGTGCTGCACGTGAACATGCATGTTACAGGTGTCATGGTGTGTTTTGTTTGATTGCCAGCTGTGGCTATTTGTGTGTTCCCCCATACTTATGCTATGTGCCATCTCTTGGTTGCCATCTCTCATGTCTGCCTTGGATATGTGCCTGCTAGAGGTTGTGTGTGATGCAGGTGAAGTGCAACATGCAATACATGTCTTGACTTCACATTTTGCACACATCCTTTTCTGCTTTCGTGATACCCTTGCATTGCAATGCCACTGGATGCATGTTGGGGTTTGAGTTGCATGTGACATGTCTGCTTCATGTGTTGGCTGTCAATTTTGTGCTCTGTATGTGTGTGGTATGTGTTACTGACATGCGTGTTCATGTTTTGATTGTTTATGTTGCAGTTGATGACGCACTGGGGGCAGAGGATGACGATGTCATTCCAGACATGGTGGTCAGTTCACATGACCAACCAGGCACCAGTGGTGGTCGTGGGGTGGCAGCCCACGAGAACCCACTGGTGCTCCAGGCCATAATGTCCAGAGATGACTCTGAGTCAGGCTCTGATGGATCCACTGACCACTATGTTGAGCCGGATCTGCATCATGATATGTCGTCACCAGTAAGTGATCCTGTGATGGATGATCTTCTGTCCGCGACACCTGTAGTAGAGGGCCAGGCGGGGTTGGAATGTCCGCCTGTGGTGGTTATGGGTGCAGGGTCACACTCCACACCAGTTGGCCATGTTCCTGGGGCATCAGGTCGACATAGGGATGCAGTCCTGCAGTCACAGGTGGCACCAACCCAGCAAGGACTACTACTCCTTGGGCCCGGCAGGTGTTGTGTCCGGTAACACGGTGGCCGTGCGCCACCGGGGTCAACTGAGTGGGAGCATGCCATTATTGCCATAGCACAGCAACAGGGGGGAGCAGTTAAGATGATGGCTCAAGGTATAGAAAGTGTGGCCCGTTCCATCCTCCCCCCAGAAAGGCAGGTGGAGCTCCAGCAGCAGGCTACGCGGTCCACGTGACACTCACTCAGGCTGGGCATGGCGGCCTCTGACAGCGTGCGCTTTACTGAAATGGTGGCTCTGCGTCAAGCACTTGCTGCTCAGGCAGAGGCACACCGTGAGGCCCTGAGGAAGGAACACCGATCCCTCATATCTACTCTGGGTGCGCTCATGAAGGGCGAGAGTAGGTGGGCAGAAGACAGGATGGAGCGGCTTGAAAGAACCATCTCAGCTGAACTCCATGCAAGCCGGGAGGTGGTCAGTTTGTCATGTGAGGCCATGCAGGCAGAACTCCGTCTTACACGTGAGTCCTTGCAGGAGGAAGCACGTGTGACACGTGAGGTAATGCATGCATACCTACTTGTCATTGCCATGCAGGATCTGGCTTACCAGACCTGCATGTTTGCTGCCGCTGAGGGGCAAGCCACGGATAGGTGTGGTCAGGCAACTGTGCTGCATCCACCTTCTGATTTCCATACAGAGGGTGACGACGACAAACTCCCACATAGGTCAGGCCGTGCAGGTGCTGAGCCCATGGAGGTGTTTTTTTTTTATCTCAGCATATACACATGTGGGTGTTGAGGTGCACCCTGTGCCCCCCCCTTGTGTGCCCACCTCACTCACCGGGTCTAATGTGGCCATTTTTTTTCTGCAAATACATTTGTTTTTTATTTTATGTCTATTGTGCATTCATGTGACAGTGTGCTGCTTTGTTGCATTTGAAGGCATCCACTGTGTGTTCCAGGAGGGCCCATTCAGGCTTGTCTCGTGTATGTGTTTTGCTTGGGGTCCTGACACATATGCTACTCCTGCTTCCCCTTCCAATGGGATCGCAAGGATGGCTCGGTGTGACAGCATCTTACACAGGGGCATTGGGCTTCCGTCATATCTGTGGCCAGCCTGCAGTCCTACTTGTGTGTACACCCCTAGTGGGTATTCCGGATGGCTTCTCCAATGCATGTCGGCACTTCATTTTGGTGAGTATTCTATTGACTGTGTATTTCATCATGTTGCTTATGATTTTTTCGTGACTTGACTTTCTATGTTCATGCACTGCTGTAGCCGGTACCATGAACCCTTTGGCTGTGTAACACAAACTGATGGTGGGAGGGGTCCGTGTGCTGACAATGTTGCATTGGGACACTTGGCCTACAGTGATTTTTATATGCCACATTAATGCTGCACGCTGAGTTATCCTTGTGACCACATGTTTCATCGACCCCCCCCCATTCCTTGCTTCCCCTGATTTGGCCATCTTGCAGCCCTGCCTGGTGTTTTGTTGTGCCGTTTGAAATATGGCCGCATTGCTTTTGACTTGACTGTCTTGTTTGTAGCCTAGCCCTGCTCCCCCCTCCCATTGGTTGCACTTGGCCCTTGTGACAATGCGGAAAACCAGGAGGCTGGTGCCAGCCACAACTACCAAAGGCCCACAATCGAGGCCCTGTCTACCCCTGTCCACCCCTGTCCACAACCCTTCTGGGTCCCTTGATAGTCCCCATGTCTCCCCTGCACCCCGCCTGTCTTCATGTGCTCCCTGCCAGTCTCCTTCTATTTCCCCCTTCACCGTCACACCCCCCTTCTGCACCCTCTTCTTTCCCTCTACCTCCTGTGTGTGCATTCTTTCCCCCTCTCCCTCTTCCTGCCTTTACACCTTGGCCCCCTCCTACTTTCTCTCCTCCCTATCCCTCTCCACCACCATTTTCCCTTCTCCTTGTCCTCTGTCTGTCTTTTTCCGGCACTACCCCAATTACCTATTTACATTTCTCACATGGCACTTCATGACGATTGTGTCATGTGTTGTGCATTTGGTTTGCTGATTTGCCGTTGCATTCCATGGAATGGTGTGGCAGACAGGGGTCATGGGTGTTGGGAGGGTTTGGGTGGCATACCAATAATTTCATGGCCTGTTTTGCAGGGGGGTGGGTGGGATAGGCACCTTGCATGTTTTCCTTTTGGTCACACAGGATTGGTTGTGTTTAAGTAGCTAGGGATGCACATAATGTGGCACTTCCGTGGACTCTTTCTCAGGGTGTTAAGGTTGTGACAGTTAACTGTCCCTTTCTCATCATCGATTGTCACCTGGCATGTGCCAGGCCTGTGTGCACTTCACAAGGGTTGGAGTTTAGGTGAAAAATGTGGCCACAAGCTGGGTATGGGCTGCCTCGCCACATGCCCTTTCCCCTCCCATGCGCAGCACCTGTGCGTGTGGTTGGGGATGTGGGGGCACCACCATGTCCACCGGTATGCCCCGCTGTGTTGCAACGTTGTGCAGGACACATGCTGCCACAATGATCCTGCACACTACTGGGGTGCATGTAGTAGCTGTCCGCCAGAGCGGTCAAGGGAGCGTAAGCGTGACTTGAGCACTCCGAATGTGCGCTCCACTATGGCCCTGGTTGTAATATGGGCTGCGTTGTATCTTACCTGGGGTAGTGTGGTGGGGTTCCGTATTGGCATCATCATGTAGGTGCTCAGAGGGTAGGCGCTGTCCCCTGGTAATATGATAATGGTTGTCATTAGTTGGGCTTCTGTATTTGTCTGTGTGTGACATGCATGCATGTGCACATGCATTTGTACTCACCTATGAGCCATGTGTCGCCATGCTTTCCAGCTTCCAGGGCCCGGCACAGGGCGGACATTCTGTATTTGAAACTGTCATGGGTGGACCCTGGATAGTTTGCATAGACAGAGATGATGATTCCCTTGGCATCGCATACAACCTGCACATTGATGGAATGCCAGTGCTTGCGGTTGCGGTAGATGTTCTCAGTGGCCCTAAGTGGACTTAGGGCCACATGGGTGCAATCTATGGCACCGGGCACCTTGGGGAAGTGTGCCACCCTGTAGAAGTCCTGGACCATGGCCTGCCTTTCTGCGGATGTTCTGGGCATGTATATGTGCCTGCGGACTGAGGGGTGCGCAGTGATGATTGCCAACACCTGGTGTAGGCAATGTGACTGCGTGGGCTGTGAGACGCCCCCCACTATGGCAGTTGTCTGCTGAAATGACCCAGTGACCAAACAATGCAGGACATTGAGCACCTTCTCCAAGGGGAAAAACACACACAGGGCCTTCCATGGATCGCACGCTAGCTTTTTCACGCTTGCACCAGCTTGCACCACAAATTTCAGCACACATTTATTCCATGAATTACCCCCTAAGTGTACCCAAAACAGTCCCTTTAAGGATTACTTATCACATATGAATACACAAACACAATGAAATAACATTGAACAATGTTTCCTAAAATAAATCACCACTCTTAGCTGCAGCTAGAGTTCATTGATTTTTTTCTAGCTGTGGTTTTAATATTATACTGTGGGGGTCAGTCACAGGATTTTATACATCTATACATATTTAAGGAATAGATCATTCTTAGAAATGACTCTTTTCAGTACAAACAGAGTACTGCGTTGCACATTGAGGTCTATAGCCATGGGTATGGTCCAACAAACCTGCAGCTACGACCCTCTCCAGTTGTTGCTGCAGTTAACCGTGCCTCTGAAATTCAACACCAAATTGGCCTATACCGTAGCTGTGGGTAAACATGTACGTTTAAAAATAAATAGTATCCTTCTTTCTGAAAAAATAATTGGTTAAAGAAAACACGCACTTTAAGAAACTCTATTTGACCCTCTTATCTTGTATGCAGTGCATCACATGCACTATAGAAGATAACACATTGTGCATACAATACTGTTGTTCTTTTGGCACATGCTAATCATTGGGCCATTGAGAAAAGAAATCCAATTGGTTAAAAAGAAATATGGAATTATATAAAAAGTATTAAAATTAACACTACAATAAATGAACAGCAATATATAAACTGGGTCAGAATAAACAGGGGAAATTATACTAGGTAGTTGCAATAGATTGAATGAGGTAGAGTAGGTAAACTTGAACAGCAAGAGAATATAGGGAGGTATAAGTAAACTTGAAAACTGTGCTGCTGTGAGTGGCTTTTGCTTTACCTCCATAAACAATATAAGGTAGCAAGGTACACAAAAAACTATTGCTAACAGTTGACAATATTATCAGGTGAAGGACCAACACAGCAAAAAGGATATTAAGAAAGTGACATACAAATTCTGTCGAAAATGTATTACAAAGGGGTCCTTCAAACAAGCTGGCACACAGTTTGGGAACCCCAATGTTCACTCAATATCTTGTCTGCATACATTGGAAAAAGAACTACCACTACAATAAACATAGAAGAGTATATAAACTGGGTGAGAATAAACAAAGGATGTTATTATGGGTGGTTGGTTGCAGGACAGAGGATAGATAAGGTTAAGTGAACTTAGAGAACTAGAGAGAATAGGGTGTTGGACAAGTAAGAATAAGGGATAGAAAACAAGCACATAGGTAGAAACACTAGTATTCTTATTAAAAAAAATGTCTTTCATATTTTGTGGCAAAAAAGAATTAGAGAAAGTCCAATGGACCTTGTACAAAAAGACACCAAGATGTGGGCCTTCAAATGTTTCTAGATGGTCTGCCGCATACTAGGCTATAGCTTTTTTTGACTTACATGAGGTCTTCCCTCCTCACTGGAGCTATGAGTGGTGGTTGTGCACAATCATCCTGCACACATTAAAGGTGTTTCCACCAACAGCTGGAGTCTTAAAACACCTGCAGCACCGGAGCGCTGAATCGGAAGAATCATCAGAAAAGCAAAAAAGGTACACAAAGGAGGCTTTTCATGAACTGACTAGAGAAATACTGCTCCCATTCTCCAGCAGTACCACTATGTTTTGAATATGGGTTGGCCTTTCACGGAAGTAAACTGTACAACATCTAGGGCAGGTTCACTGGGATGATGGAAACCATGCAGCTATAACAAAATATAAAAATAAAAAATGACTAAACTGAACTTGCAAAACACCATCAATTGTACTACCTCACAGAAAACTCAAAACAGCTGAGAGTACTGCATAGCTGAAAGTGCATTGAAATTACACTAAATACAATCAACAACTTCAACACCTCTAACATGAAAACAAAAATGAAATGCCTGCATACGAATGCCATTGATTGACAAATGTAATTTTCTAGGTCCATCTCAGTAAAATTTAAAAATATACATTAAAGCATACTTCCCCTACAATCAGAGCAGATGAAAGAAATGGTAATGATCCCTGTGTGATAGCAGTGGTTAAATAATACTCACAGAACTGCAAATAAGCCTTCAAATATATAAATATTTATGAACATGTTCACATCAGTCACACTCTTGCCTTGTGCACAGGGTGAGTTCTGAAATCAAAAGGATAACATTTCAGAAAATGGTGGCTTTTATACTTTCAGAAATTAATACCAGAAAAACAGGACTATATACTAAAATACAACTACAATGGATGACACATTGTCACCACAACCTATCACAGACAGCTACACAAATAATAACAACCAATCACAAACAATCAAACTCACTGAAATCCTTTTTCTATCCCTGGCCACCATTTCTCGTAGCTGTGTCTACCACATGTCCACAAACACATGACATACTATTTGCCGGAATATAGCTGCGGCTTTACAGGGTGCCACTTTTACACATGGTAGCAATGCCACGCACAGGGTGCATGCTAAATAGCCATGGGTAAGCACCCCAGTTGTTACTGTTGCTAGGCACGTTTCTCAATACACCAATCACTCCCCTTTATTATAGCCGCAGCTATGAAAATTATTTTTTTTATAAAAAAATCAATGAATAGGAATATGAACAAGAACAAGAATAAGAACTAGAACAGAACGAGCAAGGACAGAAAGAAAGAATGAAACTAAGAAAATAAGACAGTAGGAAAGACAGAAAGAAACAAAGAAACAAAGCAATCTACTTGTAAAAACTGGTAAAATACAGTTAAATCAAGTATAAATACAAATAAAAATAAATCTTTGTATGGAATATAAATGACAAAAGAGACAGTAGTGATACAGTGCCACTTAAAAGGTATCAATACAATAAATGACTGCTCATGGAGTTGTTTGAAGTGGATGATGATGAAGTATACATAGTGGCTTGGATGTAGAAAACTGGAGTTACATAGTGTTGATAAGATTCACAAACTGGTAAAGGATGGATTTGAAACAAACAATGAGAGTATAGTGCATAGAGAGTTCTACAATCAAAAAGGACAAAACTGCATGAAAGTATAGCTTGTATACTTTCCAAAATCGAAATCACAGAAAGAGGACTATATTTTAACCAAAATACAAAAATGGGCAACAAATTTTGAGTGTAACCTATCACAGAAAAACACAAAATTACAACAGTAACATCAACCAATTACAAACACCAAAACACACACATCATACATACCCTGTTCATAGAAATTCCCAGAAATTCAAACTAGGAACTATTTCCCTGTAAACTGATAAAGACTGCTGACATCATTGCTGGTTTGAAAACTGTGTTGCCGATCGGAAACAGTTGACTGTTTTGGTTATTGGCTTTTTAAAAAAAAAATAATATTAACATGGATCTTGGTTTGAGAGATTTTACAATTAAATTGTTTGGATTGTGGGGAATGCATTGGTTTCAACTTATTAAAAAATTGCTCAGTCTAAAAAGTACAGAGCACCCAGACGTCATACTATTTCATTGTGGAGGCAATGATTTGGGGAATGTACAAAGTGTGTACCTTACTTTAATGATGAAACAAAACTTTTTCCTTACACACTCTTTATCTTTTCCAATCTGACTCAGATGCAAAAATGGAGATAGACCACCAGATTTAATTATAAATTGATAATTTACAGAGAAATGGTAATAAAGTAGTTTCAGCAGTCATGATAGACCACAGCCAATTAGGGAGTTCAAACAACAAGATACTGTTCTACATGGCCAATTTCTATAGACGCCATTGTCTACACCGAACTGATGAAAGAAATGCAGTATTCCTACAAAACATCAAAACAGTACTCCAAAGGTGCTAAAATACTACACTCGGTGTACCCCAAAACAGTCCTTTTTTAATCACTACTTATCACATATAAAGACACACATACCATAAAGTAATACCCCAAATATTGTTTTTAATATAACCGTGGTTAGAGTTCATTGATTTTTTTTATTGCTGTGGTTACAAATTGTTAGTTAAAGAGGGAGGGGGCTCACATAAGGTTTTATAATGCAATAGAAGTTAAAAGATCAATACAATAAAAGACTTCTCATTTAGTTATGTAAGGTAGATGAAGATAAATACATCATAGTATAAAACATGACAGTAAACTAGGTGGGGATACATTTAATAGGTACAATTACATAGGATATAACACCATGGGTGAGAATACATGGCTAGAATAGAGTGAACAGGGCATCTAAAGCTAAAGTAGAGTGGCTCCTATCGTATCAATTTTTTTAAATACATGTTATTCTTTTTTTCTCGACAGTCTCACATGCAAAGACATCGGAAAACACACAGACAAAATAGATAAGTCTCCCAAATACCTACCATGTGATTTTCCACACACCATGTCACTATAACTATAAAAAGAACTTTTAAAAAGAAATAAAACACAGACACACCAACATCTATAGCCGTGGACAAGGGACTGCTCATACCCGTGGTTATCGGTAGTCTTATATAGCTCAAATATAGCTGTGAATATTGGAAACATTTCTCAAATGCTTTCCTGCCCCCCAGGCCTTTACCAAGCACCCCGTTATATGTGCCAGAACCCCCCCCCCCAATTCCCAGATGGCCTCCATGCCTCCCCTGCCCTCTCCCTTTCCCACCACAACACACGCTGTTTCTGTGACGCAGTTTGCTTTGAGAAGTCGTCTATTCGGGGCTATAGCCATCGCTACAGAAAGCTTTGTGTTGCAAACCCATCCCTGGACCTCCTATAACTCCCAAATATCACTTGGTGTCCTCCAGCAACATCCCCACCTCTAGACTATAGTCATTTGCAATTATATTAACCTGCAAATAGCTTTTTAATTTCTTAACATTTCCTGTTATCCCCAGCTATAACCGCGGTTATCTCTTGCACAAAGAGAAAACCAAGATGGTGGTTGTTTCATTTCTGAAAAAAACAGGTTTTGGGTAATCACTGGGATATAGATATCTATTTTTGTGAAGCAGACACCCACTTCTCCGTCAAATATTTAAGTAACTACTGCATAGAATAACCCCAATCCACACATGGTTTGTGAGTGAATGCTTTGTGCCCAAGTTCTTTTGAACCTGGTGCAAATCGGTCCACCAATTTGGGCTGTGCACTTTGACAAAAATGTACCTTGTTTGTCTATGGGAAAATGTATGGGAAGTAGGCTGTATGGGAAGTAGGCTGCACTTTTCAAAAAAGAAATGTTTTTGTCTTCTTAATAATTGTTTTATTTTTTAACAAATCTTTACGAAACTTTGCAGTCAGTCCATAATCACTTTCAGTTATTAACAATAGATTTTTAGGAGTTCCTAAGGGAGTCCAACTCACCTTAACAATAGGGCAGTGACCACCACCCAATAATATATATTCACTGAAAAAGCTTTGTTAAAGGGGCATATGGTTAAGTTGGACTAATAAAAACCTATGAAATTCAATAAAAAAACTTTGTTAAAGAGACATTATGGTTACGTTGCACTAATAAAAACCTATGATATTCAATGAAAAACCTGCCTGTGTTAAAATGACATTATGGTTCCAAGTAAAACCGAAAACCCACAGAAATTCACCAGTTATGGTAAGCTAAGCAACCATAACCCGTGCCACCACTGTGCACTGCTAAGACTAACACCCAGGACATCAAAGATAACATCACAAAAGTGACTCTGTAGACCAAAGCCAGATATCACTAAATTACCTTGCCCTACTTTTTGGTCGTTTTAAGACAAATGCAGGATGGATTTACACCCCATTTACAACAGCACGATTTCAGGACCAAGCTGCCACTCTTGCCACAAATTTGGAGAGCATCCATCCACCGGTTTGGGTTATAGGCATGAGCAATTATTTTTTTTTCATTGCATCTATGGGAAAAACCACACATTTTGGGATCCCTGTATAACTTTGTTCTCCCTTAACAAACCCTTACTGAACTTCAAAGGAGCGATCTGATGGGGCCATATACTTTTTTTTTCAAGTTTCATGAGTATTTGTTCAGGGGGCTGAAGTTATAAGCCACACAAAAAGTGATTTTCTATGGATTGAGCAACTTAACCATAACTACAGGGTCACTACTGCAGGCTCTATAATATATTAAATGGCATGCGGTAGTGGCCATGTAGTTATGGTTAAGTTGCTAAACCCATAGGAAGAGCACTTTTTGGGCATCTTTTAACTTCACTCTCCCTAGACGAATCCTCACCAAACTTTGCATATGGCCCATTCTGAATTTGTTTGCAAAGTTTGGTGAGGTTTGGTCAAGGGGAGGCAAAGTTATAGAGGGGTCCCAAAATGTATTATTTTCCTATAGAGTGAATGGAGAAAAGATTTCCGTCACACCTACAGCCCAAACCATTGGATAGATTTTCACAAAATTTGCAGCAGGAGCGGGGGTTTGGTCTCGAATCCGTCCAGTACTTTTTAGAAAAATGACCAAAAAGTGGGTCTAAAAAAATGTGTGATATCTATGTCCACTCCGCAGACACACTTCCCTGTTCTCTCCGCGGACAGGACACTGATTGGATAATCGGCTTGCGTCATGTCAGCAGACACACAACGTGTTCGCTGATTGGTTGGAGTGAAGCGTGAGGTGCGTCAGATTTTTCTAAACGCCCGCCATCTTGGATTTGCGGACAACAGCCGGTGTCCGCGGACATCGCAGTAAAAACACATTAAAAAACACAACATTCCACTTTTTCGAATTTATCAAATAATCTCTGGAGAGGTGAGGGGTGAATAGGATGGGATGAATATGGCTGCAAGAAGCAAAACAAAAAGGTGTTTTTCGCCACAATAGTCCGCAAACGGTTCAGATGTTCGCAAACAGTCCTGTGAAGTTCGCGGACACCTCTGCATTACAGGGCAAAACAGTTCTTGGATGGCTTATAACTTTGGCGCCACTTAATGAAACTGGATGTAATTTAGCAATTATATTCCTGAACTGATTCTGAATGTGTTTGCAAAGTTTGGTGGGATTCTGTCAAGAAGGGACAAAATTAGAGGGGGGTCTCAAAATAATGTAAAGGCTTATAAATGAGATGCCATTTGATGAATCTACACTTAATTTGGCAAACTGATAATACATATAGATATAAATGTTTTTGCGAAGTTTGGTGGGATTTTGTCAGGAGAGGGCAAAATTAGAGGGGGGCTCCCAAAATCATGTAAAGGCTTATAAATGAGATGCAATTTGAAGAATTTACACTTAATTTGTCAAACTGAAAATAAATCTAAATATACATGTTTTTGCGAAGTTTGGTGGGATTTTGTCAAGAGAGGCAAAATTAGAGCGGGGGCTCCCATACTAATGCAAAGGCTTATAAATGAGGTGCAATTTGACGAATCTACACTTAATTTGGCAAACTGATAATAGATCTAAACATTAATGTTTTTGCAAAGTTTGGTGGGATTTTGCCACAAGGGGGCAGAATTAGAGGGGGTTCCCAAAATATTGTAAAGGCTTATAAATGTGGTACCATTTGACAAATCTACACAAAGGTTTGCAAAAAGATTATAGATCTAGATATAATGTTTTTGTAAAGTCTGAATGGATTTTGTCAAGTGAGGGCTAGGTTATATGACGATTGTATGTGCATACATCTGACACTTTTGAAAAAATTAAACATGGGTGGATTTTCAGCAAGCTTGTGTAAGGAGCATTGTGAAGGACCTGAAAGCATGGTTTTGCAAATGTGCCTGTGTTTTATTTTTTGACATTTGTCATAATGTAGGTACAAAAAATAGTGCTATACCTTTGGTGACAGAGGTGTAGCCTGTGGCCATGGGCAGTGGCCAGATTGTGCAGGTAATGGAATAAGGTCATGATCCAGACAATCCGGGCACTGGCTATGACCATGAGGCACAGCTAATGGGGATAAAGTGACCTTAACCACCAGGGACTGGTTATGTGGTAAACGTTTTTCGAAATTGGGATAAGTTTGAAAGGGAAAATAAAATGTACATGTGGTAATATGGTCATAGAGTTCTCTCTTTGACTTCTGCAAGCCTCCATCGAAAGGGAAGAGTGGCTCTGTACCGAGCCTCGCCTTCCCTTTCCATGGTGGCCATCTTGGAAAAGGATTTTCCTTCCTATATTGGGAAGTCGCGCACGTCCCGGTGTAGAAATAAAAATACTTTTTTTAGCACCACGGGTTACCAATTTAGCTAACAAGTGTGCTAATGGCCTTCATTCCTATATAAACCTTTCTTTTGTTGTTTTTTTATTATTATTCGTTGCAGGAGAGGTTAGAACATAAGGTGGGGAGGGAAATGAGGGAAGAGGCACCAACTACTAATATGGAGGGGCAGGTGGACAGGGGAAGATGTTGCGTGTGTTTTGCATCTGTAGGGGGCAGTGTTTCTCATGCTCCTTAAAAATAGCTTCAAAAGCACTTTGAAATTGCACCCCCCTGCAGAGTGGTGTGTTGCAGTATATACAGACTACTGTTGTCCTCGAAAGATATGGATCAATGGCCTCTTTTAGCACTTGCAAGGTAGCTGGTGGGATTTTGTGTCCCACAGAAGTAGGCTGTGTGTTTACAGTATTGATGAGTAAGATGAGGTGGAGGAGACAGCCTATTACTTGTTAAGAAAGGAACAGCATTTCTGAGAGCATTGCATTGATTGAATTTGGTGCGCCGGCACAAGGAAGTGGTCCCTTAGGAGTTCTGTCCAGGTAGTCGGAAACTGAGCACTCAGTGCATTTTGCTTTCGAAGCTTTAGCCTTTGGTAAATACCCAAAAGTGCTAAAGAACTGCCACACCCATGATTCTCTCTGTCTGGGTGCTAGAGGTAGGCACTTCCTCTAACTCATCTTCTTGGTCCTCTTTATTGCCTTTGCAAGTACTGCGCTTTTTGGGTTGTGTAGGTCATCCAGCTAGTGGTGGTGGTGGCTCTTGGGGAGGAGGGATGGTAATAGTTGATGCCATTTTTAAGATAAATAGCAGTTGTGCTGCTCTGTGCTAGATTGTCAATGGATGATGAGTAAGAATAGGTGTAGGAGTTTGAGAGTTCCTAGATCAGCAGAAAATGCAGTACTGAATAGACCAGTTTGAGGAGTGCGGACGCGTTCACGAACACGCCATCATGCGGCGCGAGAGCACGCAATGTCACGTGACACTGTCTGAAAGGTCTGCAATGACGTCAGACATTCGCGGATGTCAACAAACAAAAAACAGTGTAAAAAGTTGCAAAAAGTGTATAGAAGTGTTACAAAATTATGGGGAATGCAGAGTTTTAAGGTGAAACTTTGTAAATTGGAGAGAAATGTTGCCATATTGGGGTGAGTATGATATTAGTAATTTGTAGGAAATTAGCATGCACTGGTAAAAACCCATGAAATTCACTGAAAAGATGTTGTTAAAGGGACTTTATGGTTAAGTTGCATTGATAAAAACCTATGAAAATCAATGAAATAACTTTGTTAAAGGGACGTTATGGTTACAAGTAAAACCTCAAAACCTCAAAAATGTGCCAGCTATGGTAACCTAAGCAACCATAACTCGCGCGACCACCGGGCACTGCTAAGACTAATACCCAGGACATGAAAGATAACATCACAAATGTAATTGATGACATCATCAATGACATCACATATTAGATTAATGTTAACAAACAGTTCCTACAAGGGGTTGCGTTTATAATGTTGGAAACAAGATGTTAGGGGTGATTGGGAAAACTATCATGAACTACTTAATGTATTAAAGAATGTTCTCATGTAAAAAAATCATTATATGCCAGTGTTGCTGTTAGTAGAGGTACCCAATCATACATACATATAGGTAATGGCTGCAGCATGCACCATAGAAGTACAATATGTTTAATCTGGTAGTTTTCGGTTTGGCTTGTAACCATAACGTCCCTTTAACAATGTTTTTCACTGAATTTCATAGATTTTTATTAGTGCTCCTTCACCATAATCACACATTAAAAAAGTTTTTTCAATGAATTTCATAGCTTTTTATTAGGGCAACTTAAACATAATGGGCCTCATTACGACCCAGGCGGTAAGGGGTTTACGGCAGCGTAAACAGCGCCGACCCTTACCGCCTGATTCCGAGGTCCCTTAGCGCCATGGAGGATTTAACACCTGCTTTTAGCAGGTGTTAAAATCCATGGCGCTAAGGGACCTTGTTGTTAATTACGCCACCGTAATTTACGGTGACGTAATTAACGCCTTCCCCGCTCCCATTATGCCCTATGGGGCAAAAATGGGAATGGGGAAGGGTAAATGGGGATTGGGGACTTACCGCCCCGCCAACCTCGGAATGGGGCGGTAAGTCCGCCAACCACCATGGCGTAAACGTAGTTTACGCCATGGTGGTAAAGGTACGACCCAGGCGGTAACTTACCGCCTGGGTCGTAATGAGGCCCAATGTCCCTTTGACAAAGGTTTTTCACTGAATTTTATGGAAACATAATGTCCCTTTGACAAAGGTTTTTCACTGAATTTTATGGGTTTTTAGTTCTGCATCATAATTTGCTACAACTTCCTAATGCATTTTCGACCAATGTACAAAGATTGAACTTAAAACTGTTGCTCTCCCTACTTCCTAGCAACATTTTTAACACTTCTATACACGTTTTGCATTTTGTTCCACTGTTTTTGCGTTTGCTGCTGGTTGCAAACTTTAACGTCACTGCAGACTTTCCGGACAGTGTCACATGACTTAGCGTGCATGTCATGATGATGTGTTTGTAAGAGTGTACGCATTTTCGTGAATGGGTCCCTTGTTCATCAACAGTTTGAAACTGTATTTCCATCTGATCTAAAAACTGAAAATGTACTGTTGCACAGCTCCTACACCTATTTTTATTGATTACCCCTTTGCAATCTTGGATACAGCATATGCTTGGAAGAATATTAGCAGAGCTGCTATTTATCTTCAAAAATTCCATCAGCTTTTGCCATCCCTCCTCCCCCGGAGCCATCACCACCACCAACACTACCACCAGCTGGAGGGCCTAGACAATGGAAGAAGTGCAATAATTCAGAAAACAACCCAGAGAGAATCATGGGCGTTTCATTTCTTTACCACTGTGGGGGTTATACCAATGGATAAAGCTACCAAGATAAAATGCACTGAGGACAACCTGCGAAGTACTACTATGGGACCACCTCAATGCACGGCCACACTAAATCCAACAACTAGGTTGTTTGGAGAAAGGCTGTACCTTTCTTAGGAAGTAGTAGGCTGTCTTCCTCTACCTCATCTTCCTCAACTAATATTGCCACCACACAGGCTACTCCTGTGGGGTGCAAAATCCCACCAGCTACCTTGCAAGCCAGGAAAGAGGCTGTTGACCCATATCTTTCAAAGACAACTGTACACTGTATATACTGCAACACACCACTCTGCGGTAGAGAGCAGTTCCAAAGTGCTTTTGAGTCTGCAGTAAAGGGGAATGAGAAACACTGCCCACTACCTTAGATTTAATGCACGCTCAACATCTACCCCTGTTCCCCTGCCCCTCCATAGCTGTGCTTGCGGTCCCTTCCCTTACTTCCCTCCCCACCTTACTTCATGGCCTCTCCTGCACACATAAAAAGTGTCTTTAGGAACCTACTTTAACAGTTAAAAAATGGAATCTTATAGACTTCACATACTTTACATTTTTCAGTAAAGTATTTAGACTCAATAAGATTCTCCAACATTCATGTTAGCAGTATCTGCTATGCTAATGGTAATAATGGACAATTGCATATTAGAAAAAAAGATACAATTCCAAAGAATGTTATGTCCCAAATACTTTTCTCTAGCATACATTAATGGCCATAATCCATGGCCCTTTATTGGTTTGTACAAATACTGCGACTTAGAAATGTCACCTATAGCGAAGACGGCACCTTTGCGCCATACTAAAATCCAGACCCCCATTACTCTGACTAATGGGAGCAGGGGTTGCGGGGGTGTACACCGCTCCCATTAGTCAGATAAATGGGGGTTGCAGGGTTTTTGCCACTTCCATTAGATGGTAGCGGGGGACAATAAAGAGAAAAGTAAAACAAAAAAGAAAAAAGAAACAGGACCCTGCAGCGCCAGTTCAGACCCACGTTAGTGGGACAGAACTGATGCTGCAGAGATACAGTTCTGAGAGTGGCACACTTCTTTGTGTGCCACCAAAAAGGTAAATGGGTGGGGGGAGGCCAGTAAGGGGATGCAGGAAATCTCTGTTTAAAAGCTTAAAAATGTTTCCAGGTAATGAAAAAACTGGCACTGAAATCCATGGCATTCTTGCAATCTGCTCCCCACTAGTTGAATAAAGCAATGTTTTTAGTTATGTGGTGCAATGCAGCACTGCATTTCACAGACTTCACGTCTCTTGATTTGTGGAGTTGTGTACAGTACCTTATCTCAATGCAGCAAGGTACAATTTTTCAGATGAAATTATAACGTTTTTTTTTGCAATATGGTCTTTTAGCATTTCTTACTGTAAGTTTAAATTTGGTCAAAAGACAACTTTCAGCCTTGTCAATTGGACTTCTTCTGTTGCCCCAGGTGTGCCATATTCTCTTATATTATGTATATTATGTTATTTGGCATTTGTATAGTGCCTTTTATCATTGGTATGATTCCAAACCTCTGTGTGTTGAACGCACTCAGGGACCACAGTGCAGATCAGTGGATAGAGTAATGTGATAAAACATGCTTGGGTGCACTCAGTATGTGTGCAGCCAGTGTTGAAAAAGTGGTTTATGGTGCATAATAATGTTAGGTGTGATGCATTGGTTGTGTGAGATCAGTGTAATGTGTGCAGCAAGACCAATGGACATGGTTATCTGCATTCTGGCAGTGCTGAAGTTTGTGAATGAGGTGTGCAGCTAGGCTGAATTAATCGAGGATTGTAGCTGCATTCTACTGTTTGTTGGTGAAGAGGAAAGAGTTAGCATAATAGTGTGTTTAAGTGTTGTTGTGCTTTCCAGGGGGACCCTGTTGCTGTTGAGCTCCCAGTGCCTGTTGAGTTGGTAGGATAAGGTCCTACCTCTGTCTTGTCGGGTAAAATTGCTTTGGCGAAGACTATCAGGTGGGGACAGGCAGATCTGTCCCAACTCATACCTTTACTGTATAGGTGCTAGAGAAGTCCTTGTTGGTAGTTCTGCTAAATGGATTCCCCAATAAGTAGTTCTACTAAATACATTCGCATATAGTTGGGATTAGCAAAGAGTAAGTGCTAGAAAGGTCCTCTGTATATGCTTCTGCTCATATATTTCCAGATGCGTAGGATTAACAAGCAGGGGCATTTCCTGTACTGATAACGTTTGGGATGATAGTTCTGCTAGATAGATTCCCAGTAGGTAGTTCTTCAGAATATATTCCCCGATAGGTGCAATCAGCAAAATAACTGCTATGCGCCCCACTCCCCGCACCCCCTTATCTGGGTCTGCTCATGGATTTCCAGATGAGTATAATAAGCAAGCAGGTGCACGCCTTGGACTGATAGCGTAGTGCATAGTTTCATGGCATTGATGAAGCTCATGAGTACTATTAGTGCTTGGGTTACAAGTGTAGCACAATCGGTCTAGATTTTTGGATAGCTAAATCGAGGCCTCAGAGCGTACGTATTCCTGCCGGAAGAAGGTGATCAGTCAATTCCGTCATGTACATGGATGCTACTATGATTCGGGTTTCATGCCTGGGACTAAGGCTCCCTGTAATGGGGCTAGGTGTCGTCGGGACTGGGAATGGATGAAAAGGTCTATGAAAAAGTCTATGAAAAATGTGAAGAGTGCAATATGGAGAAGTAGCCCACAGTATGAAAAGCAAGGGAGGACGACATGGTCTAAAACCTAAGTTCTTAAGTACAGTATTGCCAATGCAGATCCATATCAATGTTCAATGTGCGGCCTAATCCGCTCAGTAAGGCAGGCACTTTGCCTCAGATGCACATGTTCCAACCTGCATCCCACATGTGTACCACTTTATTGGTAGCTAAAGAAAAGCACAATACGTGAATGAAGCAAGGCATTAATCTGACACCTCTCACTCGATTCATCCAATCTCAATTTTACCCGACAGGGATATGGCCTCTATTTTCGAGGAACAGACTAGCTCTTGTGGTTTAGTCACACAGGCCCTGTAGCAACTTGTTTGAAATGTATATATTTTTAAAGAAAAGTAACAAATCTTTTGCCCGATATATTCAGTTTGTATTGGTGCATGCATGTCATCACACATTCTTAAATTAGCATCTTCAGCACAGAAAGAACAAAATAAATGTCTCCTCTATCACATGCGGCAAGGCCAAACCTTTAGAGCTAAATTGCGGAAAATCTTGTTCGCCCAACAGAGATCCTGGTTATAAGAAGGAGAAATACGCAGCTGCCTAAACCATTGGTAACTTGCATAGTTGCATTCTGCATATGCAGGCCAGCTGACGTGTGTAAAACAGTCCATATGTCATGACGTTCTGCGCCTCCGATGACCCTGGATTGCACAGTGTAGGTGAATGCATGAACGGAGCACACAAAGTGCTACTCCCCGAGACATGACATGATGGCTATGTTTCTCACAAAAATATATAATGCTTTAAATCACCTGTTTTTCATCCAATGTCCAGACAACTTGCTCTTCCACCACAGACTAGAAGAAAGCGAATCAGACCAGCAGCACATTATGAATCCACAGTGCTAATACTTTCATTCATCTGCAGGCTTTTCATGGAAAATCAATTTATTTTTGAGCTTTGTTCCAGTTATTAAATCTCTGCGGTCATTAAAACCATTTGGAGAATGCAGACTGTAAATCATGGATGCCAGTAGGTCTCGTTTGTAGCATATTGGACATGGTGGGAAGGAGCGTGTATTGCTTTCATTACTCTTTTTTAATGGTTCCATGCCATCCCTAAATACAAGATTCCAGCTGCTGGAGCACAAGTCATTTGTGCCATTATTTTCGTTCAATGCTTTTAAGAAGATCAATAGATTTTCTTAGGAGTTTGGCTAGGCGAGCATGCGTCTTTTTCTCTCTCCCTAATATGCACGTGATCACTTAACTGCACTTGTGTACTACATCTGATACAATTGTAGATGCTGGGTGACACCATTATATGCAGAAAGAGCTGTTGGTAAAGGCTGGGAGGAACATGTGTGTCCAGTGAGTGAGACTTAGGTTGCATGACATTAGGGTAGGGAGGTTTTCTGGTTAAAACATTTGGAACACTCATTTCCCTCACCCTCTCAGGTCCATCCATCCGTCTTTAGAAACGGACATAGTCATTGTTTTAAAAAAATCGGCTACGTTGCAATTGCCTGCTTACTCTCATTATTGCATTGTATGTTCTCGTTTGTTCGGTAAAATTTGGCAAAGTCCAACTGGTGTGGGACTTCACAAGCCTTATATCTTGGTATTAGGAACCCAACCCTTAGTATAGGCCTGCACTACACAAGTCGGTAGAGTGGCTGAGCAGGATAATGTGAGCTGTAGAGTAGCACAATGAAATCAGTAAACGCAAGGCACCAAGAAAACACTTATGCAGTTAGAGTAATATTAAATGATGCATTTATATATACACACAAGTTAAATTAAGCATTCTTTAAAAAGAAGCAACTAAGAGTAACGTTCAACGGAAGATAGAATTCATTTAAACAAGAACCAATAATGCAGGTAATTTCTTTCTATGCTAAAGATGTTCCAACACACTGAGTGACATCAATCAAGGTCAGTGGTTGCACTTATTTTTGTTCACCATTTCACATTGAGATTGGGAGGGAAAGTGGTTAGAGGGTCAAAATAGAACACACTGAAGCAACTGGGTGAATAGATAGTTTCTACCTGAGGGATGTTGGCAGACTTTTATCCCAGCAATAATAGAGTCACCAATTAAACACGCCTTGCCAAAGCCAATAAGGTTCAGAAGAGGAGCCTCTAGGAAAACATGGTGATAGTGATAGTGAAATCAGAATGGAGTTCAAGCATGTACTGATCAACAAATATATAATCTAAAGTAGATCTAAAGTAGATCTACTGACACCCCAAAACCATGCTTATATATCGCTATTGCACCCCCAAATCTGATCATTTAATAATAATACTTCAGGCCTAAAGTAGTAGTGGCGCAGCACCACTGCAACCAGCTTGAGACTTAAAATCCAGGTCTATAGAGTCTGGGGAAATGTCCCACTGATGACAGTCCTTGTCGGATAAGTTGCAGTTGCCATTTAAATCACCAGCCAAAATGACATGCCTAGAACCAAAAACTGGACTGTCATGAGGAATGATGATGCGTAGAAAATCTCCTAACGCACCCACTCCTTTGTGCCAATAAACATTGACCATTAGAGCATGGACATTATAGACCCATTCCGTAACCTCGGCGGCCAGCATTCCATGCAGAAGATTGTCAATCTGATGTGCAACGAAGCCCAAATCACTTTGTATGGCGGTAATAAGGCCACCAGAGTGTTTTCCTCCACAGCTCAGTTTCGCTAGCTGGGAGAAGACCTGAAAGCTGTACAACACTGGCAAAGATGTAAGCCAAGTTTCTTGGCTCAGCAGACAGTTACATCTTCTCAATAGCACCAGAGGGTCTCTGTTTGTCATCAAATGTACATTAACCCTAGAGTTCCAGAAAAGTATCTTCAGCTCTTCATTACTGGCAGATTGATCTGTTAATTTAGTTACTTCATCGTCCCACCCTGTGTCTGGAGGGGAATTGGGTCTCGGGTCTCTTTACTGTAAAGACTGATGTTCTCTCTTGATTTCCTTCCATTTTGCTGTTATATTGACCACCATTAGATGTGTTGGCATGGGGATTATTCCTTAACCGGGACACCTGGTGGTACATTCACATTCAGCCCACTGTGCTATTGGAAAGCCCATATTGTTCAGAAATACCTTTTCTGAGAGAATCAAATCTATGGTCCTCATTATGGCCATGGCGCTCCCGTAATGAAGGGTGCCGGTACGGGACTGGCACCCTTCATTACGGGAGTGCCTATTACGAGGTTCCCTTGCGGGACCCGGAACAGATGGCTGGTAAAACCAGACGGGCTTTCCAGGTCCCACGAGGGGACCAAGGAGCTAATAACGGGCCCGTTATTAGCTCCCTCCCCATTCCCATTGATCCCTATGGGGGCTCAAATGGGAATGGGGATGTTTTTTTCCAATGAGGACTTACCGGGTCCTCCATGGTTGGAATAGCCCGGTAAGTCCTCATTGGAGGAACCCAGTACTGGAGCCCAGTATGGAGGCCCTATAACCAGTCTGGATCTAATATAAAGCAAAGACTGTGCAGTATTCTGTTTTTTGGGGAAAGTCAGTCTTTCAATGTCTGCTGAAGATAATGCAGCTAAAGTCGGAATTTCTGCAAAAATTAACAAAACATTGGTACGATTCAAACACACCGGGAAGCTGTCACCCAGTAGACTGGAGAGTACTAATATATTCCTTTCACCCTGATCCAGATGATTACTATTGGATATAGGTTTTGGCTTGGACATAGGCATGCTGGTATTCGGGGTGGCCACATAAGACCCACCGAAACCCAATGTGTAATCCATCCTTTTTTCTTATCGAGAACTACTCTAAAGTTTAATAATTACCTGCTTTACAATTTTGGGTTTCAACTTATTGATGTGATCCCAAACAGGGGCATGGGTTGTATGTATATCAACATAGAATTTTGTGCAATTTCCTTCCAAACTCTGGAAATAATAAGGAATATCCGGTCCCCAACATTTGGGCACGTGTAATTTATCAAGTAAGCCATCCAAATTCAAGTTTGGACTTCCACCGGGAGGTAGGCTCGCAGGTGTACCGAATGTTTTAGGCACGAGATTATTCAATTTGGTAAACAACGGGTCCGCTTCTGAATTACTTTACGCACTTTCTGAAACCCAAAGCCCATCCATTTGTGCCTCCACCTCCCTCTTTGGGATCATATTTTGTTCTATATATCTAACCCTGTGTCTGGCTCACAATGGCTGTTCGAGATAGGGGTAGGCAATAAAATTCCATCCTAAAGAAGAAGGCAGGATTAGAACAATCAGTTTTAAGAATGGAAATTGGCAGTTTAGTGTATTTCCCAAAACACAAGGCAGGGTTAGAACAGGGGGGCATAAGACCAGAAGGATGACATATGGGGATTTTCAAGGAGCATTCCTCCTTAAAGGTTACCATTTTAGGCAAGGTTTGAATTTCTACATCTACCTTAGCATCAAAGGCTGAGAAAGCAGATGTTAAGGCACAGAAATTGTCGAGTGCGCATGATTCTGACAACCTTTGTCGCAGCAGGTTCATTGAGAGGTTAACAAAGTCGAACTCTGGGTTGCAATGGGGGACTTCGTTGGAGCAAGGAGCAAGTAAATGCAGCAAGTTTGTGGCCCAGCTGGTGTACAAGGGTTTAATTTGTTAGCACTTTCCTCTATCACGGGAGTCAGCACACTATGTTGCCCCTTGGTCCAATTCTGTACTTTTCTCATTGATTCAGGAATAGTAAGATTATGCATCCACTTGCCGGAGGAGGTGTTCCTCCATTTCAATTTTCTTTTATTTTTTTGTCTTCTTAGCCCTTCAAGGCACAATGTATGTCCCTCCTGTTACATGTGAGTGTACCACAGTGATTGTTTGCACAGTATGGTCTTTATGTGAATTGTTTTGTAATGCCCCCGCCCCCTCTGAGGTAATTGTCTCTACCATGGATGCGGAAGTTAATGAGTGCACTACCTCAACAACAGATTTGTCAATAATTATGGGGTCATCTACAGGCATAATCTGAATACCTTTATGTGTATCACCCAACAGGGGTGTGGTACCTCTGGAGGCAATGTGACCCAAGCATGCCTCCAAATCCTCAACCTTGATGTTAATAGAACTCAAAATGGTAGTTTGCGCCTTCACGTCTTCTCGGATATTATCATACAATTTTACAAAAGAGCTCAAAACCATGTTAAGGGCAGAGAGACTTAGAGAAGACAGCTTCATGCAATCATCTGCCTCCCTCAATGTGTGATGAACAATGTCCACATTGAATTGAGTAGAATAGTCAGGAGAAGATATGGAGAGCCTCCCACAGTTCTCTTGAATCATGAAATCTCTCAATTCAGTAGGTGACCCAGGACATAAAGCATTGCATGTATGCTGGATTACACTCACTGAGACTGCACAAGTTTTAGTTTCAATAGATTCGGCATACTCAATTATACTCAGGTCTTTTAAGACATGCATGTGTGTACGGTCTAATGTTGCAATGTTTCTGGTGGGCAAAATAGATTTAAATTCTGTGCTTCTGTCAGATATTTTAGGGCAGAATTTCGTAATGCATTGCCCTGCAATAGGGGAATAGTGGACGTTTCTGCATAAACGGATTTGAATTTTACCCGTACTTCTTCCTCCTTTCATTTTTGTCTCTGTAGGGGCATATAGATTTGGCTTATTGGGATTCCCATGTGTTGCATTGCTTTTTTCACCACCTAGATTGTGCCTCTGAGCAGCCACAATAGCAGCCTATTGACCATTCATCTCGGCACAAGCCAAAGGACCATCTGAGGCGTCATAACCATTAGCAACTGAAGGGAGCCCTGTAGAGGATGTCATAAATAGACTTAAATCAAATGCGCATGCTTGGCTTCTCAAGCCAGTGTGCACGACCATGTACTGCAATCTGTGGGGCCCACAGAACCTAGGGTTCAAAGGGATGCAGTAATGCCACCCTGCTGTCACCCAAGACGAAGCACACACACTGCCTATGAAATCTAAAAACAGAGCACTGAGCTTGGCTCAATGGGAAGCTTAGAAGCAACCCTGCGGTCACCAAGTGTAATACAGAGCTACATTGCTTGATGCAACAGACAGTATGATGTTTGAAAGATGGTCAGTACAGTACCGTTTGTGCCGTAGAATGCATATCGAGATGCCACCTTTAGCCATGGAGCCATTGCAGCCGAAGACAGCAGAAGCCAAACACCCCTCCAAACAACTCTGTGAATGCTCCATGTTGGTTTGGAGTTCTTGTAGTGGAGTCTCCTCCTTCAGCTGGAAAACGCATAGACAGAATGAGCAGGATCGGGAAGACAGCAGAAGCCAAACACCTCTCCAAACATCTCCGTGAACGCTCACCGTTAGTTTGGAGTTCTTGTAGTAGAGGGTTCTCCTTCAGCAAGAAAACACAGCAGACAGACTGAGCAGGAGCGGGATGACAGCAGAAGCTAAACACCTCTTAAAACAACTCAGCTAATGCTCCGTGTTGGTTTGGAGTTCTTGTAGTAGAGGCTCCTCGTTCAGCAGGAAAATACAGTAGACAGACTGAGCAGGAGAGGGATGATAGCAGAAACCAAACACCTCTCCAAACAACTCAGCCTATGAGTTCTGACATGATCAGACATTCTGTAACCCCTGCTTTTGACAGGGAGATTGTCACCAGTGAGGATATCATGCTGGCCCCAAGGGAACAAGCCTGGTGTCTGAGAAAACAGAGAGGCAAACTGATTTAACAGAGGTTTGCACTATTCCTGTTGCTGCAAATTCAGATCAGAAGAAAGTTTCACTCCTTCTGTTGTTTCATCTGAAGGGTGTCCCCTGGGGAGATCAGGGAGAGGTTCACTCTCATCCACCCCCTGATCAGAGGCTAGACGCAGAGCTCCCAGTTCTGGTCTAGAGACATAGGCCTTCAGATGATTAGTTTGAAATACCTTAGGGGCCTACTTGGGGTTGTCCAAGTCCACTAAATAATTGCCCTCTCCAAGTTTGCCTACAACTTTGATGGGTCATATCCATTTGTCCTGTAAGTCTTTCTGCCTTGTAGGAACCATAACTAGAACTATATGATCTGGAGTAAATTCCACCATGTTAGCTTCCTGGTCAAGCCAATTCTTGACCAGGGCTTGATCAGCCTTCAAGTTTTCTGAAGCTTCAGTCATCAGTCATATCATCCACTCCCTGAGGCCTAGTACATAGCCAGTTACTTGGAGTGGATTTAAGGTTGGAGCTGTCTCTAATCCTTCTTTGATCAGAGCCAAGACACCTCTGACAGGATGACCATAGAGGAGCTCAAAGGGGCTGAACCCCACTCCAGTTTGAGGCACCTCTCTATAAGCAAATAGAAGGCATGCCAGTAGAAGGTCCCACTTTCTTTTCAGGGATTCTTCTATCATGCTCTTCATTATACAGTTAAACCTTTCTACCAACCCAATTGTTGGGGAGTGGTAGGCAGTTGAGAACTTGTAAGTTACTCCACAGTTTTTCCACATGGTGTGCATGTAGTGGGACATACAATGTGACCCCCTGTTAGAGATAACTTCCTTAGGAAACCCAACCCTGGTAAAAATACCAAGAGGTCCTTAGCCACTGCTTGGCCAGTAACAATTCTCAAAGGTAATGCCTCAGAATACCCAGTAACATGGTCTACTACAATCAATATAACTTGGTTGCCTGAGGAGGTTGGCAGATCTAGGGGACCAACAATGTCAATACCCACCCTCTCATAACAAACTGCCACAACTGGGAGGGGCACTAAAGGTTCCACATTCTTGGAACCACAATTGCTAGAAGTCTGGCAGGTGTGGCAACTCCTGCAATGTTTATCAACATCTGCACCCATCTTGTGCCAGTAAAAGTACAGAGAAAGCATATCTTTGGTCTTCTTGGAACTCAAGTGACCAATAAGAGGGATCTCATGTGCTAGTTGCAGGAGCTTGGGTCTGACCTCCTGGGGTACTACCAGTCTCCTACAGTACCCTGAGGTAGACTCTGTATGCTCACTTTAGAGTGGTCCATCCTCCCAGTAGAGGCTATGCTTCCCTGGCCATTGCCCTTCCAGCTGGCTAGCTGTCTGATAATTCAGACCTTCTAGAGAGGAACACTCGCTTTGTCCTAGAGTGTACACCTTCTGCAAGCAAAGTCTGCAGCTCAGGGTGGTCACTAGGATCCAGATCGTCTAAGCAGGGAAGGATCTCCTCCAGTTCTGTTACACCAATAGCTGTTTCTTCAGAAGTTGGTTTGTCCAGCCACTCAGCCTCAGTTGGAGGTGGGGGTCAGTGGGGTGATCTAGGACTGTGCTCTCGGGGAAGTCCTTGTCTTCAGAGCAGGTATGGGTTTTAAACCCTTTTACCAGAGATTCTGGATTTTTCCTTGGTCTCTTTCTTCTTTCTATAAGTGGAAGGTTGGCCTGCCTGTGGGTTTGAGATGCTGGATATTACCTTGCTCTCAAATTGCGAGTCTCTCAAGGTTGTTCTCTGGCCAATTTGGGAGGCTAGAGAGTATTGGAGACTACCCCTAACTGTTTCAAGTCATTACCCAACAGGACTCTCCCAGGTTACTCATATTGCACAGTAACAGGAATTCTTACAGTCATGTTATTACACTGAATGAGGGATGGACCCCTCCAGGTTTGCCCTTAAATCTGGGATCTCTTCACAAACCACACATTTACCAAAGCTATTCTGGAATGGGGGTTTCTGGTAACCTCCCTCTGGTTTGGCCACAGAGGTTCCACTAGCCCTAAGTGGCTTGGTATTTACCCTTATGTTTTTCATGGCCCGCTTGTGGTGGTGGAGGATTAGAATTGTTTTTACTATCTTTCTTTTGCTTCTTCCCCTCATCCTTTTTCTGTGTTGCCGCAGAATCATTATGAGTGGCCTTGTTGGCTACCCATAAGTCAGCAGCTTGAACTAGAATTTTTGGATCAATTTCCATAGAGTCAGCAAGGTGCCGCCAATCAGGCATCAAATATATTCTCTAGCAAAAACACATTTCTCATTCTTCAAAGGAGTTCACTTTGTAACCCTTAACCCAACCCCCTACATTTGTCAGGCATTCACACACACAGGTAGCCCACTGGGTACCATCCTACTTTTTATGGTCTCTGATCGTTTTAGGTATTCGTAAGGCATCTTCTCAAACCTGGCTATAAGAGCCTGTTTGACTAGTTCATAAGTCTTCCTCTCATCAGCATTCAACTCCATGATAGCATCACAACCATTCTGGGGAGCCTAGACATAGTCCATGAAATTTAATCATTTCCACTAATACCTTGCAAACCATAAGTGAATTCAAATCTTCTCAACCAATCCAACACATCAAGTGAAGGATCATACATACTTACTGCCTCTTTTGGTAGGCGAGGTCTCTTGGGACTAGTAAACCGAGAAGACTCTGAAAAGGAAACAGTCAAAGGACATTTCTCTCATGCCATATTCATGCTGTATTTCATTTCCCCTGTGCCTTCTTTCTTTCTCTTTGTCCTCAGACTGTATGCCAAGTTTGTTTAATTCTAACTCAAGTTTCATCCTTTCCAAGGATAGGTATTCTGGGCTTACATTGTGACCCAGCGGTGTCATGATAGGAGGTATCCGAGAAACAGTAGAAATCTGTTGAGGGAGTTTTGCAGACCTATGTGTACCCTCTCCACCTTCTGACCCACCTAGCAGATTAGAACTAAATTCAAAACTATAATTCTCAGAATCTTCTTCTATATCAATCTAGACAGTAGGGATTATGGGCCTACTCCTAGGGTTTTGATGATTTCACAATGTTTGTATCAACTGAAGTGTTCTTCCCTTACAACTCAAGCCCCTTATTCTGCATAACACTTTCAATTGTTCCATTGTACATGCAGTAAGTGACTGTTAATTAAAATGATCAATTTCCATTTAGTTATAAGTTACTTTTTCTTTTGGTGGAGCTTGCCTTGTGGATGATTTTCTTGGGCACAAGTACAACTGGTAGTCACTGTGAAACCAATCCCCTTCTGCCACCAGTGTTAGGTATGATTTGGATAAGCCCAACTGGTGTGGGACTTTACAAGCCTTATCTCTTGGTATTAGGGACCCAACTCTTAATGTAGGCCTGCACTACACAAATTGCTATAGTGGTTCAGCAGCCAGGCTTACCTTAGGAGGGGTAATGTGAGCTGTAGAGTAGCCCAATTAAATCAGTAAATACAAGGCACCAAGTAAACACTTACACACAAAGGGGCCGATTCATGGAACAAACGTGCGCCGAAAATCCATGCGCAAGCAGGCGCAAGGTAGCGCAAGAGCGAGAAACGCAGCGCACGCGCACGTGTGCGATCCAAGGAAGACGCTGCGCGTGTTTCCCGCTGTCCGTGCGCCCAATCCAGCCATGGCGCACGCAGGCATACACGGCGTGCGCTACACGCACAGCAAAAGCGCACATAGCGCGGCGCACACAACCAAAGTGGGCGGAACAGTGGGCGTAACACGCGGAATGGGGAATAACTTGTGAAAAAGAAGGCGTAACTGGGGAAGTACTGCAGGGAACTACACGGAACGCCCACGCGAACAACCCGTATTCATGGATCCGAATACGGGAAACCCGCGCACGGCAAAAGACGCACACAGGCGTCAACGCGTCCGCCACACGAAGGCAGGCGGAAGCGTCTCCGCGCACAGTATAAAAGTGCGTGCAAACAACAAACACGTATATACAGCTACGATGAATGCCCCATTTGTCGCAGCACTGATCGTGGGACACTGCAGGAGGAGGAGAATAGCGAGGGCACGCATTTTCGCACCACGGACAAGCCTTTTTGGGATGCCTGACGACCAGGTCTATGGCAGGTATAGGTTTCCACCCCACATCATCCTAGACCTGGTCAGGGAGTGGGAAGATGACCTTACATCCCCCACCCTTTGCTCCCAAGCATTGAGCCCCTTGGAGAAGCTGCTCAATGTCCTGCATTTTTTGGCCACTGGGTCATTTCAGCGGACTACTGCCATAGTGGAGGGGGTCTCGCAGGCCACGCAGTCACGCTGCCTACACCAGATACTGGCAATCATGACAGCGCGCCCCTCAGTCCGCAGGAACATATACATGCCCAGAACACCCGCAGAAAGGCAGGCCGTTGTCCTGGATTATTTCAGGGTGGCACACTTCCCCAAAGTGCTCGGTGCCATAGATTGCACCCATGTGGCCCTACGTCCACCTAGGGCCACTGAGCACATCTACCAAAACCGCAAGCACTGGCATTCCATCAATGTACAGGTGGTATGCGATGCAAAGGGAATCATCACCTCTGTCTATGCAAACTACCCTGGCTCCACCCATGACAGTTTCATTTACAGAATGTCCGCCCTGAGCCGGGCCCTGGAAGCTGGGCAGCATGGCGACACATGGCTCCTAGGTGAGTACAAATGCCCTTGCACATGCATGCATGTCACACACACACACACAAATAACAAACCACAATAATCACAACCATTTACATCTCCCCAGGGGACAGTGCCTACCCTCTGAGCAACCACATGATGACGCCAATCCGGAACCCCACCACACCACCCCAGGTAAGATACAACGCCGCCCATATTGCAACCAGGGCCATAGTGGAGCGCACATTCGGAGTGCTCAAGTCACGTTTCCGATCCCTTGACCGCTCTGGCGGGCAGCTACTCTATGCACCACCAGTAGTGTGCAGGATCATTGTGGCAGCATGTGTCCTGCACAATGTTGCAACACGGCAGGGCGTCCCGGTGGACATGGTGGTGCCCCCACATCCCCAACCACAGGCACAGGCACTGCCCATGGGAGGGGACAGGGCACGTGGCGAGGAAGCCCGGACCCAGCTTGTGGCCACATTTTTCACCTAAACTCTCACACCTGCAGAGTGCACACAGGCCTGGCACATACCAGGTGACAATCGATGATGACAAAGAGACAGTCAACTGTCACAACCCTACCACCATGAGATAGTTGCCATGGAAGTGCCACATCGTCTGCATCCCTAGCTACTTAAACACAAGCTCTCCTGTGTGACCAAAAGGCACACATATGACATGACATGATATGGCCTATACACAAGCATTTCAAGGTGCGATGAGGCAGGGAGGGGGGAACAAGGGAATACAGACAACGGTACTACTAGGCCAGGTGTCATTTAGATTGTGCAAGTGCAGGGGTAGGGGGAAGGGAAAAGTGCAAGGGGAAGGGGAGGGGGGAGTGCAGTACAGGGGAAGTAGACCAAAAAACCAAATACATAGGCCAGCTGGTGGCAACTGCAAAGGTAAGTGCAGACAAGTTCTGGGAAGGGGGGGTTGTAGGGATAGAGAGACAGTACCGCAGTGCAGAGGTTGCCAGGGAGGCAGTGCAAGTGGAGAGTGGCTGGGCCAGGGACCGTGGTCGGTGAGAGTGGCCCAGTTGCAGATCCAGTGCAGTTCCAGTGAAGAATTTTGCAAGGGAGAGGCAGAGAGAAAGCAGAAGCAAAGAGGAAGGTCTTGAGGTGCTTCCCGAACCGGAGATGGTTCCCCTCAAGTTCCAGTGAGGCAGGAAGGCTGTTCCAGAGGGTGGGCCCTGCCGCGGAGAGAGATCTACCCCCGGCTAGTTGCTCTGAGAAGCGGATGACCCTGCCATGCAAGGTGTGCATCACACACACCTGCAAAACAGGCCATGGCCATCACTGTTATGTCACTCAAACCCTCCCAAACCACAACATGACATGGCAAGCAATACCCATACACCAACACAGCAACAATAAGGTACACATTGCCATGTCCAAAATGTACAGTGGCATCAGACAATGATGCCTGACCTGGAATCAGATGAAATGACAGACCAACAACCTCCCACCCAAAATAAGTCATTACCAAATGCATTACAAGAGTTGTAGACGTAACATAACTATGAATGCCTGTCTACATGCACATTGTGCATTGCAAAATCAACACTGCAGCTTCTGTGTGCTGTGTCCTACTCCTGCAACACACTGCTCAGCGCACAGCACAGTCAACAGCCATTGTGTGTGATGCACACCCTGAGCATCACATCTAAGCGACAGACCACATCAAAAACAAATTAGGCATGTACAGGATCCATAATTGGTCACAGAACATGTGCTGCAGGGACACAGTGGGCACCAGAAGGCAAACAGTGTACACGTGGATATGCAAGGGTGGGAGTACATGTAGTGCATCAGAGTGCAAGTGTGTGGGTCAGCAAGGACATGCACTCAACATATGCATGTGCAATCAAGTGACCATCAGTGTTCTCTACACATCACATGTGAACATTCACCATGTGTACACCCCAGCATGTCAAACCATAACTATCCCCTCGCACTTGAAAGGTAAACACAACACATGAACAGGCATTGATCAGCAGAACACAACATGTACATAGGATACCACCATTACAATGTCAGGGTTCCCATCACACTGCAGGGCAAGGCAACTATCAACAACAACCCCCCCTCCCCCACAAATGACCATGACCCACTGAACAACTGCACCTGGGTCATGGAGCCTTCAACCCTCAATTCCACCTGGCCACAGGATCACCTTTACCCTTCGTCACCATTCCCACCTTGCGTGTAAAAAGGTGCCTGCACCCTCAGAATCCACACTCATTTCCAAAATCACAAAATCCAACGCAGAAAAATGAAGCAGAACACCCTCCAGTAGATGACTTGACGTAGCAGTACCTCACAAAGGCAAGTACTACCCCAATGATGCAACAACCAAGGTAGCACAGTAAAACAATGTCACAACAGGATGTGAACCATGTGTGGTACATAACATAGGATGATGCACCATGAACGGATGTGTACTGTCACAGGTCCTGTGTACAGGCGCGGGAGTGTCACGAAACAACCACCCCCACTGTGTCCCGGGTGCCTGCAAGGTCAAACTCACACAGGCCCCTGAGACCCTGGTGGGGAAGGAGGTTCAGGGATATGCAGTTGGGACAGGTGTTGGCACACTGGATAACTGGAATGAGTGGCAGGAGAGGGGAGGAGGAATGACACATGAAAGTAGGGAATGCACGAAAATGTACTACC
Organism: Ambystoma mexicanum; assembly: GCF_040938575.1. Classification (NCBI taxonomy): domain Eukaryota; kingdom Metazoa; phylum Chordata; class Amphibia; order Caudata; family Ambystomatidae; genus Ambystoma; species Ambystoma mexicanum. Next base: position 900,144,705 of record NC_090937.1, on the reverse strand, counting down.
TGCATGAACACATACACAATCCAAACAAACTTGGACATCATTATCATGGCCTTCTGTAGTCCAGCTTAGGAGTGGTACAAACCAACCACCCCCTCTAGGGTTTTGGCGCCTGCAAGTTCGGGACTTACACAGGCATCCGCAACCCCAGTGGGGAAAGAGGGTTAGGGAACGTTACTTGGATAGGTACGGGAAGCAGGAACACCGGGTAGAGGGTACAGGGTTCAGAATTGCATAGGATTCCGGGTGATTAGGTGGAAAAAACATACCAAATTGAATCACACATACATCCATGCATTAGTGCACCCCCCAGCAAGCCCATGCAGAGCAGTTTGAAAGAAAAACAACTAGACACTTAGCTCTGGTTTTGAGTGCTGGCCTCCTGCCTGCGCACTCTCAGGTCCGGTTACAGGAGCACTGCAATGCTGCAAAGAGAGCCACAGTCAACAACCTGTACGTGCCAATTACACAGAAACACACCACCAAACATGCCCCATAGCAACAAACTACTCTACAAACAGACAATCTGGTGTAGATGCTTCGTACCCATATATAGCATTACCCCTGTGACGGGTCATACACAGTCAATGCAGTAAATCAGCTGCCGGTGGGTGCGTGGCAAATGGAACACCAAAGTGTCACAATTCACACAGCATGCAATGTTCCCTGGGTAAGCAGACAGACCCATATAGCAAGGCATGACTTCAGAGCAAGTTGCGTACCACCATGACCGAAACAAAGTTGGCAGTGCATTCATCATAAAGTACATGGAAATGAAATGCACGGCACCCGAGTATGTTCCTTGCTGTATGTCCCTGTGAGCTGCCCCTTTCCATGTCTCTGAAGGCTACATGGTTGATACAAGTGCCTCGATGGACCTTGGTGTACCGGAGGGTATGTGCCACTGCCCCTGCAGGTGTCCCAGACAACCTTACAATCAACAGCCATCAGTCCACCAACACATCTGAGCTGCGTTGTGTGCTTCAACACCAATATTCGTCCAAGCTCACCCTCAGTGCTGTGACTAAGCCTGCATGTGCAACTCGCCTGGTGCAAGCTTTGCTGTGTTGTGGCCCCCCTCTGCTGCTCACCTTGCCTGGAGTTCCTTGGAACACGTCAGCAGTTCTATGATGTAGGTCTGCAATCCCTGTGCCTCTGCTTGTGCACACAGGTGCATGTGGGCACCAACAAACATGTCCAGAATTCCGTCGTCCAATGGGCCATGTCTGCTGGCAAAGGTGCTCTGTAGGCTCATCCCCCTGCAGAAAGGGCATGAAACACATGAATAATGCTTCAAAGTCATCTGTGTGTGTCTCTTCAGGCATCTCATTACTTGACCATGTCAGAGAGTCACATCATAAATCACACCATCAGTCCGTCTTTCACATCCAAAGTGTGGAACACTATCTACAGCATGAATTGCAACAAGCACGTGTACAGTAAAGATAAGAAACATACTACACAATGCATAGCAATGAATGTACACATTAATCATGAAACACCCCATCTAGCAAAAGCTGAACAGTGGACAATAACACCAAAATCATCCCCACTAGGGGTGTAAACACAAGTCACACAGCACCAGACATGCCACAGATATGACAGTCCAAAGCCCTTGTGTAAAAGTTTGTGACACTGAACCATCCTTGCGAGCCCATGGATAAGGGAGGCAGGAGTGGCATATGTCAGTCAAGGACCCCAAGCAGCAAACACATACACAAGACAAGCCTGAAGGGCCCAGCTGGAACAGACAGTGGATGCCTTCAATAGCCACAAAGCACCGCACCGTCACATGAAAGCACAATAGACAAGCAATTTTAAACTATATTAACTAATTACACTAACTATGGAAAACCTACATTACCTAATTAAACTAACTATCAATACAGAAACTTAACTAACTAAACTAAAAGAAAAATCAAAAATGGCCACATACGACCCGGGGGGGAGGGGAGGCACCCAGGAGGGGGGAGGTACAGGGTGCTGCTCAACATCCACATGCGATGATGCTGAGCCAAAAAAAAACCCTCCATGGGCTCAACGCCTGCACAGCCCGACCTATGTGGGAGATAGATGGTCGTCCGAGTCTGGCTCATCCTGTAAAGGAGGACGTGGCACAGTAGCCTGGCCACGCCTAGCCGCAGCTTGCCCCTCGTCGGCAGCAAGTCTGCCGGACGGGTGAGCCTGGTTCTGTGTGGCGATGTGACATAGGTCTGCATGCAGAACCTCACGTGATACACTTGCTTCCTCTTGCAAGGTAGCACGTGTAACACGGAGTTCCTCCTGCAAGGCCCGGCTGGACAACCGCTGCACCTCCCGGCAAGCCTGTAGCTCAGCCGAGATGGTACGCTCAAGCTGTGCAAACCTCTCCTCTGCCTGCTGCTTCTGGGACATCATAAGGACACCCAGAGTGGATCTGAGGGAAGCATACTCCTCCCTCAGGGCATCCATGTGCGCCTCTGCGTGAGCAGCAATTGCTTGACGCAGAGACGACATTTCAGCCTGGCGTGCCCTGTCTGATGCCGCCATGCCCAGCCTGAGCGAGCGGGCCGTGGACCGTGCCACCTGCTGCTGAAGAAGCACCTGCCTAACAGGGGGGAGCACAGATCAGGCCACACGCTCCATGCTCTCAGCGATGTTCTCCATTGATGCCCCCTGCCGTTCCGAATTGGCAGTCATGTCTTGCTCCCACTCAGTATACTGCGGTTGCGCGCCGCGACTGCGTTGCGGGACTTGACCCCTGCGGGACCCAAGGACCGGGGGTCCTCGCTGTGGTGGCACCGCCCGCGGCTGCATGACTACATGCCCCCGTCGACGTGATGTCCCAGGCACATCAGTGACTGGTGTGGAGGGTGACCCTGCGTCCCGATCCACCACGGCGGAGGAACCAAGACTGTCTGATCCCTCAGTGCAGGTGTCGCAGACAGAGGAGTGTCCACATCAGAATCACTCACCCTGACACATGGACTTGATGCTCATCCAACTCGACATGGACGTCAGAGTCGTCATCAGGGATGGACTCATAGGCAGCCAGAGACAAGATGGACTGTAGCGCTTGGGGGTTTTCGTGGCCTACCACCCCACGACCCCCACTAGTGCCGGGTTTATGTAGTGGTAACAACCCTGTGTCTGGCATGACAACACCATCCTCCGCCTCCATTGCGTCATCACCTGAAAAATAGAGAGAAAAAAGGTCACTACACATGTCAGAAGCACACAACACACACACACACCGACAGCGAACGCATCAGGCAGACATGTGACACACAACATATAACCTGGCATGCATGCTGGGTCAACTTTGAATTGCTTCTGTGATCAGACCTGTTGAAAGGTGGCACTTTACATGGAAGTGGGTCTATGCAGTGCAGAAAATGTGTACGCCACTCACTACCTACATGAACAAGGACTCCATGGTGTGTGCCAGGAAATGTGAAGGCAGTGCAATGTCAAATTCAGACATCACGTGCATTGTGCATTCGATGTGTACCATATCTAGAAGCCAAGCACCCCTCCACCCCAGTACCAAAGCAGGGATGCCTAGCATGGTATCAAAAGGATGACCATACACCTGTGTATTGACAGGCAGTGTTGACTGGCATCAACAGCTTAATGTGATTCAAGTGACAACACTGCAAATGATGCTGGGACAGTAAGCAGGACACGTGATGAAAACTCTGGATTCCGCCCATTTGTGAAGAAGACACAACAACAGTTGGACAGAGTCATTGGCCATTGAACAGGCTGAGGCCTGTGAGCCACACAGATTGTCAGACCCTAAACATGTGTGCAACGCAGGACTGAGCCACAGTTGACATGGGAAGGCTGATGAGATGGCAGGCAATGTATGTAACCAAGGACTTGTATTACAGTGATCATCCAGTCAGGGACACATATGGGCATGCGTGCAATGCACATGGAGCATGAATGGGCACTCATGTCCCTGCGGGACATCTGACCTATGCACAGTACAAGTGAGATACCCTGCATCAAGTACTAAGGCTGTACCACACGGCATATGTTTGGCAGATTCTACGCTGGAAGTTAGCATCTACACAGGACGCATGAACAAGAAAGTACACATTGGCAAGATTGAAGAACACCAGTGCAAAGGTGGAACTGGGGTGCAGAGTGGCGGAGGAGGGGCAAGGGAGCATGCCTACATGGGGTCCCCGCATGCAGGCAGAGGAGACATGCATGACGGAAGCATTGTATTACTTACACATCAGAACCATGTACACGTCACATGTAGCGGCAATCATGCACAACACATCCCACAAGTGAAACACACACGTCCTCAACAAACACGCATCAACACTCACTGGACTGGGCATCAAAGTCCAGCATCTCTCCCACTCCTTCGACCAATTCAGGTGGTATGAACTCTGCAACGAGTGCCTCATGCGGAGTGAGCTCTTCCTCCTCTGGTGCAGGCCCACCGCCAGTCACCAGAGTCAAGTTGTAATTAGAGGCACGTTTAGCCTTAGTGCTGCGTTTGATGTCATTCCAACGCTTTTTGCACTCTTGCGCCGTGCGCACCTCATGGCCGAATGAACTGACATGTTCCGCAACATGCTTCCAGTGGGTGTCACTTTGGGCAGCCGTAGTCTGACTATTGGCACCCACTAGCATGTCACGGCTGTGGCCCCGCACGTAGTCCACGAGGAAGTCCAGTTCCTGCTTACAGAAAGGCTTCTTCCTCAACGTGCAGGAGGTCGTGGCTGTGTGTGGGGTCCCAGCCTGTGCTGCAGGTGCAACCTTCTTCCTCTTGGACTGTGGCGCAGACCCTGGTTGGCTAATGCCGCCCTGACCTGTATGGCCAGTGGGTTCGGTGGATTGAGCCAAGGGAGTGGCAGGTGGAGGGATGACCAAAGGCCTGACTTGTGTCAGTGGCAGCTGGGTGCCCACTAATGGACCCTGCGCAGCAACATCTGCTGTGGCAGGGTCATAGACCGCAACGGTCCTGGTTGGCAGACTCACAACCGGGGTGCTGTTGGGTGCATCTGCCCCTGCACTTGCCAACATCCGGCTGTTCGGGGCAGCAGATGACATGACTGCCCCAGGGACACGTGTCTTGGTCTGAGCAGCCCGGCCTGCCCCGATGGTTTCCCTCCTGGCCTGTTGGAGATCTACCAAGGGCTCCTCAAGTGCCAACGCAGCCTGCGCTGGCAGACCTCGAGCCTGGGTGGTGGTGTCAACAGCTGCACCTGCAGCTACCACTACCCTTGGGCCTGTGGCAGTCGATGGAACGGACTGCCGGGTCACATGGGCGCCAGTGCCAGATGCAGAAGCTGCATCCCCCGGAACCACAGGGGGTGGTGGCATGACTGCACCGACACATGGCACAACATTGTGCTCAAGTGGCGCACCCCTGCCTCTTCCCCCTCTGTGGCCGCCCTGGACACCCTGGAGTCCCCCTACTCCCTGGTCACCACGGCCACGTCCCCGACCACGCCCGCCACAAGGAGGACACCCAGCTGAGGCACCCCTCACCTTTGGTGGCCTCCCAACCATGGCACAGATGTAGTAGTGCCGGCACAGATGGAGTGGTGCCAATGGGAGGTGTACACCACAATTGACCTGGGCAATTGGGGTGAAGGGGGTGGGAAGCAAGATGTTAACAGCCCCCCTGCACCTGCAAGGCTGTATGTGACCCCGGTGATGTAGTGACGGGTCACGCAATGCTCAGGCACCCCAAAACTGCAGTAAAACCGTGCACGCAACCCTGCAGCCTACGTGCGTGGATTCAACCTCCCGCAGTACGCGGTGGCACCCAGTAACACGAATAACGCGTACGCGTGGCACACGCAGGCTACTATGACATCGAAAATGGGTGCGATACACAGGGGCACCCGCAGTAGGAAAAAGAGCGTGTGCGACTCACCGTCTGACTAGCGCGATGCAGAAAAACACACGTAGCCAATACCCCCGCCAAAAGCAGAGATACGTCCATGATAGCTGTTAAGTTGTGATAGCGCGCGAAACAACAGGAAGCAGCAACACACGTCGGTCTCCACGAAAGGCACGTACAGTGAACTGCTGGTCCCGCTCACCTTTAACCCGTGCTGAGGGAAACGCACGCGTGCGTCACGTCACTTACGCGCATGGGCCCTTTCCACGTATTACACGCGGACATGCAGTTTTTCACGCGCGCTGAAATGCCCATGCACGCCTGTGTGCGTCACGTCACAGGGGCGCTTGTGCTTGAGGGGCCTTCTGTCCAATGAAATTGCGTATGCGTGCAGACGCGCTTACGCGCTAAGGGCCTTTCCTCGAATTACACGCTGATGTGCAGAATTTTCACATGCCAAATCACTCCGTATCAAGCTGGCCACACGTAAGCACACGGAAGAGCACGCTCCTGCCCAGAAGGCCGAATTACTGCCCCCCAGAGCCCCGAGCACGCTCCCACCTGCCATCTGCTGCTGCCTGACTGCCTGCTGCCCACGTGCCCTGCCATTTGCTGCCTGCACATCAGCCAGGGGTGCTGTTGCTGTGACCACCCCTGCTGGAACCGAAGACTCCCGACTGGGATTCCATCGCTCCACAGCCCAGCCCCAGGACCCAGTTGCCCACCCACTCCTGCCTCTGGGGTTGTCATGTCGGGCACTGCAACATCTGGCACCACTGACAACCCCCGGCCAGAGAGGCAGAGGGGCACCAGCTTCAGTGCCAGGGAAGTTGGTGTCCTGGTGGAGCAAGTCCTGGGGCAGTATGATGCCCTCTTCGGAAGTTCCCGCGCCGACAAGGAAGGACGGACTCGGATCTGGACTGACATCGTGACTGCCATCAACACGGAGGGGGTGGCAGTCCGCGACTTACAACATGTCAAGAAGCGCTGGGAAAACTTCAGGTCCAGGACCCTGAACAAGGCCCGGTGCCTCTTGAAGGCAGCGGATGCTAAGGGGCCCCGGGGCCACTTGTCGGAAGATCAGATGAGGGTCCTGGAACGCATATCCCCAGCGCTCCACATCCAGGTCCTTGAGAAGCAGACCCGTCTGGAGTCGAGCGGTAAGTGTACATGCATCATGATTGTGAGCTGTGCGTGTGGTGATTTTTCAGTAGTGTGCAGGTTGCACATCTGTTTGTATGGGGTCGAGTATGGGTGGGGGTGTACAGGGCCGTGAGGCTAACACATGTGAGGGCAGTAATGTGTGAGACATGGATGGTGCTTGTGTGTGTAGGCTTGCATGCAAAATGCAATTGTGTGGGCACACATGTTTGGAAGAATGTGTATGTAAGTAGACATGTTCGTGATGTCACGCATGTATGTTGTTTTCAGCTGCATGTATCAGCACTGTGTACATGTGCATTTGTGTGTATTTGACAAGGGTGCAACAGTGATGCAACATGGATGCATGTGACAGCGGGATGTGGAAGTCTGATTGGCAGATGTGTCATGGATGCCCATCTGAACACTGTGACACTTGGCAGAGGTGTACCCATGCATGCAAGTGTGGTGGTGTGTGTACATGTGTAGTGCACTTCCTGTGTTGCATGTGATGTCTGGCTCAGCTTTGCCTGCTCATGCTGTTGCATGTGTATGGATGGTGCTGGCAGTTGCGATATGGCTGTGGTATGGCTCATGTGTGCGAGTTGAAATGACATGTGTGTTGGGGATTGTGATGGCATGTCTGCTGTTTTCCAATGCTACTCATGTACAACTGTCATGTGTGTATGTGTCCATTGTACAGTGCCCTGATGCCTGTGTTTTATTTCTCCCTGTCTGCAGCGTCAACTGATGAAGAGGGCGGAGAAGGTGCTGTGGAGCACAGCGGCAGGGATCGCACTGCCAGCCGGAGACGCAAGGCCCGGCTCCCCTCCCAGGTTGTGATCTCGTCGGGGAGTGAGGAGTCCGGTGCCGCGTCCCAGGCCGCAGGTGCCGGGGGGAGGTCCAAGAGGCGGAGGTCGGAGTTGGACTCCTCGGCAGCAGAAGGGGCAGTTGGGACCCCACAGGGCCCAACGGGGGAAGATGGCACGGAGTCATCCAGGTTGGTGGGGGGTTTGGTGGAGGAGGAGGCCGTGCAAGCAACAGAGACGGGGTCTGGAGGTGGGGATCCCACTGGTGCTAGTGGTGCAGTGCAGGACCAGGGACATGAGGCAGCAGATGCCGCTGCGGAGGTGCCTGTGTGCAATCCTGTCCCTGCATCATCTTGCACCAGCAGGGATGCCTACGTCCAGACCCGTTTTCAGGCAGGGGATGAGCTAACGACAACTGGCCTTCCTCTGCCTGCGGACGTGGCTATCCGGGTCTGGGTTGATCCTGTCCTGACTGGTGTGGCTTTGCGTCAACTGGACCATGCGAGCTGACCTGCAGTCTTTTCACGAGGAGACTGCACGTCATCTCGAACGGCTCGTTGACCGCGTCGGCCTACTGGGACAGGTCACCCAGGCCGGATTCCTCCGTTTGATGGGGCTTGCTACGACCCCCTCCTCAACTGAACCCCCTATGCGCCGGTCGTCCTCCGTGCCATCTTCCCACCCATCAGTCACCTGGGTGCCCTGTGGAGCTGCCTCTGACGGTGCGGCCAGGCTGGTGGAAGAGGCATCCCTGCCACAGTCAGGAGTCGGACGTCCAGCAGGGGTGGCCACATCAATGACTGCACCCCAGCCGGTGGAGGATGTGCAGGCAGCAGGAGGCAGTGCACGGGCAGAGGCACAGCAGCAGCAGCAGCAACGTGGTGGCAGCCATGAAGGCTCGGGGCCTTCAACATCGGAGGGGCAGGCCTCGGCCGGAGGGCAGGAGGACCCAGGACAGAGAGTGTCTTCCGTGTGGCAGCGGCTGGGCCACGCCATAGATGCGGAGCGGCAGCGGGCGGAAGAGGCACGGCTCACAATGGTCAGGGCGGAGAACTCCATGCGGAGGGCCCTGAGGTGGGCCGAGTGCCTCGAGGCAATCCGCAGGGGGTTGGAGGTGGACACGTCGACGGCCCTGCGGACCCTCGGGGCCATGGAGGAGAACCGCCTCCGGGACATTGAGCAGGAGTTTGATGATGCCCTGGCCGGGGACATCCAAAAGTGAGCCGTCAGACTAGCCCACTGCCCTTGTACATAGTTATGTAGTTAGTGTTAGGTTTCCTTTGTTTTTGATTTTATTTTGGACCTTTTGGACAATGGGCCACATTTTTGTATATAGTTTTTTTTTATTAGTTAGTGTTGTTAGATAGGTTTCATTTCTTTTGTTGGGATAATGAACCCTGGCTTGTTTGTCTGTACATAGTTCACTGTTGGATTTTCTTTTTCTTTCACAATTTACCCATGGAGCAATGGCTTTCAATTATAATTTTCCATTGGATTTTCTTTTGTGGACTGTGACTTTGGACACCATTCCTTTGGATTATGATTTTTGGTTTTGTTTTTTTTCACGGACTTGCTTCTTTTCATTTTTGTACATTCCCATTTCTGTTTCTTTATTTTTGATTCAATTTATGTTTCCTTTAATACATATTTTTTGATCAAACTTCAATGTGTAGTATCATCTCATTGGTTTAATGCATATCATGATATGGGTTTAGAGATTCACTAACAACCATTGGGTGTATGTGAGGGGCATGTTTTTGTTTCCAAACTTGCAATTGGTGTTCTGTCATGTTATTGCCATTTCTGAGTGGGTGGATGCAATACTCTGGTGGGTGTTTTGTATTTGGAGGCTGACCATAGGGACCAGGGATCTAGATTGTGATGACATGTTGGCTGGGGAACATGAGTTGGGGCCTGCTGGCAGGTGCCCCACAGTGCTGGGGGTCGGGGGTGCAGGGGAACATGAGTTGGACATGGGTGGGGGGCCTGGTGGAGGCTGCCCCTGGTGGCTGGGGGGTGGGGGTGATAGGGGACATGAGTGGGGGCCTGGTGGAAGCTGCCCCTCCACTGCTGGGGGGTGGGGGTGCAGGGGAACATGAGTTGGACATGGGTGGGGGCCTGCTGGCAGGTGCCCCACAGTGCTGGGGGGTGGGGGTGCAGGGGAACATGAGTTGGACATGGGTGGGGGCCTGGTGGAGGCTGCCCCTGCACTGCTGTGGGGTGAGGGTGCAGGGGAACATGAGTTGGACATGGGTGGAGGCCTGCTGGCAGGTGCCCCACAGTGCTGGGGGGTGGGGGTGCAGGGGAACATGAGTTGGACATGGGTGGGGGCCTGGTGGAGGCTGCCCCTGCACTGCTGGGGGGTGGGGGTGCAGGGGAACATGAGTTGGACATGGGTGGGGGCCTGCTGGCAGGTGCCCCACAGTGCTGGGGGGTGGGGGTGCAGGGGAACATGAGTTGTACATGGGTGGGGGCCTGGTGGAGGCTGCCCCTGGTGGCTGGGGGGTGGGGGTGATAGGGGAAATGAGTGGGGGCCTGGTGGGTGGTGCCCCACAGTGCTGGGGGGTGGGGGTGCAGGGGAACATGAGTTGGACATGGGTGAGGGCCTGGTGGAGGCTGCCCCTGGTGGCTGGGGGGTGGGGGTGATAGGGGACATGAGTGGGGGCCTGGTGGAGGCTGCCCCTGCACTGCTGGGGGGTGGGGGTGCAGGGGAACATGAGTTGGAAATGGGTGGGGGCTTGCTGGCAGGTGCCGCACAGTGCTGGGGCGTGGGGGTGCAGGGGAACATGAGTTGGACATGGATGGGGGCCTGGTGGAGGCTGCCCCTGGTGGCTGGGGGGTGGGGGTGATAGGGGACATGAGTGGGGGCCTGGTGGAGGCTGCCCCTGCACTGCTGGGGGGTGGGGGTGCAGGGGAACATTAGTTGGACATGGGTGGGGGCCTGTTGGCAGGTGCCCCACAGTGATGGGGGGTGGGGGTGCAGGGGAACATGAGTTGGACATGGGTGGGTGCCTGGTGGAGGCTGGCCCTGGTGGCTGGGGAGTGGGGGTGATAGGAGACATGAGTGGGGGCCTGGTGGAGGCTGCCCCTGCACTGCAGGGGGGTGGGGGTGCAGGGGAACATGAGTTGGACATGGGTGGGGGCCTGCTGGCAGGTGCCCCACAGTGCTGGGGGGTGGGGGTGCAGGGGAACATGAGTTGGACATGGGTGGGGGCCTGGTGGAGGCTGCCCCTGGTGGCTGGGGGTGGGGGTGATAGGGGACATGGGTGGGGGCCTGGTGGCAGGTTCCCCACAGTGCTGGGGGGTGGGGGTGCAGGGGAACATGTGTTGGACATGGGTGGAGGCCTGGTGGAGGCTGCCCCTGCACTGCTGGGGGGTGGGGGTGCATGGGAACATGAGTTGGACATGGGTGGGGGCCTGGTGGAGGCTGCCCCTGCACTGCTGGGGGGTTGGGGTGATAGGGGACATGAGTGGGGGCCTGGTGGAGGCTGCCCCTGCACTGCTGGGGGGTGGGGGTGCAGGGGAACATGAGTTGGACATGGGTGGGGGCCTGCTGGCAGGTGCTCCACAGTGCTGGGGATGGGGGTGCAGGGGAACTTGAGTTGGACATGGGTGGGGGCCTGCTGGAGGCTGGCCCTGCACTTCTGGGGGGTGATAGGGGACATGAGTGGGGGCCTGGTGGAGGCTGCCCCTGCACTGCTGGGGGGTAGGGGTGCAGGGGAACATGAGTTGGACATGGGTGGGGGCCTGGTGGAGGCTGCCCCTGCACTGCTGGGGGGTGGGGGTGCAGGGGAACATGAGTTGGACATGGGTGGGGGCCTGCTGGAGGCTGCCCCTGCACTGCTGGGGGTGGGGGTGCAGGGGAACATGAGTTGGACATGGGGGGGGGCTGGTAGAGGCTGCCCCTGCACTGCTGGGGGGTGGGGGTGCAGGGGAACATGAATTGGACATGGGTGGGGGCCTGCTGGAGGCTGCCCCTGCACTGCTGGGGGGTGGGGGTGCAGGGGAACATGAGTTGGACATGGGTGGGGGCCTGGTGGAGGCTGCCCCTGCACTGCTGGGGGGGTGGGGGTGCAGGGGAACATGAGTTGGACATGGGTGGGGGTCTGCTGGCAGGTGCCCCACAGTGCTGGGGGGTGGGGGTGCAGGGGAACATGAGTTGGACATGGATGGGGGCCTGGTGGAGGCTGCCCCTGGTGGCTGGGGGGTGGGGGTGATAGGGGACCTGGCTGGGGGCCTGGTGGCAGGTGCCCCACAGTGCTGGGGGGTGGGGGTGCAGGGGAACATGAGTTGGACATGGGTGGGGGCCTGGTGGAGGCTGCCCCTGCACTGCTGGGGGGTTGGGGTGCAGGGGAACATGAGTTCGACATGGGCGGGGGCCTGCTGGATGCTGCCCCTGCACTGCTGGGGGGTGGGGGTGCAGGGGAACATGAGTTGGACATGGGTGGGGGCCTGGTGGAGGCTGCCCCTGCACTGCTGGAGGGGTGGGGGTGCAGGGGAACATGAGTTGGACATGGGTGGGGGCCTGGTGGAGGCAGCCCCTGGTGGCTGGGGTGTGGGGGTGATAGGGGACATGAGTGGGGGCCTGGTGGAGGCTGCCCCTGCACTGCTGGGGGGTGGGGGTGCAGGGGAACATGCGTTGGACATGGGTGGGGGCCTGGTGGAGGCAGCCCCTGGTGGCTGGGGTGTGGGGGTGATAGGGGACATGAGTGGGGGCCTGGTGGAGGCTGCCCCTGCACTGCTGGGGGGTGGGGGTGCAGGGGAACATGCGTTGGTGGGCAGTAGTGCAAGTTGACATGTGGGTTGGCTGGGGGGCATGGCCATGGTGGATGGGGTGCCTGCAGGACATGTGCAGGGTAGGCCCCTGTGGTGTGAACCACCTGCAGGGGCCGTGGAGGGTGTAGAGGGAACACCTGGGAGGACCCAAACGTGCAATTCATGTGTGGTGCTCCCCGCGCACCCCTGTAATACACGTACCCTGATGGAATCGCGTGTGATACTTTCCACGCACCCCTGAAATACACATACCCTGCTGATATCGCGTGTGAAACTTCCCACGCACCCCGAAATACACGTAGCCAGGAGATTCGCGTGCGGAACTTCCAGTGCACCCCTGGAATACACGTACCCTGCTGATATTGCGTGTGGAACTTCCTGCGCACCCCGAAATACACGTAGCCAGGACATTCGCATGTGGAACTTCCCACCCACCCCTGATATACACGTACCCTGCTGTATTTACGTGTGAAAATTCCCACGCTCCCCTGATGTACACGTACCCTGATGGAATCGCGTGTGGAACTTCCCGCTCACCCCTGATATACATGTACCCTGCTGATTTCGCGTGTGAAACTTCCCGCGCACCCCAAGATACACGTACCCAGGACATTCGCGTGTGAAACTTCCCACGCACCCCGAAATACACATAGCCAGGACATTTGCGTGTGGAACTTCCCACGCACCCCTGATATACATGTACCCTGCTGTATTCACGTGTGAAAATTCCCGCGCACCCCAAGATACACGTAGCCAGGACATTCGCGTGTGGAACTTCCCGCGCACCCCTGATATACACGTACCCTGCTGTATTCACGTGTGAAAATTCCCGCGCACCCCTGATGTACACGTACCCTGATGGAATCGCGTGTGGAACTTCCCGCGCACCCCTGATATACATGTACCCTGCTGATTTCGCGTGTGAAACTTCCCGCGCACCCCAAGATACATGTACCCAGGACATTCGCGTGTGAAACTTCCCACGCACCCCGAAATACACGTAGCCAGGACATTCACGTGTGAAACTTCCCGCACACCCCAAGATACACGTAGCCAGGACATTTGCGTGTGGAACTTCCAGCGTACCCCTGGAATACACGTACCCTGCTTATATCGCGTGTGGAACTTCCCGCACACCCCGAAATACACGTAGCCAGGACATTCGCGTGTGGAACTTCCCGCGCACCCCTGATGTACACGTACCCTGATGGAATCGCATGTGGAACTTCAAGCGCACCCCTGTAATACACGTACCCAGATGAAATTACGTGAGGTACTTCCCGCGCACCCCAGTGATACACGTAGCCCGCTTGCCGTGCTGGTACAGGGTTAGCACAGCCCTTTGCACTGGATTGGGGATTTTGATGGCTTTTCCGTGCGCGAGAGGCATTCTTGGGGGCGTAACTGGCGCTGCTGCAGGGTCGCTGCGCCACTGTGCGCCACGGCTGGTTTTGGTAGCTGGAATCCATGAATACGCTGTGCGCGGAAATGGGTTTTGGCGCACGCGGCTGGCGCAGGGATTCGCACACGCACACTGTGAGCCAGCCGCATGCGCCACTTGTGCGCTACATTCTATGAATTACCCCCAATGAGTTATATTAAATTATTTTTTGATATAAACATAAGGTAAACCAAGCATTCTTTAAAAAGCATCATCTAAGAGTAACATTCAATGGAAGATAGAAATAGTTTAAACAAGAACCAATAATGCAGGTGAGTAATTTCTTTCTATGCTGAACATTTTCCAGCACACAGAGTGACATCAATCATGGTCAGTATTAGTACTTATTTGTGTTCACCATTACAAATGAGATTAGAAGGGAAAGTGGTTAGAGTCAAAGTAGAACACACTGTAGCAACTGGTTCAATAGGTAGTTTCTCCTAGAGGGATGTAGTCAGTCTTATTTCCCAGCAATAATAGTGTCAACAATTAAAACCTGTAAGGGAACAATCAGTGCCAAAGTGAGTAGGGTTCAGAAGAGGAACCTTTAGGAAACCAGGACAGCAAAAGTCAATGGGACAGATCCTGTTCTGATATAGCATTTCTTAGAACGTGTTAATCAAACTGTCAGAAGTTCTTTGAAAAATCACAGGACCTACCCGTTGGAGTACAAGCTGGAAGGCAAACATAGGTGAGTTGAGGTCAACTCTAGATGGGTAAAAATAGTACTTTCCAAGCCAGTAAGGGCCACAATTGGCAAACGATATGTATACCCCAAAACCCACTGTACCCTAGAATTGAAGAAGAGGTTTCAGCTGGATTCCTTCATGATGCACTGATGCAGACCCGTGTTCCTGGTCCATGGTCATGGTGATGAAAGGGAGGACATCTGGCAGGCTTCTGCAACAGCACTCGGAATATGGGCTTGGCAGCAATTGGTGCCTTTTTCTCAGCACCAAGAAAGAACGAATAGCTCCAGTTGGAGTTTCCTTCATCCCTTGATCCTGAACTCTGGTAAGCAGACTATGGATGAGGATTTCTTGCTTACGTAGGTCCACAAACATATCCACAAAGTTTTGGCCGGATTCATTCCCTGGAACATGATGCACACAATGATGGTCAGGGTCGCCGGGCATTGGGATTCTGCAGCCTAGAAAAGTCGCAGCAAGTCAGGGGATGAGCCAACATGAAGCATGCTTGAGGCTAGTTGTTCCCACTAGCCCAAGGTAGGATGTTGTCCTACATAAATTTTCACTGTCGAAACTGAAACAGGGTCAGAACAACTGCACAGCTTCACTGGCACTTCTGCAGTCCTGGAAGGTGCTGCTGGCTTCTCTGCTTGTTTTCTTTCTTAGGACAAGATGTTCCAGTGGTCAACTCTCCTGTAGTCCCAAAAGTCTTGCCTTTTATACAAATTCCCATTTATTCACAGCCCTAGGGTGGTCAATCACCTGGTGGGTGTCTGTACTCTAGGACAGTCAGCCGGCCAGTCAGAACTGGTTTCATTCAGGCACACCTAGAGACAAAGGACAGCAATGTTTCAGGACCCTCCCTCACGTCCTGCCTTTCCAGACACACTGGAGCCTGGGCTGGATACAGGGCTGAAGTCCGCCGAAGGCAAAACACACAAAGGAATCAGACCTAGTTTAAACAATAGAGTAAAATCCCAGAAGGAAATAATAAACAAGAAATGTCAACAAAAGAAGACACCCATTGGGTGCTGTACTGCAGCTGAGAAATCAGCTTGCTAGTAACCTGCACAAAAGGTAGAAAAAGTAACGACTGCACGAGCCATTCAAGTTAGTTAGTGTAACAAATAGTTACATAACAAGTGGGATAAGGAGTTACTATGTAACCCTGCAGCACTCCACATAGGGTTGTGTGTGCTGGACCCACAAAAGAAAAAGCAAGTAAGATAAAAGCTATTATTATTCTTGGGAATGGTAATAGCTTCAGCTTCTACTCATGTGGTCAAGTACCCCATGACACGTCAGTCGCACTGCTTTCAACTCTCCCACTGAGACCACCTATTCGGAATCCATTGCTCTTTTCTCTCTTCATCTCTGACCCAAAAACATGGAACAGGGAGACATAGGACCTCATTACGACTTGGGCGGTAAGGGATACTGGGCACCGGTAAGGAGACTGGTGCCGGTAATCCCTTACCGCCCAATTCCGAGTTCCCTTAGCAGAACCGTACAGTACGTGTGGTCTGACCACACGCCGTTTATGGGTCCCGCTAAGGGACCAGGGCGCTAATAACGGGCCTGATATTCGCGGGCCCGTGATTAGCGCCTTCTCCATTCCCATTGAGTCCTATCAGTGCTCAAATGGGAATGGGGAATGGTTGGTTGAATGGGGATTTACTAGGTCCTCTAGGGTCGGGTTGACAAGGTAAGTCCCCATTCAACCAGACCGGTACCGGACCCGGTTTGGGAGATGCCCAACTCAGAATGACCCCCATAGCCAGGAAACAAATGCACTCTGTGTTTCAAATAATCGTACATGCTTTAGTTGCATTTTTCATTGGCTAAAATATTTTTGCTAACTAGCTAGAACTCCTATAAAAAGCAGACAAGTGTTGTTAAAATCCGTACAGTGACA
This sequence comes from Ambystoma mexicanum, assembly GCF_040938575.1. Lineage (NCBI taxonomy): Eukaryota > Metazoa > Chordata > Amphibia > Caudata > Ambystomatidae > Ambystoma > Ambystoma mexicanum. Next base: position 900,128,087 of record NC_090937.1, on the reverse strand, counting down.
GTTCTATCTGTAAACCTGATACCCCTGTGCATAAAGAGCACATGGATATCATGTTCAGATCCCTGCATTAATAAAATATTATGTTAAAAAATGTTGGGGAAGCGAGATTTCTTATTGTTCATCTTCACAAAAAGTTACACATTCTTTGGGTGAAATATGAATATCATTGTCCTAATAAGCAAATTAATTCAGTATGCTTTTATGAAGAAATTTTTAAATATTCAAAAAAAAATTCCTCCAAAATTCTAAATCACCTGGCTTCAATATCTACAGTGCTAAGCACAGCCCCCTTCTTTATACAATCCGTTCTTCTTTATATAATATAAGAGGCCAAGTACTGATGATTAGGAAATACACTAAGAAGTTGCACCTTGCACTAATAACATATATTGACACATCTCTGACCCATCATACAATCAACACACAAAGGATTGATGAGCTAAGAAATTACCTAACAAAATTTCCAGATAAACGACTATGCACAATTTTTTTAAGAGCACGCTTGAATGTCTTGAAGACAAAAGAAATCCTATTCCAAAGAAAGCAGTCAAAAGATAACAACTGTCGTTACTGTAACAGTTTGGAGACTGAAACAGTGCGACACATACTCCTTCACTATCCGGGTACAGATAAACTTAGAACAATCTACCTGCGACCACATGGACTCAAATATCTGACCACAAGTGAAGAAGACTGGTGGAATAAGCTAATGAGTGGAGACTCCACGACCTTGACCGTGGCAACCGCCAAGTTCCTTGAAAGCTTGGAGTTGGAAGAAAAGTCAACAGGGAATGAATAGAAAACTGATGATTTTAAAGACAAAAAGCACATACGAGAAATGTATTGGAGGATACAAGCAAGCCAGATGAACTTTTCTTTTTTTTTAATTAATTTGTTTAGTCGTAAAACAACTTTTCAAATCAATTACATGATACGGATCAACATTATTTCATCAATTTTGTCATTAAAAACATAAAGAAAAGCAGGAAAGAATTAATTTAAACTCTTAACACAACTCTCCTCGACACATCTTCTATGTCTACAACACGTAATACTTTTCCATTGTATCAAATACAGCATAGATAGATCACACTTTATGAGTATCAGAATTTTGAAGCTCATTTGAACCATCATCTAGTAGAATTAAATCCAAGAATTGCGTGATTGCTATTTGAATTGAAATTCTTGGACTAGAGAAAAGCATTTGCCATTTCTGAAATTGTGTTACATGACTCTGAAATGTCAGTTTATTCTTAAAACAACTATTTCTTGCCTCTGTTACTGCTTCACAATCTACTAACAGATGCTGTATAGTTTCAATCTGTTCTCTGTTCTTACAATGTCTGCAATAGTTTTGCTCACTTGTAATAATCTTTCTTCTGTGTAGTATATCACGAGTGCTATATAGGTTCAACCTAAACCTCATATACTTTCTCCTAAAGTGAGGGCTTGGATGTTTTATTAGATAGGATGCGATTATGCCATGCTTCTTCAACCCAAAAAGGGCAATGTTAAAATCCTTATAGGTTGAACATTTGATGATGTTTTCAGACCAATCATGCCGAAATATTTTTACCTTGGCCCGATCAGGATTTGATATCAATAAATCCATGGTTATTGCCGCATCACTAAGTGCATCTAACGTATGATTGCACCATTTTCGAGGGAAGGTGCAATTTGACGTGAGTAGATTGTGAGCTACAACCTTCAGAATAGTTGGTTTCTCCATGCCTATTAATGCTTTTCGAAGGAATGCACATTGTTTCCACACTACTTGTGAGTAAAGCGATGTGAGTCCTAGTTCAAAGCGAATTAATGCCATCGGTGCACAATCTGGAAGACGCAATACTTGTTTCCAATAGGAGGATTCTATTCTATCCCAAAATATGCGTTTCTTGTGTGAGCAGGCTTCAACTCCATAAAGTAAAATGGGTGTAACTTTCATCTTATAAAACGTGATGATGTGCAAACTTCCCGAATTTTTATAAGAGTATTCGGGATTGAGACACCAGAGATTGTAGCTTGATGTTTATCTCGCACTTGTATTGCTCCAGTGTCTTTTTGTGTTGCACCATAACGCCTAAGTATCTATACTGATTAACAATGTCCATTTTAGTTTGCTGCAGGTGCCATTTAAAGTTGCTCACTCTTGAGTCTCTCTTCGAATTACATACAACTATCTGGGATTTATGTACGTTGATATTTAGATTGTTGTCCTGAGCATATTCACCTATTCGATTTAGCATGTTTTGCAATCCCCCTGGAGTCTGTGACAGGAGGATGAGATCATCTGCGTATAATAAATATGGGACTCGCTGTAGTCCTATTCTCGGTGGGTCCCCTACACAGTTGTTCAGAAATCCACCAATTTCAAGTATGTAGAAATTGAACAAAAAGGATGCCATGGCACATCCTTGTTTTAGACCCCTCTGTGTTATGATCCTCGGCAATAACAGGCCATTAAGGGTTATACGTACTTGCATGGATGTATTCGAGTGAAGCTAAATTATCAAGGATAACAAAGTGCTCGGACAATTATGCTTTTTGAGTTTACTATAGAGTCGCTGACCGATCAATTGAGTCAAAAGCGGCTCTAAAGTCTATAAATCCAAGGTACAAAGGTAAACCCTGCTTTAGCTGCTGAGCCTGTATCATAGCGAGGGCAAATATATTGGGGATTGTTCCTAGTCCCCTAACAAATCCTGACTGGAAAGGGTCTAGCAACGATTTTTTTTCAACCCAATCATTAAGTTCATTCAGTATGATCCTACAGAAAATTTTGCCGGGGGCATCTAGTAGTGATATCGGGCGGTAACTGTCTGGAGACTGACGATCACCCTTTTTATAGATTGGAACTGTGATGGCCTGGGACCGTGTTGGAGGAAGTTTCTGATGAAAATTAACTGCAGTAAAAATGCAATGCAAAATAGTTGCCCATATTTCAGGATGCTTTTGCATAGTAAAGTTAGACAGCCCATCTGGCCCCGCTACTTTTGATTTACTGGCAGTTGTTATCAATTGAAATATCCCAGCCTTGTTAAACAACAGGTTAAATGGGATAATACTGTCGAGGTTACCAGGGGGGGAGCTACTTCGAGGTGCAGCATAGAGTTTACTAAAATGCGAGACCCAAGTTGGTGTATCCACAGCGGTTGACTGAACACAGACCTGACGTAGACCAACAGATTGATTCATTTCTGCCCACATTTTTGAAATATTTTTACTAGCAAGTGTTTTTAACATTTTCGCTCCATCTTTCTGATAGAGCGCACTTCGATGACACCTAATCCAGTTTTTATATTCATTGCGTAACTTCCCAGCGAGATGTAATCGAATGGCAGGGGGATGCTTTACAAGTTTCCTCAATTCTGCACAAAACGCTGTTCTCCTTGCGCTTACCAAGTTGTCAAATATGTGCAGATGTTTTTTATTTTATTGTTTACTTGTAAAATTTTTTGTCTGGCGAAATATTTGCAGCATATTGCTATATGCAATTCCCGAATTATCTATTGTATTCTTATTGCTAAAGCTTGACTCTTTAAGGAGATCACTAAAATGTATAAGAGCATCCTCCGACCATCATAGACGACACCCTCCTGAGTTTACAACCAAGCAGCCCTCCGTTGACCCCTTTGGGGCAATTTCATTTTGCATTTGGTCTCCTAATACAGCAGTCAGCATGTTATGGTCACTAGCTTCCGAAGCTATGACAGAAAAATTACGGACAGCCGGCCATAAAACCGTGTTTACATAGATGTAATCTATAATAGATGACTTGGGACCTCTGTGCCAAGTTGCAGCCGGTGGTATGTCTGCTGAGAAAGCTCCATTCAAAACATGCAACCCTCTGTGCTGAACTAGGGCTAGCCAACTTCTGTGTCTTTGATTGACCGGCTCACTCATATTCTCCAGACACCTCAAATTTAAGTCGCCGGCGAGTATGAGTGAGCTTGTGTGCCGGTCACTAACTACCATATCTAGTAGACTGTTTAGATCTCTGAAGAAGCAGTCATCAGTAATTGCGAGTGAGTTCCAGTACAAGTTTTGCACGGCATAAGCAACATCAATGGAAATGGAAACCTTGACCAACATCATGAAATCATTCGGTATTGCCCATAATTGTGACAGAAGACCACATCTTTTCCTGACTGCTGTAAGGAGACCCGACATTGGCCTACCCATTTGTGTCTTAATAGCAGGATTCAAATGTACTTCATAACTGTCCCAAATTGGGGGATTAATCAACCAAGTTTCTTGCAGAAGTATTAGGTCATAGCTATTCAAATGATGTAGGTCATTGTTGGCAAGATGTTTATGACCTCTGGTATTGCAGCTGATTAAAGTGAGGGGTTGAGTAACTTTTTGGCTTAGCTATTTACGCTCACTATTATGTGCGCAAGAACAGGGCAGATTAAATGAGACATCATTTTGTGTTTTTGCATGTGTTATAGATTTTGACTGGTCCACATGTAATTGTTGATTTTTGGTTGCATCTTGGATGATACGGTCAATACTAAGGTCGAACCCAATGAGTTTAAAGCATCCTTTGATTGCCAAATTAGATTTTGCACCACCCTCGACTGTATCCAGAGTCTCACCATATTCACATTTTTGCGTTCCACAAATTCCACCTGAGCCAACTCACCTGACACAACGTCTTCAAGCTGTTGGATATCTGAGAATATCGCCATAACAGCCCTACGATTTAGGTCGTATTGGGTGAATGGCGGAGGTTTACATGCATCAATGAGTGAGGAGCTGGATTCGCTTTGATAGAGATATTTTTCCCTGTCCCGATCTTGTTCCCGGGTTTCTTAGTCCGGGCCGACTCCCTCATTAATGTGGAAGTGGAATGTGAATTTCCCAGAGCATTTTCAATCATTCGCTTAATAGCATCCGACAGGTCACTCGTTAAAACGCTATCCTGTGCACATGTATCTGCTATAGCGGATTCTTTAAGGCAGCTTTTACTTTTTCTAGGCTCCTCTTGATCTCTTTTTTGGGTGTTCAAAGGTGTGTTTGTTTGGTTGGGTTGTGCTACCAGCTCCTGTCTCAGTGTTGAGCTTGAGTTAGTCTGATCTTGTTTATCTTTATTTTGGATACATTCACAAGCTCTCATGGGTATTTCTATTTGGACTTGTTGACGGTTTGACATATAGGCGTCAACTGCATTCCTGATATCAGATCTATCACAATAACTGTTTTGTATATTATTATCACCAACATTTTTGCTCGCATTTGACTTCAAGTTGTTAATATCTGTCGAATTGCAAGCTGGCAGAGGACGAGTTGCATTTTGAGGGCATAACGCCTGTATGAGTTCATTCAAGGGGGAATAATCCGAAATTTGAGCAGATTGAGTAGAGAATGCATCCGCATTTCTCCTATTGCGCATTTGTTGCGCATATTTTTTCTTGATTGCCTGAGAAATAAGTATTTGATTTTTTTTCGGGAGTGTGATTGCATTTATGAAACGTTTTGTCACAGCACTTCCCTTGTGCTTCATGGAGTGCTCATTTTTAGGTAATTTCATATTCCCTGTCTTAGGTTTTTGAGATGCTTTACCCATCGGTTGTTGTGGAGTCTCTCCACATGCAACTATTGCATCAGGATTGTTCTTATTGTTTTGCTTACTTGCACTCGATATTGCCGATGTGAAAATCGGAAACATAGCCCCTTTTGGAGGCACATTCGATTTCCCCGACGGAATCACATTTTCTGTTTGGGATGAGCTCTTGGTGCTCCCCCAGGGGTCATATATGATGGTAGCTATATGGGGAAGAAAACTGGTAATTCCTTTACTTGACCTATTCACAGGGAAGGTGGAGCTGTGATTTTTAGACTCATAATCATGATCAGTTTGAGAAGCTATGGTTCTAGTGGTTGTGCTCAGCACTGGGCTAACGGATCTCTGAGCATTATTCAACTGAATCTCGCTCCTTAACATTTCATGTTATACTAACATTTTTGGCATGCAGGCCTCTTGTGTCACCAGCCGTGCATCTATTGTTTGATATATATGGCCTAGTGCCTGAATAGCTAGATTCATGGCTTGTAACGTGATGTTTAAGGATGAATCCGGTGTTTCATAAGAAAATGAAGTGTTCAATCCCTGTGTTTTGGTGTGAATGACACTTATTTCTGATATTGAAATGGAGGTATTCGATTCTGTCATGGTAGATGACACGTCAGAGAACATTATTGGTGAATAAGACATTAATTTGTTTGAAAATGCAGAATCATTAGGGTCTAAATCAATTACAACTACATCTTTAGAGGAAGAAATTGATTGAGGCTTTGCTGTGTGGTGCGCAGTCGCAGGTATATTTTCAAGCAATATGGTATCTGTTATAGAATGGCAAGATAAGGCATTCGCTGACTGCTCATTACATAGGTCTTTGGCTAGTGCAGATTCAGCGGGCATAGTGACATAATTCTCTTTATCAACAATTGGCTGTTTGTTTGCCCGCCTAATTTTAGCTCTATGAGCTGACAAAGAACCACTACAAAATTGCTGTATGTCCATGTTAGGCAACCCCCCTTTGAATCCTTTAGTCCTGTTAGGTGTAGAATTCAAGTTTGTGCTTACTTGTTGAAGAACATCAGATCCAGAGTTCATGCGGGTGATGAGGGATGGCGGCATTCCAGTTTTGAGGCCGAAAGTTCTCATTGTTACCACTGGCACAAACAATCAAAATGTGCAGGGCCACGTTACTATTACCTGTCTATACAAGCAAGTGGTGTTAACGTACCACAAGACCTGCCTCGAGTCTCGACGACGAGGCGAAGAGGCAAAGAGGTACTTGTGGTACTTGCTTGGTGCGCGCCCACATGTGCGCGCGCACGTCCGTTTTTAAGGGAAATGCACAAAGGAGGCGTGGCTCTGCACACTATACGAGGGAAAAAAGAAAGTAAAAAAGATCGTTTTACTTAAACGTCTCTTAAGAATGAACGTCTCTTAATCTTCTTGCAAATGTGGCAATTACCGTCACTCCAGCAGCTTGTAGAATACAACATTGCAGTAGAAAAGAAGGAGAAGCAGCGTTCGTTTGCAATCCGCGTCCAAAGTACCGAGGCAAAGAGGTACTTGTGGTACTTGCTTGGTGTGCACGCGCAGGTGCGCGTGCACGTCCGTTTTTAAGGGAAATGCACAAAGGAGGCGTGGCTCTGCACACGTCACTCCAGCAGCTTGTAGAATACAACGTTGCAGTAGAAAAGAAGGAGAAGCAGCGTTCGTTTGCAATCCGCGTCCAAAGTACCGAGGCAAAGAGGTACTTTTGGGTTATATGTTCTTCCCAAAGATGAACTTTTTACCTTTCCCTTTAAACACGCAACCAAGAGAACGTTTTTGTAAAAATGGTAATACAATTAAACACAAAAAAAAGATAGATATATATATATATATATTGACAAAAATTATCTCTATGCTGTTTTTGGGCAAATTCCCAAAACAGCTTCTAAACACAAACTTGTTAGGCACTATTCATCTAAATTCTGTCTCTGAGACAGCTACCTTTCAGGTGGTGGATGTATTTATGCACTCTCTGGATGTCAGGCATCTGTCTGTTTATGCTCTTTGATCTTTCAGTCACCTTTTACATGGTAAGCCACATGTTTTGTGTAACAGCTACTCTACCTTCATGAATTTGACACTGCCAGTCCGGTGTTTGATTTTCACTTTTAAAGATTGAACACACTGGCCCTCATTACGACCCTGGCGGAGTGGGTTTACGCCAGCGGTATTCGCGGCGGACCCTTCCGCCCTACTACGAGTTCCCGTAGCGCCATGGAGCGGTTTCCGCCTGGTTTTTCCGGGCGGAGAAATCCATGGCGCTACGGGACCTTGTTGTTAATTACGCCACCGTATTTTACGGTGGCGTAATTAACGCCTTCCCCACTCCCATTATACCCTATGGGGCAAAAATGGGAATGGGGAAGGGTAAAATGGGGAATGGGGATTTACCGCCCCGCCAAGGTCGGAATGGGGCGGTAAATCCGCCAACCCCCATGGCGGTATCGGCAGCTTTCCGCCGTGCTCCATGGTGCATATTGCACCACGATCTCCGCCAGGGTCGTAATGAGGGCCACTATGTGCATGGGTAAGTTCATGAATACCCATGACACAACGGCCCTCATTACGACCCTGGCGGAGATCGTGGTGCAATATGCACCATGGAGCACGGCGGAAAGCTGCCGATACCGCCATGGGGGTTGGCGGATTTACCGCCCCATTCCGACCTTGGCGGGGCGGTAAATCCCCATTCCCCATTTTACCCTTCCCCATTCCCATTTTTGCCCCATAGGGTATAATGGGAGTGGGGAAGGCGTTAATTACGCCACCGTAAAATACGGTGGCGTAATTAACAACAAGGTCCCGTAGCGCCATGGATTTCTCCGTCCGGAAAAACCAGGCGGAAACCGCTCCATGGCGCTACGGGAACTCGTAGTAGGGCGGAAGGGTCCGCCGCGAATACCGCTGGCGTAAACCCACTCCGCCAGGGTCGTAATGAGGGCCAACATCTTTACTCCAAGTACCATCCAAGGTGGACATCTGTCACCGAAGGGGCATTAGTTAGCTGCAGCAGATGTGAAGATGTGAACACATCAGTGCTGGAGCACTGTTTTATTTATTTATTTTATTATATTATTTTTTCAAGGAAAGAGAAAATTAAACTGAAATAAATGGATGCGGAACAGGAAAAGATAAAATTATGAGTGGTTACAGGGATTCCGTCCTGTTTGAGTTCTGAAAGAAATGATTCTCAATAAGCTATGCATTTACCCAGATGATAAGACCTCTATAATACTGAGGTTGCTGAGGGAAAAACATAGATTCACTGTTCACAACTTGCAATCTTCTCTGTCTTCGATGGGTGTAGTTCCTTCCCAGTGCCATGTTTTGAATACATGTGCTTTACTCTTGCATCTAATGTTAATGTGAAATGTTATATTTTCCACTGTACTATGTATTGTTTTTTTCACTTATCGTTTCTTGGAAATGTCAAATCTTTTGTCACGCGCGCACCCCTACTTTATTTCTCTTTACTGGCTACCAATGCACATGCATAATTCTTTCACTTCCACCATTCCGATTGCAGGGCTCAGTCAGAAACTTTATTTCAGAAACTAAAGCCATAAAGGTACCCAACATTGCTACATTTATAATATTGAAATATACCATAAAAACATTCATTATAATACATACATAGAATTCAGGTATATAAACATGAAAGATGATTTTTTTTAAAACAATAAAAGAAAATAACGGGTCGATTCATGGAATTAATGTGCGCCGAAAAATTCCCACGCAGAGGTGCCAAAACGTGCGAATCGCAGGAAAAGTGCGAAAATCGCAGTGCAAGTGCGAAAATCGCAGGAAAACCAGCGCACAGCGATTCATGGAAGTCCGTGCGCGAGAAAAACATTGGATGTGCGCTAAAAATGTGCGCCGCGCACGCCGGCGCACAGGTCATCCAACAGCGTGTGCCACGGCCACTGCGAAATCGCACATAGCACGGCGCACATCACAAAAGTAGGCGGAACACGGGGCGTAACACTCGGAATGGGGAACAATGTGTGAAAATATGGGCGTCACGGGGGAAGTACAGGAGGCAAGTGCGCGGAACGCCCACACGCTCGCCTACAACCCGTATTCATGGAATCGAATAGGGCAAACCAGCGCACGGTCAAAGACGCGCACAGGGCCAAACAAGTACGCCACAAGAAAGCAGGCGGTAGCGCCCCTGCGACTGAAAAAAATGTGCGCCAAAATGTGCGCTAACAAAAAGCACCCATATACAGCCATGATGAATGGCCCATACAGTGGCCTTCTAGGACAAATGAGGTGCAAAGGGGCACCGACAAACACGGACACCCGCTGTGTGAAAAATAGCGTGTGCGCGTGTTCCTGGGTGCACGGGAAGTTCCACACGCGATTAGCCTGGGTACGTGTAATACGGGGTGCGCGGGAAGTTCCACACGCGATTGGCCTGGGTAGGTGGGGGTGCGTGGGAAGTTCCACACGCGATTGGCCTGGGTACGTGTACTACGGGGTGCGCGGGAAGTCCCACACGCGATTAGCCTGGGTACATGTGTTTCGGGGTGCGCGGGAAGTTCCACACGCGATTAGCCTGGGTACGTGTACTTCCGGGTGCGCGGGAAGTTCCACACGCGATTGGCCTGGGTACGTGTACTTCGGGGTGCGCGGGAAGTTCCACACGCGATTGGCTTGGGTACGTGTACTTTGGGGTGCGCGGGAAGTCCCACGCGCGATTATCCTGGGTACGTGTGTTTCGGGGTGCGTGGGAAGTTCCACACGCGATTGGCCTGGGTACATGTACTTCGGGGTGCGCGGGAAGTTCCACACGCGATTGGCCTGGGTACGTGTACTTTGGGGTGCGCAGGAAGTCCCACGCGCGATAAGCCTGGGTACGTGTACTTCGGGATGCGCAGGAAGTTCCACACGCGATTGGCCTGGGTACGTGTATTTCGAGGTGCACGGGAAGATTCACACGCGATTTCAGCAGGGTACGTGTATTTAGGTGGTGCCGGGGAATGCTACACGTGACTTGGCCTTGTGGGTCCTCCCAGGTGTTCCCTCTACCCCCTCCATGGCCCCTGCAGGCAGCCCACACCACAGGGGACTACCCTGCACCCCTGCTCATGTCCCACAGGCAACCCATCCACCATGGCCATGCCCCCCAGCCAACCCACATGTCACCTTGCACTACTGATCACCAACACATGTCTCCCTGCACCCCCAGCCACCAGGGGCACCCTCCACCAGGCCCCCACTCATGTCTACCACCACCCCCACCCCCCAGCAGTGCAGGGGAAGCCTCCACCAGGCCCCCACTCATGTCCCCCTGCACCCCCACCCCCCAGCAGTGCAGGGGCAGCCTCCACCAGGCCCCCACTCATGTCTACCACCACCCCACCCCCAGCAGTGCAGGGGCAGCCTCCACCAGGCCCCCACTCATGTCCCCCTGCACCCCCACCCCCCAACCACCAGGGGCAGCCTCCACCAGGTCCCCACCCATGTCTACCACCACCCCCACGCCCCAGCCACCAGGGGCATCCTCCACCAGGCCCCCACTCATGTCTCCCATCACCCCCACCCCCAGCCACCAGGGGCAGCCTCCATCAGGCCCCCACTCATGTCTACCACCACCCCACCCCCCAGCAGTGCAGGGGCAGCCTCCACCAGGCCCCCACTCATGTCCCCCTGCACCCCCACCCCCCAGCCACCAGGGGCAGCCTCCACCAGGCCCCCACCCATGTCTACCACCACATCACCCCCCAGCCACCAGGGGCAGCCTCCACCAGGCCCCCACTCATGTCCCCTATCACCCCCACCCCCCAGCAGTGCAGGTGCAGCCTCCACCAGGCCCCCACTCATGTCTCCCTGCACCCCCACCCCCCAGCAGTGCAGGGGCAGCCTCCACCAGGCCCCCACTCATGTCTACCACCACCCCCACCCCCCAGCAGTGCAGGGGCAGCCTCCACCTGGCCCCCACTCATGTCCCCCTGCACCCCCACCCCCCAGCCACCAGGGGCAGCCTCCACCAGGCCCCCACCCATGTCTACCACCACCCCCACCCCCCAGCAGTGCAGGGGCAGCCTCCACCAGGCCCCCACTCATGTCTCCCACCACCCCCACCCCCCCAGCAGGGCAGGGGAAGCCTCCGCCAGGCCCCCACTCATGTCCCCCTGCACCCCCACCCCCCAGCCACCAGGGGCAGCCTCCACCAGGCCCCCACCCATGTCTACCACCACCCCCACCCCCCAGCCACCAGGGGCAGCCTCCACCAGGCCCCCACTCATGTCTCCCATCACCCCCACCCCCCAGCCACCAGGGGCAGCCTCCACCAGGCCCCCACCCATGTCCCCTATCACCTCCATCCCCCAGCAGTGCAGGGGCAGCCTCCACCAGGCCCCCACTCATGTCCCCCTGCACCCCCAACCCCAGCCACCAGGGGCAGCCTCCACCAGGCCCCCACCCATGTCTACCCCCACCCCCACCCCCCGGCCACCAGATGCAGCCTCCACCAGGCCCCCACTCATGTCCCCTATCACCTCCACCCCCTACCAGTGCAGGGGCAGCCTCCACCAGGCCCCCACTCATGTCTACCACCACCCCCACCCCCCAGCAGTGCAAGGGCAGCCTCCACCAGGCCCCCACCCATGTCCCCTATCACCCCCACCCCCCAGCCACCAGGGGCAGCCTCCACCAGGCCCCCACCCATCTCCAACTCATGTCTCCCACCACCCCCACCCCCCAGCCACCAGGGGCAGCCTCCACCAGGCCCCCACTCATGTCTCCCATCACCCCCACCCCCCAGCCACCAGGGGCAGCCTCCACCAGGCCCCCACTCATGTCCCCTATCACCCCCACCCCCCAGCAGTGCAGGGGCAGCCTCCACCAGGCCCCCACTCATGTCTACCACCACCCCACCCCCCAGCAGTGCAGGGGCAGCCTCCACCAGTCCCCCACCCATGTCCCCTATCACCCCCACCCCCCAGCCACCAGGGGCAGCCTCCACCAGGCCCCCACCCATGTCCAACTCATGTCTCCCACCACCCCCACCCCCCAGCCACCAGGGGCAGCCTCCACCAGGCCCCCACTCATGTCTCCCATCACCCCCACCCCCCAGCCACCAGGGGCAGCCTCCACCAGGCCCCCACCCATGTCTACCACCACCACCACCCCCCAGCAGTGCAGGGGCAGCCTCCACCAGTCCCCCACTCATGTCTCCCACCACCCCCACCCCCCAGAAGTGCAGGGGCAGCCTCCACCAGGCCCCCACCAATGTCTCCCACCACCCCCACCCCCCAGCAGGGCAGGGGCAGCCTCCACCAGGCCCCCACCCATGTCCAACTCATGTCAAGCCCAGCCACCAGGGGCAGCCTACACCAGGCCCCCACTCATGTCTCCCATCACCCCCACCCCCCAGCCACCAGGGGCAGCCTCCTCCAGGCCCCCACTCATGTCCCCTATCACCTACACCCCCCAGCCACCAGGGGCAGCCTCCACCAGGCCCCCACCCATGTCCCCTATCACCCCCACCCCCCAGCAGTGCAGGGGCAGCCTCCACCAGGCCCCCACCCATGTCCCCTATCACCCCCATCCCCCAGCAGTGCAGGGGCAGTCTCCACCAGGCTCCCACTCATGTCCCCCTGCACCCCCACCCCCCAGCAGTGCAGGGGCAGCCTCCACCAGGCCCCCACTCATGTCTACCACCACCCCCGACCCCCAGCAGTGCAGGGGCAGCCTCCACCAGGCCCCCACTCATGTCCCCCTGCACCCCCAACCCCCAGCCACCAGGGGCAGCCTCCACCAGGCCCCCACCCATGTCTACCACCACCCCCACCCCCCCAGCAGTGCAGGGGCAGCCTCCACCAGGCCCCCACTCATGTCTCCCACCACCCCCACCCCCCAGCAGGGCAGGGGCAGCCTCTACCAGGCCCCCACTCATGTCCCCCTGCACCCCCACCCCCCAGCCACCAGGGGCAGCCTCCACCAGGCCCCCACCCATGTCTACCACCACCCCCACCCCCCCGCCACCAGGGGCAGCCTCCACCAGGGCCCCACTCATGTCTCCCATCACCCCCACCCCCAGCAGTGCAGGCGCAGCCTCCACCAGGCCCCCACTCATGTCTCCCACCACCCCCACCCCCCAGCAGTGCAGGGGCAGCCTCCACCAGGCCCCCACTCATGTCTCCCACCACCCCCACCCCTCAGCAGGGCAGGGGCAGCCTCCACCAGGCCCCCACCCATGTCCAACTCATGTCTCCCACCACCCCCACCCCCCAGCCACCAGGGGCAGCCTCCACCAGGCCCCCACTCATGTCTCCCATCACCCCCACCCTCCAGCACTGTGGGGCACCTGCCAGCAGGCCCCCACTCATGTCCAACTCATGTTCCCCAGCCAACATGTCATCACAATCTAGATCCCTGGTCCCAATGGTCAGCCTCCAAATGCAAAACACCCACCCGAGTATTGCATCCACCCACTCAGAAATGGCAATAACATGATAGAACAGCAATTGCAAGTTTGGAAACGAACACATGTCCCTCATATACACCCAATGGGTGTCAGTGAATCTCAAAACCCATATCATGATATGCATGAAACCAATGAGATGATACTACACATTGAAGTTTGATAAAAAAAATATGTATTAAAGGAAACATGAATTGAATCAAAAATAAACTAACACAAATGGGAATGTAAAAAAAGTAAAAAGAAGCATGTCCGTGAAAAAATGCAAAACCAAAAATCAGAATCCAAAGGAATGGTGTCCAAAGTCACAGTCCACAAAAGAAAATCCAATGGGAAATTATAATTGAAAGCCATTGCTCCATGGGTAAATTGTAAAAAGAAAATCCAACAGTGAACTATGTACAGGTGAACAAGCCAGGGTCCATGATCCCAACAAAAGAAATGAAACCTATCTAACAACACTACCTAATAAAAAATAACTATATACAAAAATGTGGCCCATTGTCCAAAAGGTCCAAAGAAAATGCAAAAACAAAGGAAACCTAACACTAACTACATAACTATTTACATGGGCAGCGGGCTAGTCCAACGGCTCACTGGATGTTGTCATGGGCCAGGGCATCATCGAACTCCTGTTCAATGGCTTGGAGGCGGGCATGTTCTCTGGCCCCGAGGTCTCGCAGGGATAAAGCAGTGTCCAGCTCCAACTTCCTGCGAAGACCCTCGAGGCACTCAGCCCGCCTCACCGCCCTCCACATGGAGTTCTCCGCCCTGACCATTGTGAGCCGTACCTCCTCTGCCCGCTGCCGCTCCGCACCTATCTGCTGGCCCAACCGCTCCCACATGGAAGCCACTCCCATTCCAGGGTTCTCCTGCCCTCTGGCCGATGCCTGCACCCCTGATGTTGATGGCCCCGAGCCATGATGCCTCGCACGTCGAGCCTGCCGCTGCCTCCGATGCAACTGCCTGTGCCAGCATGACGGCATCCAGGCTGATGGAATCCACCAACGCTGTTGTGCACGTGCCCTGCCCGATGATGCCGTCACATCCTCCATCTGCTGGGGTCCAGTTGCTGGTGTGTCCACCCCTGCTGGACCTCCGACTCCTGACTGTGGCAGGGATGGGATCCCCACCGAGCCGGCTGCATTGGTTGGGGCAGGTCCACAGGGGGCCCTGGTGGCATCTGGGCTGGAAGAAGGCATGGAGAACGACTGGTGTATAGTCTCCACAGAGGAGGAGAGGGTCGCCAGATTGGCCGACACATGTAGGAAACCCCCGACCATGGCCGATCCCAACTGGGCCACGTCAGCACGGTGCTCTCCGTGATGACGTGCATGCTCCTCCCGGGAAGCACACACCTCATTACGAATTGCACCTGTGCGCAACGCGACACCAATCAGGACCTTCTCCATACGGCCAGGGGTCAACTCGTCCGCAGGTGGAGGGGAGTCAGATGACATGGACATCCCCCCTACCTGCGGACGGGCCTGGAATGGGGCATCCCTGCTGGTGCATGGTGGTGCAGTCACAGTGTCAGGGACAGTGACATGCACAGGCCCCTCCACGGCGACCTGTGATGCCTCCTGCCCCTGCCCCTGGACTGCAACACTTGCACCAGAAGGGATGCCCCCACCAGGCCCCATGTGCGCCTCAGTAGCGGCCTCCTCCTCCTCTGTGGAAACCACCAACCTGGATGGCTCCACCCCGTCTTCCTCCGTTGCAAGCCCCTGTGGGGGCTCACCCACCCCTTCCGCTGCAGCCGTGGGGGCATCCCCGCCACTTTGCTCCACAGAGCCGTCTCCGCCCACTTCTTCACGTGGCGCTGTGTAGAGGGAGACATAGAACACAAGCATCAGGGTACCGTACAATGGTCCCCTAGACATGAAGCAATAGCAGATCAGTGGCACTGTCAAAGATCACTTCCATCATGTCCCTCCACAACACATGGCTCAGTGCAGGTAAAACACATGCGGTAACAGGCATGGCGCATGCTATGGACATTAGCATACATGTCCAAGTGATTCTTGAAACATACACTGTTGTTTTGGAACTCACATGCATCATGGGCCATGCCTATCACATGCACACACTTCACCCTAGTTTCATCCATCTGGCCTCGTACACCACAGACACAGTGGATACAAGGATGACTAGGCTGCATCATTGAACCTGAACATTGCGACAGACATGTGTCATGCATCCCTGGCATTCACAAGTCACAGACACGCAGGTCAGACACACAGACATGGACAGCATACATATACATGGCATCAGCACCCATCCCTCACCCATGTCCAGGAACAAAGACTGGCATGCTTTCATGTGGCCATTCCGCATAGGGCAACCCATGTTGCATTTGAACACATGCACCAACTGTGTGGTTCACACATTACTGGTCTCACATGCATGACGTCCCTGCACACACACATGCATACATGGCCTATGTCACACATACAGGCAAGTATCAGACAACCAGCACACTGCGACATGCCCTGTCTCACACAGCAATGCTTGGCCACTTACCGCTCAACTCCAGACAGGTCTGCCTCTCAAGGATCTGGGCGTGGAGCGCTGGGCCTACGCGTTCCCGGACCCTCATCTGGATGGTACTCATGCGGCCCCGGCCCCCCTCCACGAGGCGCCGGGCCTTCAAGAGGGTCCTGGACCTGCAGTCATCCCAGCGCTTCTTGACATGTTGGTAGTCGCGGACTGCCACCCCCTCCGCGTTGATGGCAGTCACGATGTCCGTCCAGATCCGAGTCCGTCCTTCCTTGTTGGCATGCTTACTTCCGAAGAGGGCATCATACTGCCCCAGGTCTTGCTCCACCAGGACACCAACTTCGGTGGCAGTGAAGCTGGTGCCCCTTTGCCTCTCTGGCTGGGGGTTGCCAGTGGTGCCAGATGTTGCAGTGCCCGACATGGCAACCCCAGAGGCAGGAGTGGGTGGGCAACTGGGTCCTGGGGCTGGGCTGTGGAGCGATGGTATCCCAGTCGGGAGTCTTCTGTTCCAGCAGGGGTAGACACAGCAAATGGACCCCTGCAGATGGCTGATGTGCAGGCACCAAATGGCAGGGAACGGTGGCAGCAGGCAGGCAGGCAGGCAGCAGCAGATGGCTCGTGGGAGGCTGCTCGGGGCTCTGGGGGGCAGTAATTCGGCCTTTTGGGCAGGAGCGTGGTCTTCCGTGTGCTTACGCGTGGCCAGCTTGATACTGAGTGATTTGGCACGTGAAAATCCTGCACGTCTGCGTGTAAATCGAGGAAAGGCCCTTAGCGCATATGCACGTCAGCACGCATATGCGATTTCATTGGACCAAAGGCCCTTAGCGCGTGAGCGCATCTGTGACGTGACGCACGCGGGTGTTTCCCCGGAGGGGGCCGGGGCCGCATGAGTACCATCCATATGAGGGTCGTGGAATGCGTAGGCCCAGCGCTCCACGCCCAGATCCTTGAGAGGCAGACCCGTTGAGGGGGTGGCAGTCCGCGACTTCAAACATGTCAAGAAGCGCTGGGAGGACTTCAGGTCCAGGACCCTGAGCAAGGCCTGGCGCCTCTTGAAGGCAGCGGATGCTAAGGGGCGCCGGGGCCACTTGTCGGAAGATCAGATGAGGGTCCTGGAATGCATATCCCCAGTGCTCCACGTCCAGGTCCTTGAGAGGCAGACCCGTCTGGAGTAGAGCGGTAGGTGTACATGCATCATGATTGTAAGCTGTGCGTGTGGTGATGTGCCAGTAGTGTGCCGGTTGCACATCTGTTTGTATGGGGCCGAGTATGGGTGGGGGTGTACAGGACCGTGAGGCTAACACAAGCGAGGGCTGTCATGTGTGAGACATGGATGGTGCTTGTTTGTGTCGGCTTGCATGCCAAATGCAGTTGCGTGGGCACACATGTTTGGATGAATGTGTATGTAAGTGGGCATGTTCGTGATGTCACGCATGTATGTTGTTTTCAGCTGCATGTATCAGCACTGTGTACATGTGCATGTGTGTGTATTTGACAAGGGTGCAACAGTGATGCAACATGGATGCATGTGACAGCGGGATGTGGAAGCCTGATTGGCAGATGTGACATGGATGCCCATCGGAACACTGCGGCAGTTGGCTGAGGTGTACACATGCATGCAAGTGTGGTGGTGTGCGTGCATGTGTAGTGCACTCCCTGTGTTGCATGTGATGTCTGGCTCAACTTTGCCTGCTCATGCTGTTGTATGTGTATGGATGGTGCTAGCAGTTGCAATGTGGCTGTGGTATGGCTCATGTGTGCAAGTTGAAATGACATGTGTGTTGCCCATTGTGATGCCATGTCTGAGGTTTGCCAATGCCACTCATGTGCAACTGTCATGTGTGTATGTGTCCATTGTACAGTGCCCTGATGCCTGTGTTTTATTTCTCCCTGTCTGCAGCGTCAACTGATGAAGAGGGCGGAGAAGGTGCTGTGGAGCACAGCGGTGGGGATCGCACCGCCAGCCGGAAACACAAGGCCCGGCTCCCCTCCCAGGTTGTGATCTCGTCGGGGAGTGAGGAGTCCGGTGCCGTGTCCCAAGCCGCAGCTGCCGGGGGGAGGTCCAAGAGGCGGAGGTCGGAGTTGGACTCCTCGGCAGCAGAAGGGACAGCTGGGACCCCACAGGGCCCAACGGGGGAAGATGGCACGGAGTCTTCCAGGTTGGTGGGGGGTTTGGTGGAGGAGGAGGCCGTGCAAGCAACAGAGACGGGGTCTGGAGGTGGGTATTCCACTGGTGCTAGTGGTGCAGTGCAGGACCAGGGACAGGAGGCAGCACAGGTCGCCGCAGAGGTGCCTGTGCAATCCTGTCCCTGATCCTGTCACTGCATCAACTGGCACCAGCAGGGATGCCTACGTCCAGACCCGTTTTCAGGCAGGGGATGAGCTTACGACAACTGGCCAACTGGCCTTCCTCTGCCTGCGGACGTGGCTATCCGGGTCCGGGTTGAGCCTGTCCTGACTGGTGTGACGTTGCGTCAACGGGCCATGCGAGGTGACCTGCAGTCTTTTCATGAGGAGACTGCACGTCATCTCAAATGGCTCGTTGACCTCGTCGGCCTACTGGGACAGGTCACCCAGGCCGGATTCCTCCGTTTGATGGGGCTTGCTACAACCCCCTACTCAACTGAACCCCCTATGCGCCAGTCGTCCTCCATGCCATCTTCCCACCCATCAGTCACCTGGGTGCCCTGTGGAGCTGCCTCTGACGGTGCGGCCAGGCTGGTGGAGGAGGCATCCCTGCCACAGTCGGGAGTCGGACGTCCAGCAGAGGTGGCCACATCAACGACTGCACCCCAGCCAGTGGAGGATGTGCAGGCAGCAGGAGGCAGTGCACGGGCAGAGGTGCAGCAGCAGCAGCAGCAACATGGTGGGAGCCATGATGGCCTTCCACATCGGAGGGTCAGGCATCGGCCGGAGGGCAGGAGGACCCAGGACGGGAAGTGTCTTCCGTGTGGCAGCGGTTGGGCCACGCCATAGATGCGGAGCGGCAGCGGGCGGAAGAGGCACAGCTCATGATGGTCACGGCGGAGAACTCCATGCAGAGGGCCCTGAGGCATGCCGAGTGCCAAGAGGCAATCCGCAGGGAGTTTGGGGGGAACATGTGGACGGCCCTGCGGACCCTCGGGCCATGGAGGAGGAGCGCCTCCGGGACATTGAGCAGGAGTTCGATGATGCGCACCCCTGAAATACACGTACCCTGCTGATTTTGCATGTGATACTTCCCGCGCACCCCTGATGCACACGTACACAGGACAATCGCGTGTGGAACTTCCCATGAACCACTGAAATACACGTTCCCCGCTTGGCGTTTGCTGTTTGCCAGCCCTGTGATCTGGTCCAGGGTTAGCACAGCCCTTTGCGATTATTTGGGGATTTTGAAGGCTTTTCCTTGCGCGAGGGCGTTCTTGGGGGCGTAACTGGCGCTGCTGCAGGGTCGCTGCGCCACGCTGCGCCACGGCTGGTTTTGGATGCGAAAATCCATGAATACGATGTGCGCGGAAATCGATTTTAGCGCACGCGGCTGGCGCAGACATTCGCACGGGGCACGCTGTGCGCCAGTCGCGTGCGCCACTTTTGTGCGAATTTCTATGAATTACCCTGTAAATGTCTTTAAAAAGGAAAAATAAAACAAATCCAAATTCACAGCTTTAAGTGTATGCATACCAGTATAAAGAAGAACACGTGACAGGCACATAACAAGGACAGAAACGGGCAAGCTTTCATCCTTGTCAATTGGACTTGTTCTGCAGCCCCACGTCTGCCTTTTGAAGAGCATTAGGGCTCAAGTGCAATAGGGAAATGTAGCCCAAAGTATGAAAAACAAGGGAGGACATTGTCTGAAACCTAAATTCTGAATTACGGTTTTCAGAATGATTTGCCTTGCTAATTTATACTGGCCAGGAAAAATAAAAATAAAAATGTATTAGTGTTTCCTGTGCAGGGGGGCAAACAGGACAAATTGTACAATTGAATTGTATCTTACTGAAAACAAAATTAGTCCTTAAAACAAGGCGACCATGAGAGATACTGTTGATTGCCTGGGAATAGAGATGTGATTTTGTGATGTCTATTTGTCTTTTTAGACAGTTCCAAGATATCTCTGGGCATTTGGAATGTGTTGAAAATCATACTAACAAACATTTGCAAAACAAATTTTGAACAGCCTGGAGTGGTTACCTACTAGATAAATCCCAAACTTCAGCACCATAGATGGATACCGAGCATACCTTGGCTTCTAAGGCACACAACCTATATGTAAACTAGTAGGCCCTACATCTACAGATAAATCTGAAAATGCCCCCAATGGCCTGTTTCATTTTGCTTGCTTGATTAATCATATGGGGGATCCTGCGAGCTTCTGTGAGTATCTCTATCGACAGTAATCAAATTCATTGACCTGCTGAATAGAGCGGCCACCATTTCCAATTCTTCTTAGGCAGATGACATACTAGATGGTTTGTCACTATTGACTTGCCATAAAATCAGTGTATACATTAAGGAGTGTCTGGCATGAATTGCTAAATGTACCCCAGCAACCTTCGGCACATCTGCACCACATAGAGATAACAGCTAATATAGATGATTTGTGGAATGATTGAATACAACTGGGGCCAACAATCAACCTTTTATGACACCTCCGTTAATCCTAAAGGGCTTAGTAGTTTTCCCATCATACTTGAAAGGGATAACCCCCTGAATTATCAGAGTGCAGTTAGGCTAAAATCTGCAAAAGCTCTGGTGGAATGCCTATGAGGCGTAACGAGTCCAAGGGTCTATTCTGGTCCACTGAATCAAAAGCTTTGTCTAGATCCCTGAAAACTACAGACAAGAATTCCCATTTAATAAGCAATGATTTTACAGCCAAGTATTATATATGAAGAGGCTGGCGATGAGTGCCAACACCTTTCACCAAACCTAACTGAATTTAACCCAAGATGCATTAAACTTTAATCCAACCCAATAGCTTAAAAAAAAATCTTTCTCAAAGATTTGAAACAAATAGAAAGAGTTATTGGTCTGTCATTGGCAGGGATCTCTGGTGCCTTTCTTAAATAAAGGGAGAACACGACCTTCCCAAATGATTGTGGATAACAATTTATTTTAATCATGATGTTAAAAATCTTACATTGATGGGGACGCAGTAAGCAAATGTGATCTTTGTAAAGGTTGGAGGATATATTATCAGGCCCAGGACTCTTCATAGCTTTAATGGAGTTAATAGCCTCCAAAATATCAAACAAATAGCTTCACAAGAGACCACAATGTAAAAATCATTCTTCAGTAGTGTAGATAACAAATCAAATTCACCGCAGTCACTTGAATATTACTTTACATAATGAGACCTCCAGGTGTTGGCTGGAAAGCAATTGTCAATTCTATTCAATTTGATGTTCTCAGGACCTGTGGCAATAAAGTCGCAAAAACATCTGGAGTTTGTGGCACCGGTGACTGTCACCAACCCATCCCGACATATACTCTTATCTATGGGTCTTCAACCTTTCTTCATACATTTAGTGATCATTTGTAACATGGAAGGATAATCGCTTTTCAGGGTCATCAACACATCTCTTATCTTCTTTAGATAATTTCTGGCAAGATTTACTTCTATGGAGACATTATTGAAAGGCCTGGATTCCATACACCATATATTTCTAATATTGGTTATTTATGAAATTCTGAAAACAATTAGACATAGAATGAGGTTCAGTTCAGTCCCCCTGGACGCAATAAGTGGTAGCTTCTGTTGCCCAGTAAGTTTTCATTCAAGATACTATCCCATTTAAGACACATACTACATTCTTTAAGAGTAACCTGGACTACTCTTATTTTGGAGGCTATGCTACCCACCTTGCCAGTAATACGATATGCTAAACTTAAAATAGCATGATCAATATCTAGCCTTATATCCCAATACAAGCCATTAACCAAATTCCATTAGGCCAATGATAGAAAAACATAATCAATGATAGATGTCCTTGTGGTTACCATGTTTATCCGATTTTGCTCTTCCATTTCAGGAAGAGAAATCCAAATCCTTAATAATCAACACACATCTGGGTCTGAGCATTTGCGTTTTTAAAGTATTGGGTTTTGGAGAACTTTAGACCATTCACTGTTGAATTGAGGAAAACCAATGGGCCTCATTACGAGTGTGGAGGTAGCCATGGTGCTATTAGCGCCATGGCTGCCTCCAAAATCGTGTCTGGGTCTGGGTTTTGTGAATGAGGAATTACTGGGTCATTCCAACCTTGGAGGACCCGGTAATTCCTCATTCACAAAACCAATCCCCATTCCCATTCGAGCCCCCATATGGCTCAATGGGGATGGAGATAATAACGGGCCTGTTGATAATGGTTTTACCAGACGTCTTTTCTGGGTCCTGCGAGGGAACCTTGTAATAGGGCCGAATGGGTTTACTGGTACCGGCACCATTACCGGTGCCGGTAAACTCATTCTGCCAGCCTCGTAATGAGGCCCAATGTCTCATAGTAAAGGAAGAAGCAATAACTTGATTAACAGAAAGTTTGAGTAGTATTGGAATATCATCAACATAGTGCCAAACCAAAAGGTCTCTGGAGAGGAGTGATATATTTACAAATGGGTGAAGCTGATGCACGCAGGAAAGGATTTGGACATTATAATGTTTTGATGGTAGACAGACTAACTAGGAGGGTTTGAGTATAAATAACTAAATATAAGTGGAGAAAGGTAAAAGGGAATATTTGAAACCCTGTAACCAGGGGAGATACAGTGCCTCCCAGTTTAATTACCAACATGAGTAGCATGGCGAAGTAAAGGGTAGGATACTTTTGTGGCAGCTGGACACTTGTTTTAAGGTGCATCTTTGCAGGTGTTCTTCTGTGAGTAGAAGACATATGTTGACATGCAGGCAGAAAATGTGAAAATTGACAGATTGTTAGGCGGAAACCTGTGCAGTTCCCTCTGGGACCACTGCAAAAGATTTAGGACTACAGGTGTTTGGCGGTGAACCCACTTGGTAGCAGTCTGTACCACACAGATTCACTTGGTAGCTGTGGCTGAGCAGTCAGACTTCCCTCAAGAAGAGTTGAGCAGTATGTGGAGTATACAAAATAGGGCAATCCTTCACAGCAAGACAAGTAAACACGCAACGAGGCTTAGTGTAAAGATATTACGGTATTTATTTATAATGAAACATCTATGGAAAACACTAAGGCAAATCACGGCAAACAAATCAAACACAATTACTCTACGAAGTAGAAAACGATCAATCCCCCTAGCAATATATCGACAACTCTAGGTTCTACCGGTACCACTTATTTTCAGACAGAGGTGTATACCTCAACCTAGATGACACTCGAATATTAGTTAGGACGGGAGAGAAAAAGATAGGCAGGTTATGAAATCAACACAGTTCAATCCTTCGCGGATAAAATGCAAGGCAGGAAGGCAAGAATCACAATAGATCATAAAGTTCAGAGACCAGGCCCACTCGGAGAGAGGCAAGGCGCGATGTCCCAAAAAGTCTCTAGGGGAGATGCATTCAAGTCTTCGTAGCAAATTGTTATCGGCAGATTGAACCAGTTCAGAACAAAGAATGAGAAAAGCTTGGAGGCGACCCAACGGAATGGAGAGGATTAAGACACCTCACTCGAACCGATAGAAAGGGAAGCCAGGCGGACACGGTACCTTGTTGTGGAGGGCAGCTCCGGCGGGGGCAGTTGTTCCTGGTGGTGGATGCACGTCGGGTCTTTGCCAAGAGTAGAGATGATCTCGTCGTCGAAGAAAAGTGAAGTCCGGTGCACCACCAGGGAAGACACCAGCCGCGGAGTGCTCCGTCACAAGGCACCACCTTTTGGTCGCGGTACAAGTGTAGTGGCTATCCGGTTGCCAGGGTGCGCTGCACGGGCAATTCGACCACTGCGTCCTGAGGCGAATAAAAAGCAAAGGGGACTGGTTGTTCCCACCAGTCAGGGGAAGAGACTCTCAAGCAGGGCGATCTCCTCTGTCGTCGGGAAGTGGTGAGTCGGTTCTGCAGGGCTTCACCGGATGTGTCGTCGTGCAGGTCGGCTCAGCGTTACCCTCGTCGGATTCTTAGGTCCTGTGGCGACTTCTGAAGATCCAGTCCCAAAAGCCCTGCTTTTATGCAGAAAACCCCCATTCATTCAGCCTAGCTGTCAATCAACACATGCTAAGTGGTGAGCGGGAAGGCTCACCACCTGGGCTAATCACTCCAGAGTGCGACCGGAGTTGGCAAGGCAACTCGGTCCAGGGTGCCTAAACCCCCTTCCACACCCCTGTGGTAACCCAGACAGAATGGCACCACTTTGGAGGGTCTCTGTACAGAGCCCGCCAAAAGTAGAACAAAGGGCTCGACCTTTGGTTTAGGAGTCACAGAGACGAACACAGACGCCATTTTACAAACCGAGTTCTGGCAGAAAATAGCATCCGATAAACTTATTTATGATAAGTAGACCGGTGGTACGTTAGAGATTAACGAGAAAAAGTATCAATCTCCAACAATGGGACGAATCCCATAGGGTTATGTCTGGGGTCGAACATAACAAGTAGTTTCCACTGCCACCAGCCAAAACTCGACGAGGGGGGACGGGACAGTGCCCCCTCGAGTAACAGATCCAGGAGTAATCGAATTACCCCTACTAGTACGTCCACAATAAGATGGTTGGTACTAGTCCTGTTAGTAAATTTAGGTCTAGTAAAGCCAATGGTGACTTTACATGCCCGGGGAGACAGTAGTCAGTCCCCGGGTATGGAGTCTATGGTGGAGGTCCGCTAGGACGCCCCCGTGTTATGGCACATAGGGTGCGGTGTAACACACATAGAAAAACATATGAGACCCTATGGAGTAAAAGACCCCATAGCCCATAGAACACATTGACATTCAAAGGAATTGCACACATTCACGTCCAAGAGTGGGAGGAAAAGAGTCTCACTCTTGGCAGGATGGAAAAAACAAACTCCTGAAATCCAGCAAAGCTGCTGGGGGACTCACTAGGTTAGGAAATTCAGCCTAAACAGAGAATTCTCCCTAACACTCGCCCCCCCCAGACTAAGGGACAGGAGGATTTAATCCACTCCTGGATGAATCTCATACCTTTAGTCGATTACATACATCCTAGAGAGACCATCAGCATTTTGGTGGTGACATCCTGACCTGTGCTCAATGGTGAAATCAAACCCTTGCAGGCAGATCGACCATCTCAATAGTTTTGGGTTTTCCCCTTTCATTTGCATTAACCATCTCAAGGGTTGGTGGTCAGTCTGAATGACGAAAGTAGAACCATACAAGTACGGCCTAAACTTCTTCAGAGCCCACATGATAGCAAAGCTCTCTCTTTCGATTGTTGCCCACCTTGTTTCAGGATCCTTCAGCTTGCGGCTGATGAAGCAAACGGGGTGCTCCCTACCTTTCCCATCCAGTTGACTGAGTACGGCACCTATTCCTACATTTGAAGCATCTGTCTTCACAATGAAGTGTTGGCGGTAATCAGGAGCTCTGAGTACTGGGGCTTGGCAAAGAGCCTTTTTCAGGTTTTCAAAAGCCTGATTGCATTCCTCGTTCCATCTAACCTTCTTAGGAAATTTGGGCGAGGAGATGACATTCAGTGGAGAAGCTATGGTCCCACAGTTCTCTATGAAATTCCTGTAATACCCAGTGAGGCCTAGGAAGGCTCTCACCTGGGTTTGAATAGTCGGTGTTGTCCAATTTTGCACAGCTTCAATTTTACTGAGCAAAGGCCTTATTTCTCCACCGCCTACCTTATGCCCAAGATAGACTACCTTACTCTGTCCAATTTGGCATTTGCTCGCCTTTATGGTCAGATTGGCTCGTCCAAGAGCCTGCAAAACATCTCTCAGGTGGGTTACATGTTCTTCCCAGGAATTGCTGAACACTGCGATGTCATCCAAGTATGCCATGCAGAAGTCCTCCATCCCATTCAGAACCTGGTTTACTATCCGTTGAAACGTAGCAGGTGCATTCTTCAATCCGAAAGGCATTACCTTAAACTGGTATAAGCCAACGGGGGTAGAAAATGCAGTTTTCTCCTTGGCATGGTCTGTCAGGGCTATTTGCCAATAGCCTGACATCAAGTCAAATGTGCTGAGGAACTTGGCGGCGCCAAGTTTATCCACCAACTCATCTGTTCTTGGCAAAGGGTGGGCATCAGTCTTGGTGACTGCATTAAGAGCTCTATAATCCACGCAGAATCTAAATTCTTTAGATCCGGCCTTCGGTACTAACACAACTGGGCTAGACCATGGACTAGTAGAGGGCTCTATTACCCCGAGATCAAGCATCTTGCTGACCTCACCTTTGATGTGGGTTCGTACGTTTTCTGACATGCGTTATCCTCTGCTTTTGACTGGCAGACAGTCACCAGTGAGTATGTCGTGCTGGCCCCAAGGGGTCAAGCCTGGTGAAAGCGAGAACAGAGAGGCAAACTGATTCAACATAGATTTGCACTCTTCTTGTTGCTCGGGTGTCAGATTGGAGGAGAGATTTACTCCTTCAATTTTTCCATCTAAAGGTAAGCCTCTGAGGAGATCCGGAAGAGCTTCACTCTCTTCTTCTTCCTCGGATGACGCTAGAAGCAACGCTCCTACATCAGGTTGCGAGACATACGCTTTAAGTCGGTTGGTGTGAAAGACTGTCGGAGCCTCCTTGGGATTGCCCAAGTCCACCAGATAGTTAACCTCTCCGAGTTTACCCACTACTCGGAAGGGTCCCATCCACTTATCTTGCAAGGCCCTCTGCCTTGTTGGGATCATAACGAGAACGAGCTGGTCTTGTGCAAACTCAACCATGTTAGCCTTTTGATCGTGCCAGTGCTTGACCAATGCTTGTCCAGCTTTCAAGTTATTGCTTGCTTCCGTCATCATGTGTGACATTCTCCTCCGGAGACCTATCACGTAGTCAGTCACTCTGACTGGCTTGGGGAAGGAGCACTCTCCAACCCCTCCTTAATCAGGGCCAATGGACCTCTGACGGGATGACCATAGAGTAGTTCGAAGGGAGAGTAACCTACTCCCTCTTGAGGGACTTCTCTATAAGCAAAGAGAAGGCATGGCAGTAGAAGGTCCCACTTTCGCTTAAGGGGTTCTTCTAAAGCACCTATCATGCTCTTCATGGTTCGGTTGAACCGTTCTACCAACCCATTGGTTTGTGGGTGGTAAGCTGTTGAGAACTTGTAAGTAACTCCACAGGTTTTCCACATGGCTTTCATGTAGTTGGACCTAAAGTTTGACCCCCTGTCAGAGATTACTTCCTTAGGAAACCCGACCCTAGTAAAAATACCAAGGAGGGCCTTAGCCACAGCCGGAGCTGTAACAGTCCTCATAGGAATTGCCTCAGGATACCTAGTAGCATGGTCTACTACAACAAGAATAAACCTGTTGCCTGAGGAGGTTGGAGGATCAAGGGGACCAACAATGTCAATCCCTACTCTCTCAAATGGGACTCCCACAACTGGGAGAGGCACTAAAGGTGCCACATTCTTGGAGCCAACCTTACCAGAGATCTGGCAGGTGTGGCAGCTCCTGCAGTGTTTTTCTACTTCGGCCCCCATCTTCGGCCAATAGAAGTAGAGAGAGAGCCTTTCCTTAGTCTTCTTGAAACTCAAGTGACCAGCCAAAGGAATCTCGTGGGCTAACTGCAAGAACTGTGGTCTGTTCTCTTGGGGTACTACAAGTCGTTTGTAGTCTCCAGGTGCAGACTCGGTCAGTTCACTGTAGAAGAGGCCATCTTCCCAGTGCAACCTGTATTTCCCAGGCTCTTGCCCTTCCGCCTGAGCTTCTGCCTGGTGGCGAAGACCTTCCAGAGTTGGACATTCTCTCTCTCCCTTACTGAAGTCTGCCCTGCTGGGTCCACCTTCTGCCAGTAAAGACTGCAGCTCAGGATGGTCAACAGGATCCAGATCCCCAATGAGTTCCTGGCCTTCCATTAGCTCTTCCTCAGAGTCTAATTCTACCACACAGGGTTGTACCTCCCTCTCAGACTTGGCTGGAGGTGGAGTTACGGGTGTTACTTTGGACAACCGCGGGGAAGTCCGTGTTGGCTGCACTGGAATGCTGGCTGCTGGTTTCGGGATAGAAGTCTTAGGTTTCCCTTTTGCTTCTGATGTCTTGGAGACAGCGGCTGACAATTCCAGTGGAGCAGGAGTGATTTCTTTCTTCATCATCTCCTGGAGAGTACCGCGCATGGTCCTCTCTCTTGCAGGTCTGGTTAGCTCCTGTAACCGTTTACTAGGCGGTCTGGGGGTATGCGATACAACTCCGAGAGTTTTCAAATCGTTACCCAACAGTACGCGTCCTAGTACCTCACTCTGTATGCTGACAGGTATCTTCACAGTCATGTCGTTACACTGGATGAGAACTGGTAATTGGGGAAGCATCTGCACAGGGCCTCCAGCTAACTTGGTGAGGCGTTTGGGTGCCTTAGCAACATCCTCAGCCTGAAAAAACGATTTATCCACCACAGTTATGCTGGCCCCAGTGTCCCTAATGGCAGGAGTCTCCTGACCATTCACCTGGACACTGTCCTTATAATACTCTTTAGTATTATCGGGGATAGAATTATAGACATCTAAATTCTGTTGTTCCCACAAGCCCAGAGATACTAAAGAAACGCTGGCTGAGACTCCAATGGGTTCGTCAGCTAGCAGTAGAAAGTTTCCACTTGCCATTTGGACTTCCTCCTCTGGAGCGAAGGCTAAGGAGAGAAGCTGGACCCCTGAAGGTTTACCCTTACATCTGGGATCTCCTTTCACGTGATCAGTCGAGCCACAAACAAAGCATTTACCGAATGCTTTCTGGAATGGCGGCTTGTTCTGACCTCCTTCTAGTTTGGCACCAGAAGACACACTATTCTGCAGTGGTTTTCCTTGTGGCTTACCCTTCTGGTTTTGTTTGGGGCCCTCTTTGGAATGTGAGTTATTAGAATTCTCTTTTGAGACATTTTTAGGCTGTTTTCCCTCATCCTTTTTCTGAGTTGCCCCAGAATCCTTGTGAGTAGCCCTGTTGGCAACCCACAAGTCAGCAGCCTTAGCTAGTGCCCGGGAATCCAATTCCTTCGAATCAGCCAAGTGCTGTCTGAGCTCAGGAGAACAGGCATCATAAATAGACTCCAACATAAAAAGATTCCTCATACCCTCATAAGTGTTCACTTTGTAACCCTTAATCCATCCCTCTAAGTTCTTCAACCCTTCACTCACCCAGGTAGCCCAAGGGGTACCATCATGCTTTTTGAGGGTTCTAAACCTCTTAAGATACTGGGAAGGGGTCTTCCCGAATCTAGCTATTAACGCTAGTTTCACACGTTCGTAATCCGTCTTATCCGCCTCCCCCAACTCCATTACCACATCAGTCGCAACAGGAGGGAGCCTAGAGAACAACCAGGGAAGTAAGGCATTCCCGGTGATGTCCTGGAGCCCATGATTGTTTTCAAACAGTTTCAACCAATTGAACACATCCAATCTTGGTTCATACATACCCACTAATTCCTTCGGCATCCGGGGTCTTTTGGGACTGGAGCTCCTAGAGGAACCAGAGGAGAGAGAAGCATTTTCCATAGACAACTTTTTCATCTCTAACTCGTGATTAAGTTCCATTTCCCTGAGTCTTAACTTAGCTTGCTTCTGCTCAGCCTGGGCATTCATCCGTCTGAACTCGAGCTCTTGGTTTCGTTCAGATTGAGCCAAGAACCGTTTATATTCTAATTCGAGCTTCATTTTTTCTAGTTCAAAATAAGCAGGGTTACTCGTGGGACCTGGTATGGGCCCCGTAGGCACAGCTGGTAAGGCAGGTAGAGGAGCAGGGGAGACAGTTTCGTTAGCCTCGCCATCCTCGTCAGCCTCTTCATAGCTATCATCAGAATTATGACTTAGATCAACACTATTACTGTTATCTACATTTGCTGGAGAAATTGGCTCCTCTGAACCAGTACCCAGACTTTGGTTGGCCAGCAATCTCTCGATTAGTTCTAACTTCTTGCCTCTTACAGAAAGATTCTCTTGCCTACAGCGAGCTCGCAAACTCTCAGTATTTTCACCTGACAAGGATTCTTGACTGTAAGTTTCCATCGTAGACATGTTTTTTTGAAAGTTGCTTTTTGTGCAAAGTTTTTGTGGTTAGTTATCCTACAGTGTCGAAAAGCACTCTAAACTGTATACTCGATACAAATCCCACCACTGTACACCAGTGTTAGGCGGAAACCTGTGCAGTTCCCTCTGGGACCACTGCAAAAGATTTAGGACTACAGGTGTTTGGCGGTGAACCCACTTGGCAGCAGTCTGTACCACACAGATTCACTTGGTAGCTGTGGCTGAGCAGTCAGACTTCCCTCAAAAAGAGTTGAGCAGTATGTGGAGTATACAAAATAGGGCAATCCTTCACAGCAAGACAAGTAAACACGCAACGAGGCTTAGTGTAAAGATATTACGGTATTTATTTATAATGAAACATCTATGGAAAACACTAAGGCAAATCACGGCAAACAAATCAAACACAATTACTCTACGAAGTAGAAAACGATCAATCCCCCTAGCAATATATCGAAACTCTAGGTTCTACCGGTACCACTTATTTTCAGACAGAGGTGTATACCTCAACCTAGATGACACTCGAATATTAGTTAGGACGGGAGAGAAAAAGATAGGCAGGTTATGAAATCAACACAGTTCAATCCTTCGCGGATAAAATGCAAGGCAGGAAGGCAAGAATCACAATAGATCATAAAGTTCAGAGGCCAGGCCCACTCGGAGAGAGGCAAGGCACGATGTCCCAAAAAGTCTCTAGGGGAGATGCATTCAAGTCTACGTAGCAAATTGTTATCGGCAGATTGAACCAGTTCAGAACAAAGAATGAGAAAAGCTTGGAGGCGACCCAACGGAACGGAGAGGATTAAGACACCTCACTCGAAAGGGAAGCCAGGCGGACACGGTACCTTGTTGTGGAGGGCAGCTCCGGCGGGGGCAGTTGTTCCTGGACGTGGATCCAAGCGGGTCTTTGCCAAGAGTAGAGATGATCTCGTCGTCGAAGAAAAGTGAAGTCCGGTGCACCACCAGGGAAGAGACCAGCCGCGGAGTGCTCCGTCACAAGGCACCACCTTTTGGTCGCGGTACAAGGGTAGTGGCTATCCGGTTGCCGGGGTGCGCTGCACGGGCAATTCGACCACTGCGTCCTGAGGCAAATAAGCAAAGGGGACTGGTTGTTCCCACCAGTCAGGAGAAGAGACTCTCCGGCAGGGAGATCTCCTCTGTCGTCGGGAAGTGGTGAGTCGGTTCTGCAGGGCTTCACTGGAGGTGTCGTCGTGCAGGTCGGCTCAGCGTTACCCTCGTCGGATTCTTAGGTCCTGTGGCGACTTCTGAAGATCCAGTCCCAAAAGCCCTGCTTTTATGCAGAAAACCCCCATTCATTCAGCCTAGCTGTCAATCAACACATGCTAAGTGGTGAGCGGGAAGGCTCACCATCTGGGCCAATCACTCCAGAGTGTGACCGGAGTTGGCAAGGCAACTCGTTCCAGGGTGCCTAAACCCCCTCCCACACCCCTGTGGTAACCCAGACAGAATGGCACCACTTTGGAGGGTCTCTGTACAGAGCCCGCCAAAAGTGGAACAAAGGGCTCGACCTTTGGTTTAGGAGTCACAGAGACGAACACAGACGCCATTTTACAAACCGAGTTCTGGCAGAAAATACCATCCGATAAACTTATTTATGATAAGTAGACCATTGGTACGTTAGAGATTAACGAGAAAAAGTATCAATCTCCAACAATGGGACGAATCCCATAGGGTTATGTCCGGGGTCAAACATAACAAGTAGTTTCCACTGTCACCAGCCAAACCTCGACGAGGGGGGACGGGACAGTGCCCCCTCGAGTAACAGATCCAGGAGTAATCGAATTACCCCTACTAGTACGTCCACAATAAGATGGTTGGTACTAGTCCTGTTAGTAAATTTAGGTCTAGTAAAGCCAATGGTGACTTTACATGCCCGGGGAGACAGTAGTCAGTCCCCGGGTATGGAGTCTATAGTGGAGGTCCGCTAGGACGCCCCCGTGTTACGGCACATAGGGTGCGGTGTAACACACATAGAAAAACATGAGACCCTATGGAGTAAAAGACCCCATAGCCCATAGAACACATTGACATTCAAAGGAATTGCACACATTCACATCCAAGAGTGGGAGGAAAAGAGTCTCACTCTTGGCAGGATGGAAAAAACAAACTCCCGAAATCCAGCAAAGCTGCTGGGGGACTCACTAGGTTAGGAAATTCAGCCTAAACAGAGAATTCTCCCTAACACAGATGTCTTTAATAAGCCGGCATTCTAACAGGTTTGAGTTTGGAGTCTGTCCTGATGTTAGGGTCACCCCCCAGGTAGCCCACATGGCATGACTATTATTGCAACAATAAATCTAGGTATCTTGACAGCTGCTAGGTGAAATACAAGGGACGTTACAGGCTGCTACTGTCTGTCATAGTTTGGAGGTAGTCGGTGGGAGGGGTGGCTAAATTCTGAAGATTAAACATTACAAGTGCGAAGGGTCAGTCCCATGTTTAAGAAACACATAATTATATTATGTTCCACCTTCAGAGATACTATGAAGAACAAGTAAAAGAAAACATACATATTCTTTGTAGCTATTGGGCTGTGTAGGAAACAGTTACTTGATGAAAGGTGTGAGTTTATTGCTATTTAATGAATAGGAAGAGGCACTATTAAATAACACTTCCATGAGTGGGACTGAGGGTCTGGTTATTGCCATTTAACCTGGGGAGTACATCATGGCCTCAGCCTTAACTCCATTCTCTGTATTCTTTGTGAAGCACCAACAAGGGGTTAGAATGAGATCACCCAAAGGCCAGGCAAATAGATTGAAGAAAGAGTGGACAGTGCCAACCCTGTAGAACCTCAAAAAGCAAAGGTTTTTCATCAGATGCAAAAGCCTCCCAGTTCCACTCAGTGTGATCTGTAAAAAGAGCAACACATTATTGGAGGAAAGTGCCTTGAAAGCCTTTTCTTTCCAACTGGCTGAGGTCAGAGGATGTGGTGCTTCAGGATGTTAAAGACTGCACATGGATCTAACAAAATCAGGACCCCAAAACCACCTCCATTAACTTCCTATACTGGTCCAATATTACTTTTGGCACTCATCTCTGTGCTACAACCAGGATGGTAAACCTCATTGTGCATGATATAAAAGGTCATTTTCAACAAAGGCCTGTAGTTGCAGGAACACAATCCAACTGCTTGGCAAATGACTAGTTGAGAAATAGGTCTACATTTTCTCAGATCAGCCCACTTTAAAAAGGCCTTTTTTAATGGTCTTACAGCAGGCTATTTCTACCTTGTTGAAGCAATGAAGTGAGTACATGTGGAGTTGAATTATAAGTGGATTTTGTCAATATAACAAAATGTCTATCATGTTGCATGCTTAGGAGGAAAAAGATTGCTCAGTGAGGTATATCATTTAGAATAGCCAATGAGAGAAACTTAATTCTTCAAAAATGGATTTCGAAAATGATTGATAGCTGTTGTTATGCAACCATGTTTTCGTATTATTCTGTGTTCCCCAGAGTAGCAGTTTTCCAAGCACCATCTCTTGACTGTGGTGTTTATTGCCGCCGTCTGAGGAAACCAGACCTTACTCTTCTGAGAAGGAGAGCAAGAAAAAGAGTGAAATAAGTGGAAGGAAAGTAGGAAAGGAATAGCAGATGCAGGGGGAGTGTCAGGCACAGGGCAATGATGTGTTCTATTGTGGATATGTATTATAGTCATTGCCAGTTATGGTAAACTAGGCATGCACAACTCACACCCTCAACATGCACTGCTCTGACCAACACACTGACATCAAACATGTCTTCACTGATGACATCACATACCCTTGGAAGCTCTTCTTGTATAGTGAGAGTAAGCAGTTTAATCAGAGTACTTGACCTGAAAGTACTTCATTGAAAACTAGAGAACATTCCAAACATAAACTGATGGTACTTTATATTTAGGAATTAACCTTGCAGAATGTGTTTAAGCTAGATTGCTTATGGGTTGACCTAAGCTTATTGTACACATACATGGAAAAATCAGCAGTACCCACGCAGATAATGCAATTTATATAAACTATATGTATGATGACTGCTCTTAGTTGCATGCTCTGGTCATAATATATATTCCCCCCCCCCTTACCAGATGTCACTCCTCTGTGCATCAAATTATTATGCATTGTGTTCTAAATATACTCTATATCCACACACACGCCTAGTATTTATTTCCTATGAAGCCCAAACATTACTCAAGATTCTGATTGGCTTGAACCTATAATTCTGCTTGCCAAGTCTAACATGCGAAGAATACTGCTCTTTTATAGCTATACTTATAGCTATTGCCTATGCTCATGTATTTAAGTGCTATAGTATCAAAAGATCTTCAGTAGACTTTTGTGATACATGCACTAGTTCATGAGAGGCATACCCATCACCATTCATATGTTGGTCGCAATAACCTAAACCCAGCCTCTTGTTAGAACTTTCCATCAGAACTGTTAGAAACGTGTAACGTCATCAGTGATGTCATAATTGAAGCCATTGTTGATGTCACCTGTCCACTGTGTTGGTTTGAAAAGAGTATGTAGGGGTCAGAGTTAAGGTTGCACGGCTTATCAGAACTGTCACTTTTTAGGTTTTAGATTTTGCACTACAACAGTAATGCCCCGTTAACAACGTTTTTTCACAGAATTTGATTTTTTTGTTGTTAGAACAACCTAACCATAATGTCCCTCTAACACATTTTGTCACTGGGTGCCACATGTTTTGAAAAGGGCAACTTAACAATAATTTCTCTTTAACATCGTAATCATAACAACTCTATAACGTTTTTTCACAGAATTTGATTTTTTTGTTGTTAGAACAACCTAACCATAATGTCCCTCTAACACATTTTGTCACTGGGTGCCACATGTTTTGAAAAGGGCAACTTAACAATAATTTCTCTTTAACATCGTAATCATAACAACTCTATAACAGCATTAAAACATATATTTTTTTTTTATAACTGATGATGATTTCTGATTTTACAGCACTATATGCAAGTTATTGAACATTCCTCTTTGAACATAAATGAAAGAATTACAATGTTCCTTTTAACAAACACATTTTGTGCAATGCACATGAATGTGTGTCTCCTTAAGCGGCACATGGTCAGGATGCATACCTGATGCCCCAAAAGTCCACTCATGATTACCAATGGACCGGGCCTGTGGCACCCTGTCTACTTTACTCCAAAAAAACCCTTGGGAATATACAACATGCTAACATGATTTCGATGTAATTTTGAAATAATTCACGTAATTAACATGCCAGTGTTTCTGTTATTAATAAAGCAAACATGATATAACAGATTGAATAAGATCATCAAACAGATGTTTATGTACATAACTTTTCAAACCACTTCATGACATTATTTAAAATAATATACTGCATATCTATTCACAGGATGCATTCTCAAAACATATCCTTAATAACACAGATCTTTTTGAAAAAGAAGTTCAAAGTCTATTATTCAAAGCTAGTTTTATTTACAAAGCTAGAAATATATGCAATTCTTTTTTCAGGCTTATACTATTATTTGAAGATGCATTTATAAATGCTTCATACATCAGACATATATGAAATGTATTGTACTTCACATAACATCATTTTTTATATTATATATCAGCAATACATTTACTTACAAGACAAACTCTGAAAGAAGAAAGTGCAAAAGGTAAATAATTATGCATTTGTTTTATGCTCTAGAGTTCTTTACATTTACAAAGAACACATGATAAACAGACTCTGAAGGTGATATATACATAGCTAGTAACCAGGAGGAATGTGCTTAAGTTAGTTTCCTTAGGATTTGGCGTGAGCATTTGGTGTACATACATGTAACAAAAATCATTCCAGACACAGATAAAACAATTAGTATAATGTACACCAAGTGGCAACAAGTGGTTGTTTGGCTGGAGGTGGCGGGACTGACTGCTCTCTCTGATTGTGGATCTCTGTCCTCAAGAGGAAGTTTACCCTTTGTTGAAACACTGAAACGTGACAAGCATTTCATGAAGAATTTCAATACATTCATCTCGCTGTGTTGGCCACACCCCCTTCTTACCCAGCATCCCCTCATTAACCACTGCCTCACGCACCCACGAGCACCCAAACTGGCAACAAGTGGCTGTTTGGCTGGAGGGACCAGGACTCACTGCTCTCTGTGTCTGTGGATCGACGTCCTTAAGATGAAGTTTACCGGTTGTTGAAACGCTGAAGTGCGACAAGCATTTCCTGAAGCATTTCAGTTGTAATGATTATATTCCTCATTCACTCTAAGACACGTGGACTCTGTTTGTGGACTTTGTTTGTGGACTCTCTTTGTGGTCCACGGTGTCTCATTCATTTACCTTCTCTGTCTTGTTGCAGCGTTCACATCGCTGTGTTGGCCACACTCCCTTCTTACCCAGCCTCCCCTCATCAAGTCATTGCCTCGCGCACCTGCGCGGGCACCAAGTGGCAACAAGTGGCTGTTTGGCTGTTCGGGGGTGTGGTGGGCAGTGGAGGTTACAGATTTGACGTATTTCAAGCAAAAATGTTTTTTGGGGGGCAGTTGTTCTATGAGGTAATATTAGCAGATATGAAAAGTTTTTAAGTGAAGATAGTGATTGGTAACTATAATTTTGATTTATTGAAAAGTGAGTGGCGTGCCTTAAATAACTTTTGCATGAGTGGAATGCTTTGTTAAGGTGGCGATTGAATGCTCCATTGCCTATTGTTTTGAACACTATTAGATCTACCAAACATGCTAAATATACATTCGACAGAACTGGCCCTTTGTCCAGAAGGGAAACAATGGCTGGGGTCCGGCCATATGCCGATATCCTGTCTGTGCCGCTCATGTTTACCCCGGTGCGTGGCACAATGAAAATGGCCCTTGCTTTTCCCCTTCCCCCCTCACTGCCGTCCACTATGGACTTTGAAATTATTAAGTTAAATGAGGGGGCTTCAGTGTGTGAAGAGTCTATATTGCTGGTTCATTCTGGGGAAGATAACCCCATACATGCAGATCCTCCTGTGCGGGGAAATGATATAGACAATGCTATAGAGATGGGGGTACCTATACTGCATATAGATAGCTCCCTGCTTGATCTGTCACATTACCCAATGGGTAAAGAAGCAGAGTGGGAAATAACTCTGGCGCAGGATCCAAGCCAGAGTAATGATTGGGAAAAAGGTGCGGATGATATAGTTAGCAATCAGATACTATCAGAACCGCGGCTGCATACAACCATGTTTAAAAACTTCATTGTTGCAGTTGAACTGCAAAAGTGCACGCATGTGAACAGTGATAAAGTTATAAGCCACTCTATTGGAACAAATACGGATTTAGTGCAGGAGGGGGATACTGTTAACAACAGTGTATCTACTCAAACAAATACCCTGGAAGCGCCAGTAGATTTAAATAAATATTCGGATGAAATGGAATCTAATCCATATGGGACTGGGACAAATTAAGGGAATGACTGCAGTCCACATGCGGGAAATGAAAAAAACGAATGAGGAGCAAAATAACATCATAAAAAAAAAATGTAATTAAAAAAATGGAAGCAAGGGAAATGAGCAAATAAGGGTGCCAGGAATAACTGGTGAAACCTTATAAAAGAAGATTTAGCTTCTTCTAATTCCGAAGGGAATTTAGATATAGATGATGAGGATGCATCACTCAGCAGATTGCATCATATCCAATTTGAAGAATAAATGGATACCAAAGACTGCTAGAGGGAAAGTAAATGAAGGCCCATTAGGCCCAAATGATGGTGTAAAAGGAAGTCTATTGAACTTCTTTTCTAAGAAAACTGCTATGGATATAATGGGAAATACAGGAGTTGCAATGAAAGGGTCTGGTACCCTCGCCTCTAATCATGCTGTTGAGACTCAAAGGAGTATATACATCAGACACCAGGTTTAAGGTAAGAGGTGAAAATGCAGATGGTGGACTTAAAGATAGTCATCCTGTAAATTTGGTAAATCAATGTGGATCTGCCACTGTTAGTCTGCCACATAATACAGCGAGTAGAGAATGTATAATGCTGAGTGGTTCAGGAATGGGGAAATATCTAACTGTACCCATTGAAATAGTTGTAAAAGAGGGGGGGTGTTGGAGGGAATGAAGCTGAGTCATTTCATAGATTTGGCTATGATATTCAGAATGCCAGTAAGGGTGTTGTAGATTCAGTAATTGGGATGCAACCAACTAGATCAACAGAAAATGATCAAAATAACCATGAAGGCCAGGCTGGTAAGGCTAATAATGAAGATGCTTTGAATGAGCCCAGTTTGAGGTGGTTGGTTGTTTCATTACATGACTCCTTAGCTTCAGGGACTGAAATCCAACAGTTAGTACGTCTGGTAATTTGACCATAACGTGCTGGAACACTAGAGGTCATTGGTCTTTAAAGAATTCCACCAAATTAAGTTAAGAATTGATGTTAAGTTCTATAATTTGTCTACAAGAGACATGGTTAACCGTTCCTCATGTACTGGATGGCTATATAGTACACTCCGTATTGGCAAGGAAGGGACCATGAGGTAGACCCTCGGGGGGGCTCCTGACTACAATCAGAGTGAACTTTCGGCCGATTCTTAAAAAGGTCTCTCAAATTTCCAACTGTGTCCCGTACTATTGGTACATATTAATAGTGTTCTTTTTGCAGGCTGCTGTAATATTTTGGGACAACTATGAAAACAATACAACAGCAACTCTGGGGAAACTTCGTTAGCAATTAGGGCATGTCTAACGCTAGAGATTTCCTAATAACACCATTAATCACACCACATGGTTTCGGGTGGAAACATCAAGTATAACAGACCAAGTTTTCCTCTCAAAACCATTGATGTATCTTGCAAAAACAATTTGTAGTGATCATAAGTTACTGAGGTTAGATCTTGGAGGAGAATGGGGAATAGTGAAATATGGCTTCTTTTCAACTGGA
Source organism: Ambystoma mexicanum (assembly GCF_040938575.1). Lineage (NCBI taxonomy): Eukaryota > Metazoa > Chordata > Amphibia > Caudata > Ambystomatidae > Ambystoma > Ambystoma mexicanum. The sequence goes on along the minus strand of NC_090937.1, from coordinate 900,088,565 downwards.
CTTGAGACTAACACAGCCAAGACACAAATTGTCTGGTATCAGGAAAATGTGTGCAGAACAAACACAGTATTTCTTTCTGACTTGTATACAATCAATCTAGGGAAAAAATGAACATTCTATACCACTGATACCTTTTGTCATTATGCACAACAAATAATAAATCATACAGCAGTTCCATTGGAGACAAAGCAAAGTAATACAAACCATGTTCATACTTAAGATGTGATAGTGAGAAACTATAAGAACTGTAGATCTAGGGAAATGTGGTGAATTAGTAAAAATAATCCATCACTTAGTGATAAAGTATTGCAAAAAAAAATAAAAACCAAATGGAAGAGCAAAATCAAGATGCATCGTGCAGTATTATATCAGAAGGATGGTGAAAACATGCTAGCCACCTTCAGGGATAATACTTCAAGATCGTTTTGGGCACTAGTGAATAAGGGCGTTCCATTGAATTCTCTGGAACAGTCTGCGGCTGTCTCAGAGCAACAATGGGAGGGGCACTTTGGGACTCTATATGCCCCTGTATGGATCAAGGATCCTCTCCCAATGAATATAATTGATATAAAGTGGTACCTTCACAAAACACAGGGTGACATCAAAGCATTGATACAGAAGGCGTCTCATCGAGGTCCGCTGGTCCAAATGGCCTGGCTAATGTTATTTTTAGGGAAAACAGAGATATTTGGTCTAAAATACTCTTTATATTGTTTAAGGATATAGTACGGACCCGGAACATTCCTCTATCTTGGCATATTTCTTATATAGTCCCTATCTATAAGAAATGCGATCGGTCATGTCCTAAAAACTACAGGCCGATAGCACTATTAGATGCAGACTCCAAGATTCTCTGGTCTGGTCTTGAAACACATCCAAACATGGGCAGGGACTATTTACATTTTATCCAGATTCCAATTTGGATTTAGAAAGATTGTTGGAACAGATGTTGGAGGACTATTAATGAACGTCATGCAGGATAAAGCATAGAGGGTACATGGCACCCCAATATATGTTGCATCAATTGATTTAACAATGGCATTTGACATGGTGGACAGAAGCCTGCTTTGGAAAGATCTAAGTGGACTTGGCATGCCATTGACATTGTTATCAATATTGATTCATCTGCATGAAGGGTCGAACTGCATGTGCGTCTAAATAATTCTGGTGCCCTATCGCTACCTATTGATGCCTCTATCGGACTCCGACAAGGCTGTGTTTTTGCACCCACAATCTTTAATTTCTATGTGTCAGATGCTAATGCAGCAATAGAAGCCGCTGCTTTTGCTCCAACCTCGATTGGGGGTATACAAATCAGCTGGACAGCTTACGTGGATGACATTATGTTATTCTATCAAACTCCACGAGGGCTGCAAAAAATACTGAGCAAATTTAGAGACTACACATTGGCAAACTGTCTTCTGATAAATGCTAAGAAAACAGTGATTCTACGGCTGCATTCTAAATCACATATTAATAAATATACATGGTATTTGAATGATGTTAAACTAGAGGACAGCACATATCTTCGCGATCTAGGTTATCCCAGTTATGGGGATAAACGGAAAGCACCTTATAGGCAGAACTTAGAAGGTAAGTTCAGTTTTCTAAAATTGCAGTTGAAGAAGATCGATGTAAAATTTGGGAAATTCTCTTTCTTGCCAACACTGCGCTACTACAAAGCTAAGACAATACCTCAGTTATGCTATGGTCTTGAGTTATTTCCTTTTTGGGTTATAGAAGACATGCAAAGTATGAAGCACGTTTATTAAGGTCATTATTTAATTGTTTACTGAAGTGTGTTCCCTTGGCCGCCATTCATTATGAATTAGGTTTAACATCTATAGGAAACACGGCCATGTGGCGAAGGGTATCTCTCTTTAGAAAGTTAATTACTGCTCTGAGGGCCTCCTTATACGATCTCCTGGGTAGTGGATATCGTAGTGAAATACCAAAGTTGGGGAATCTTACAAATCTTACAATTGAGACCTTAGATTACTTGGAAAAAATTGGAGCATCCGTTAACCTTCTTATGTTTAACCCAGCTAAGGTGAAAACATTATCTGAATGGATGCACTGGAACATTACGGTCAGGGCAATCCTGGAAACCCCGCTATATAAGCAAATGATTTCACAAAGTAAATGTGGGGGGACTTTAGAGCTGTATCTGACCTTGTTTCCTGATAAGTATATGCAGCAGGTGTATATGTGCTTTAGATTTAATGTGCTTCTAACACAAGAGATTACTGATATTCGGGCAAGAGTGAAACAGCCCTTAACTCTATGTAGGTTCTGTGCTATTGGTGGAGTAACTTAAGCCTTGGAACATCTATTAATTGACTACACTGCAATAAGGGACGCACGCATAAAATACTTTGGAAAACTGGACCCAAATACTGACTATGTAAATCTGGATAGTTTATGGTGGCAAATGCTACATGGAAAACGGACCACTCTACAGATAGCTGTAGTTGGTTTCTTAGATAAGGTGTGTCAAATACTGTGCAATGGAAACAAATGTCAGAGGTACCCCCCTTCTCCCCTGTCTATGTTGTTTGTTGGAGTTCTTCGATGGAGTCTTCTTTCGCACAGTTCGGGTCTTGTATAACCCTGTGTGTAGGTCCTAGGGTTCCAGCGTGTGTTCAGCGTTCCGACTCCTGGGAACGTTCAGATGTCTGGGGAAGTCCGAGGAAATCCAGGAAAACAGCAAAGAGTGCACACGGAAGACGAGTGCACAGAGATCCAGGATGCAATAGAGGACTAAAAGAGGGAGAATGAAGGAGGAGGAATTTAGGGGAACCGGGAATCAGGAATCAAAGGATAAGCACAAGCAAACTACGGCAGCACACATCTAGCCACGTCAAGCAGTAGCATTGAGACACGCAGGGCCACAGGGGCATGTCCGCTTTATAGAACGTAATGCATATGGCGCGGAAACTGGTAAACAGTGTTCCACGTTCGGCGGCCATGTTGGGAATACTGCTGAGTGCAAGCCCCTATAGGTCAGGGACGAGGAAGTCCAGAAAGGACGCGTCCGATGGTTCATGACAACAAAGAATGAACCATTTGATGATTTTTTTCTATGTTGAGGACTCCCAGAGCTGCATGGAGATCGTTGAACATGTCTAGTAACTACTCTTCATTACTGGTCTGACTCTTTAGACTTATTAAACTTAACAAGAACAGAATAGAGCTACACAGTGTTCTGTCCCTAAACACACTGTTGTGTTTTATTATTATTATTTGTATGAATGTATCACATTTTCAAATTCTCATTTTTTATTTTTTTTAACACCAAATATGTGTATATAATGAATTTCATTATGATGTTTGGGTTCTTTTAATCAAAGAATAGGCGTCCCCGACCACATGAACCCAGGGGAGAACCAAAACAATATGTACCAAGAGGGGAGAGGGGTTCACATGCATGCAACCGGAGAACAAATCGCCGGGATAAACTGCAACAAGCACAGGAGTCAAGTGGGGGGATAGATCAGGTCAAGGAAAGTAAAAATTCATCAATCTTTAATAGACACATATTCAATTATATCATACATAGTGCTGAAATTACAATAAAAACAGCATAAAAACATACCATCAATACTCCACATTTCCTATTAAAGTGCATATTAACATGATAGTATTCCTAGCATATTGGAATAAATACACTGAGAAAATTATAATGGTAGTTTGAAAATAACTAGAAAAAACAAAAAGAAAAAAATTTTTCAAAAAGAAAAAGAAAAACTGTACCCTCTTGGTACATATTGTTTGGGTTCTTTTAAGCTTTGTACATACCAATAAATTGATCTTTATTTGATTTTTTTCAAAATGTGCTGAATTCTATTATAGGAATATCTGTTTATTTAGAGATTTGTTTTCTTTCTTCGTTTTATCGTAAAGGTTATGTTATAGCCAAATACAAATAAATAAATAAATACAGAAATAAATAAATAATAATAATGTATATGTATGATAATTGACTCTTAGTTTTTGTATCCAGTGATAATATTGGAGGAAATAATAGAGTGGGTAAAAAATACCTACCAGCAGAACAAGTATTGAAATAAAGAAAGGAACATATAATGATAGGGGTGGGTTTTGGAAATAAAAAACACAAACAATCACATTTAGGTTAAAATTGAGAGAAAGAGGAGGGATACACAGAGAGTTTAGGAGTAGGAGATGTAAGGAAGGTTCACCCCCCCAAATAAAGCTATTTTTAAAATGGTTATTACACTCTGTAATTATATGTCACTGCATGTATCTGCAATAAAATCACAGTGAACCATAGTTTCATGCTCTGTTTGTTTGCCCTTAAATGCCTTTGGTTCAGATTGCTATGTAAAAATGAAAATGCATTGCTCATATGCACTAAGTTTCTTTCCAATTAAAACGAACAAATAACCATCTAGTGTATTAAATATCTGCCACATCATCAGGTGAAATGGACTGCAACCAAAGACTCGAGAAAATAGAAACTACACTACAAAATTATGTCAGGAATCAAGAGGAATATAGCTGGGCTGTGTAATGCAGATATCCTCATTTTTAAGACAGTTTAGTTGGTGATACTGCTTTCTGTGGAAAAAAAAGACAACAGGCCTTATTTACAAACATATTTTTCAATAAAATAATACCATTGAACAACTCTGTGCAAATCAGACCTGATATGATATTGATTTTGTGAAAGAGTATAGCAAAATATTGATAGAAGCATGATTGTTATGCTTTTAAAAACTCAGCTTTTTTACCTCGAATTTCAGGTGGCAGTTCTGCAAATTAAAATGCACAACTTAAATGTACAAATGAGATTCATTTTGCATTGTAAGGACATTACATTAGAATTGACACAGTGGGCTAGACTTTGTTTGACTATGGCATGTTTTTAAAGTGTGTCAATAACAAGTTTAATATACTATCGATACTATTAAGCTGCTGTATTCACACAGATTTAGAAAGACTAGAGTGTGCTCTTTTTGAATGTTCACATGCTTATGTTTTATCATTTCAATTATTGACATAGCTGCATTAGAGTTCAAATCATGTCAATATATGTAAATGTGTTTCGTGTATATTTGAGAAGTGAAGAGCATATTTGAATTTAAAATGGATAATATAAAATTTCACTGTATATCTTTTTCAATGATCTTGCCGTACGTATCTGAGACTGCAGTTGGTCTGTGTAAAATGTGTTTTTTAAAATATTTTTTTTGATTGGCTGATAAAATCCACCTTTCATATACGTGGTATACATTCTGTTATGCAATTGCAACAAGTGGTATGTGGGAAGCACCAAGTGTAAATTGAAAACAAGAGTGCAACAACATGTCAGGGCTATACACAACAAAGATGCAAACTATCCAATGGCCAAACACTTTACTGAACACCACGAGAATAATATGGAAAGTTTCGCATTCTTCAGAATCCATGCCATTGAAAATGGCCCTAGAGGAGGAGACAGAGAAAAAAAGCTACGACAACAAGAAACCCGGTGCATTCTAGATATCGAAACAAAACAGCCAAGGGGCCACAATATGGACGAAGAACTTTATACCTTTTTAGGACATTGATTTTCATGATCAATGGTCCTCATGTCTGATATATAATTGATTTGAAGTGATTTCATTAATTGGGTTCCAAACAAGTGTGAACCCAGCTTTGTTGCAGATTTTAACTAAATGTTTATCACATGTGTTGTGGTGATGGGTATTTGTGTGCTTTTTGTGGAAAGCCGCGATTGTGGAGTAGTGTATATTTTTAACATTTGGACCAGTATGAACTGACACATAATGTAGGCTAGTGACATGCAGGGAACATCAATAGGGATATTTCCTAAAAATGTATCTGATCTGAGGCTGCTAAGAACTGAGCACCAAACACTTTATGGACAACTAAGTCTTTATGCACATAAGCATCTGGAACTTTAACAAACTGCACTAGGCACTTTATTCGATAAATGTCGAATGCACTATGCACTTTACATTAAGGCATAAGACACTTTGAATAAAGAAACCTAGAACTTTGATAAACTGCACTAGGCACTTTATTTGACATATGTCAAATGTACTATGCACTTTACATTAAGGCATAAGACACTTTGAATAAAGAAACCTGGAACTTTGACAAACTGCACGAGGCACTTTATTTGACAAATGTCGAATGCACTATGCACTTTACATTAAGGCATAAGACACCTTTGAATAAAGATAACAAAGTACTAGACGCAAGCTATGCAGTACCACATTACTCGAATGAAGTGGAACACTATTCGAACAAATTGCAGGCACTATGCTCTCTATTGCATAAATGGTTAATGCACCATGCACTTTACATAGGAATCAAGCCTATCTTAAGATGGCCGCCGGCACACAACTAACCAGTTACAAACATGCAAGACCCTTCTTTGTTTCCACTAAATGCCGATCTGCATGTCCTGTTTCTATGCCTACAGTTGTATTGTTTTGTATTTAAACACTATGGTGACAGGGTACTGGTGTTGTGAGCAAGCGGCGAGTAACGCCGCGAAACGCGTCAACTTTTTGTTGGGAAAGCCGATATGCAAGGCATATTATATACGTGGATGCCAACATTTAACCAATAAAGAGGTTACAAAAGACATGCCGAGAGTGATGCAAATCTCTAAAGTAATATCCGAAGGCGAGTGCTCCTCGAATGACTGATGGCAAGTCAGTTACATGGATGACATATTTTCACGTTGCTACGTGACAACGCGGAGGTAGCACCGGTGGGAACAAGATTCATTGAGCGCACGGAGGATCACGAAACAACAGACGGATGTCCCGGAGCAGCTCGGGCTGACTAATGGAGTGAGGCAAACTACGCAGGATCGGTACAGGAGGCTGTGAACGCAGGGTTCTACACGGCGAAACAAATCTGCGCGTTGGAGAACGCACCGAAGAGTGAAGCCGGGTGAGTCAGTTGTGTTGTTCACCCCCCGTAACTGCTTTTGCCGAGTAAACACTTCATGTAATTTATAATTATTGGCTCAGCCCTTTGAGAGATAAACCCACAAACAGCACGATTGACTGGATTCAGTGCTATTTCTTCGGCCTTTTAGAATACAGAAAAGACATGATTCTGACATCCAAATTGGAATTACACTGAACCAATGACACCAGTTTCATTGATAACACTTGGCAATAACGAATACAGCATGGCTACTTCCCAAGCCCACAAAGAGGCAACAAGAAAGGCACAAGCATTAGATTTGTTTAATGAAACACTGAAAATCAGCCATAAACAACCCAAAACTGCACAGGTAAATGAAGAGAACAATGAGATTACTCTTCTGAAAGAATTGGAAAAGTTACAGAGAAGAGAAGTCAGCAAATGGTGGGAAGAGCACTCCCTAAAGAATTATATCGAAGTGGGGAGAATACCACGAGGATTGAGGATTTTGACCATCCCCTCCTTTGAAGAACAGGACCCGGAGATGCTCCATGAATGGAGCGAAGCGACAAACTGGTGTTCCAAAACTTTTCTTAAGATATTGGTCAAATATGCCGGTGCAGATAGGGCCAAACTGCTGGACAGAATCCAAGAAATAGAGGAGAAACTGAAACTGATACCTGAAAGTGAGGAGGCGACAAAACTAAAATGCAGCATGGTAAAAAATATGACCAAGTATGAAGAGGAAATAAAACAGAGGAAGCAAAGGAAATTCCTAAGAGATAAGGAAGACTACGAACAAGGCAGAGTATATACGTTTGCCAGAAGGTTTGAACAACTAAGACAGAGATCTATCCCAGGGGAAATGACAACATCAGCGGAAAAGAATGGAGAAAATGGATCCATTTCATCAGCAACTGAGTCGGATGCAACTGGTAGTGAAAGTGAAGAGTCGAGCATACGGCTTAATTTTTTAGACGAAATGAGACTGCTTTGCCAAGATGGCAAAAACCAAAAAAGAGCAAGAGGTGGAGCACAAGCAAACAGCAGAGGCAGAGGAGGCCGAAAAAAATGAGGAGGGGGCAGAGGGGAAACAAGTGCCCCAAACAGTACCCTGGGCAGATCGCTGCGCTCTGGAAAATAGGAAATACAAGTCAAAACATTGAGACAAGTTTTAAAATCATAAACCTGTCGAACCACATCCTGACTGATGACCAAACTAAATTATTAAGTATGGGCTTGAATTTCTGTCCAACATCAGGTTTTGACTATGTACAAGCCCCCATAGACTTTGACCATTTCGTCAGAAAACTACGCTTGAAGAAATTTTTTTCAACCATCGACTTCAAAACACGGAAAACTGCAGTACCAGAAGGCAGAACGGAGATAACCATTGCAGAAATTGGAATCCTTTCCGATCTGGTTGAGCTTCAGAAAGGTACAACAAATAATGTTGATCAAGAGATGGAACCGATTGATTTCCAAGTGTTGGAGATACGAACAGATTGGACGGTCAAAAGCAAACTTAAACAAAAATCCAAGTTCAATCCTATGATGACTAACGCAAATAACATCGAGGTATTTCAAACACTGGTAACAGAAGATCTCAAAAAACTCAGGCGTAACAAAGGACATCAAGAAAAAAGCAATCTAACCATGAAGGATAGAGTGGCCCTCAAAGAACTTTGCAACCTGACCAACTGCGTAATTATGCCCTCTGATAAGGGACGTATTATTGTACTCATGACTCGAGATAATTACATTAAAGAGGCATACAGACAGCTGAATGATAAAAACTGCTACGAAAAATGTGATGGAAATCCCGCAAAAGAGCTAGAAGAAAAAACAAAGAAGTTTGTAGCAGGTTGGGAGCAGAAAGGGATTCTTACCGAAGAGAACTGTAAATATTTACAAACGACAAACTCCACCACTCCTACTATATATTTCCTTCCAAAAATACACAAAAATTGTAAAAAACCATCGGGAAGACCGATTTTTTCCTTAGTAGGGTCAGCTCTGCAGAACATGTCTAAATTCATAGATGAAACTTTGTTTCCTTTTGTCTCTACGTTACCTTCTTATCTAAAAGACATCAAAGACTTTCTGTCACGTATTAACAACATTCCTTGGGAATCAAATTTTATGATGGCAACAATGGATGTTGTGTCCCTATATACATCAATCGAGCATGACTATGGGAAAAAAGCTTGTGAGAAATATCTTAACACGAGGTCTCTCAATTATTTTGAACACACACAGATGATCTTAGAGATGATTGACCTCTGCCTAACCCACAACATTTTCATCTTCAATGAAGAATACTTCAGGCAAACACAGGGCACAGCAATGGGCACTACATTTTCCCCGTCATATGCAAATTTAACTATGGGTTTCTGGGAAGCCTCTGAGGTGTGGACGGAACAATACCAAGAATCAACCGAAAATGTGGTCATCTGGCTCAGGTACATAGATGATTTGTTCATAATCTGGAAGGGGACCGAACATGGATGGGTCGATTTTGTAAAGCTGTTGAATCAAAATGAGCACAACCTTAGGTTTACTGAAACCCAAAGTTTCTCGTTTATCACCTTCTTAGATGTGAATTTACGAATAGTGGAACAATCACTTACGGGTGAACTACACAGAAAACCAACACGGTCAAACATGCCACTTCATGCCAAAAGTGGACATCCGAAGAGTTTAATTTGGAGTGTACCATACGGAGAATTCGTTAGGATAAGAAGAAACAGCTCTACTCTGGACACATATGATGCAGAGAGTAAAACCACGGTGAGAGGATTCTTACAGCAATGTTATCCGAAGGTCATCGAAAGAGCGTACCTAAGAGCTAGAAGTCATGACAGACAAATTCTCCTGGCGGACAAAGAAAAGACAACTAAGAAAGAGAATGAAGAGATACGTCTCATCCTAACATATGATAGCAGAACAACTGAAGTTAAACGAGTGTTGCAGAGACATTGGAAAGTGCTCACTATTGACAAGGACATTGGTAAGTCACTAAAGAAACATCCAGACATCAGTTTTAGAAGGAACATTTCGATTAAAGATAGTTTAGTTCACAGCTTTATGGATAAAGAAATACTCGACGATGCAAGCTCCTGGCTAAATAATCAAAAAAAAGGTTTCTACAAATGCACAAGGTGTAATATGTGCAAGTTCGCCAAAAACTGTGCCACTTTGGAACACCCAGTAACAGGGGCAACTGTGCACATCAACGAAAAAATCACGTGCGACACCGAATACGTGGTATACATTCTGTTATGCAAGTGCAACAAGTGGTATGTGGAAAGCACCAAGTGTAAATTGAAAACAAGAGTGCAACAACATGTCAGGGCTATACACAACAAAGATGCGAACTATCCAATGGCCAAACACTTTACTGAACACCACGAAAATAATATGGAAAGTTTCGCATTCTTCGGAATCCATGCCATTGAAAATGACCCTAGAGGAGGAGACCGAGAAAAAAAGCTACGACAACAAGAAACCCGGTGCATTCTAGATTTCGAAACAAAACAGCCAAGGGGCCACAATATGGACAAAGAACTTTATACCTTTTTAGGACATTGATTTTCATGATCAATGGTCCTCATGTCTGATGTATAATTGATTTGAAGTGATTTCATTAATTGGGTTCCAAACAAGTGTGAACCCAGCTTTGTTGCAGATTTTAACTAAATGTTTATCACATGTGTTGTGGTGATGGGTATTTGTGTGCTTTTTGTGGAAAGCCACGATTGTGGAGTGGTGTATATTTTTAACATTTGGACCAGTATGAACTGACACATAATGTAGGCTAGTGACATGCAGGGAACATCAATAGGGATATTTCCTAAAAATGTATCTGATCTGAGGCTGCTAAGAACTGAGCACCAAGCACTTTATGGACAATTAAGTCTTTATGCACATAAGCATCTGGAACTTTGACAAACTGCACTAGGCACTTTATTCGATAAATGTCGAATGCACTATGCACTTTTCATTAAGGCATAAGACACTTTGAATAAAGAAACCTAGAACTTTGATAAACTGCACTAGGCACTTTATTTGACATATGTCAAATGCACTATGCACTTTACATTAAGGCATAAGACACTTTGGATAAAGAAACCTGGAACTTTGACAAACTGCACGAGGCACTTTATTTGACAAATGTCGAATGCACTATGCACTTTACATTAAGGCATAAGACACCTTTGAATAAAGATAACAAAGTACTAGATGCAAGCTATGCAGTACCACATTACTCGAATCAAGTGGAACACTATTCGAACAAATTGCAGGCACTATGCTCTCTATTGCATAAATGGTTAATGCACCATGCACTTTACATAGGAATCAAGCCTATCTTAAGATGGCCGCCGGCACACAACTAACCAGTTACAAACATGCAAGACCCTTCTTTGTTTCCACTAAATGCCGATCTGCATGTCCTGTTTCTATGCCTACAGTTGTATTGTTTTGTATTTAAACACTATGGTGACAGGGTACTGGTGTTGTGAGCAAGCGGCGAGTAACGCCGCGAAACGCGTCAACTTTTTGTTGGGAAAGCCGTTATGCAAGGCATATTATATACGTGGATGCCAACTTTTAACCAATAAAGAGGTTACAAAAGACATGCCGAGAGTGATGCAAATTTCTAAAGTAATATCCGAAGGCAAGTGCTCCTCGAATGACTGATGGCAAGTCAGTTACATGGATGACATATATATATATATATATTTATATATATATATATATACACATTCAATTGTGAAGTTACACATTTTTAAAAAACATTTCAACAATTGTACTCTTTATATTCTTCCCATCGTTTTTCAACATTTTGATTATCGCATTGCATTTTTACAAATATACAAAGTAAAATACAATTAGAAAAAAAAGGTTAACTATTCATCTAATAGTATACACATAACCTACAGATATTTTCACAGTTTGAGATGGTATGCAACAAAAGTGATTGCCTCCCTTATTAACTGTTTTGATTTTTAGCAAATATAAGATCTAAATATTGAATTATGGCAATGCGGACCGCTAATCTTGTATTTGGAAAAAGCCAATGCTGTACTTCATCAGTCTCCATTTGGAGATATTTGACAGTGGTATACTTGAACAGCATGTATCTCTCAAATTTGAATTCTGGACATGTTACAATGCAATGTTGCAATGTTTCATGCTCTTTGACATTGTTGCAAAATCGACAGTAATTCTGATTCTGAGGTATTAATTTTCTTCTTGCCATCACATCTCGAACAGGCCATAAATTTAACTTCAATCACAGAAATTGTGATCTTAAGTATGGAGATGGACATTTAATGAGGTAATCGGCCATCATTTCTTTGTAAGTATGCAGCGACTTTGATTCAAGATCCCATCATATTGGTATATTTTAAGCTCTGCTCTATTTTGTAATAATTGCTCTAAGTTAACATCTGCATCTGCTAAGACCTTTACAACAAAGTTGAGCCATGCTTTAGAAATCATGTTTTTCACGGTTAACAAGTATTGTGCAACTATAATCCGGGTATTCGAAGCATTTAGGCCCAAAAGGCACATATTTTCCACTGGACCTGTGCATGAAGGGAGATCCACTCTAGTTCAAATCTTATCAGTGGGAGTGGAGTACAGTTCGGAAGATTTAAGGTTGGTTTCCAGAAACGTGATTCAATTATATCCCACCAACACTGTCCCTTGGGGATATTTGTTTCAGACCCATATGCTATAATCGGGATGACCTATTGTTGGCAAAATACCCCACTGTGTTTGATTGAAAATTTTGCAAATGTCAACATTATTATTTTTGCTTGTGATATTAGAGTCTGCATTTTACTTTTTAGTTCTATCTTATTTGTCCCAGAGTTCATAGAGTCAGTTATTGTGATGCTGAGATACTTATACTGGGAAACCCTAGCGAGTTCTACATTATGCAGTTTCCACTTATAGGACGTTATCTTAACTCTGCTATGTGGTTTGCAGTCCATTACTTGAGTCTTGTCTGTATTTATGACCACGTTGTTCTTCTTTAAATAGATGTCAAGTGCATCAGGCATGTTTTGCAAGCCAACCGACGTTTGTGATAGAAGCACAACATCATCAGCATATAGTAAGTGATGGATTTTCTGATACACAATTCTGGGTGGATCACCCATTATGTCTAGAAAGGCTTCCCCCATATCCAAAATAAACATGTTCAATATGGTAGAGGACAAAATACAGACCTGCTTAAGTCCACATAGGGTTTCAAATGGTTTAGAAAGTTGTTCATCAGTGGTTAATCTAACTTGCATAGTTGTTTTGCTGTGTAAATGCAAGATAAGCGAGCAGAGTCTTTGAGGACAATTGTAATGAACCAATTTGTGATAAAGAATAGAGCGAATGCAACTCGAAAATCAATAAATGCTAGATATAGTGGGAGGTTTCGAGCTGCATAGATAGCTTTAATCATATTTATTGTGATGATATTAGGTGCAGTACCTAAACCGGTAACAAATCCGGCTTGAAAGGGATCTCTTAGTTGCCCTCCTTTGGACCATTTATTAAAGTCCCTTAATATTAGTCTGGAAAAAATCTTCCCTGGGTCTGTGAGGAGTGCTATTGGTCTATAACTCGATGGTGACTCTCGATCACCCTTTTTATATATTGGGAGAATGATAGAGTGTCTCCAAGATGAAGGGATAGTCTGAGTACTGTTTATTGCAGTAAAGATATTGAAAAAGATGTTTGCCCATATTTCTAGATGTCTCTTTAAGATTTGATTTGAGAGGCCATCCGGTCCACACGCTCTCGAGGTGCTGGCTCTTTTGATGTAGTATCGAACATCATCTAGATCAAATCTGATAACAAATTCTTTCTGCTCTACTGTATCTATGTCCCAAGAGCTTTAGGGAGAGAATAAAGTTCTGAGAAATGATCAACCAGCGCTGTTCAGCTACGCCATTTGCCTGATACAGAATGCGCGGCCCCGGTATAGCCTGATTTAATAGGGACCAGGTTTTAGCTGTGTTTTTGGATTGAAGCATACATAAGATTTTAGCTCCATCTTGTTGGTATATGTAATGCATCGGTCATGGAAGATATGGAACCGATGGAGACACACCTAAGATGGAGCAAGAAGGGCCATTCAGCGGTCTATGCTTTTACTCCAAGATGGCCGCCACAACGTATTTACGTCACATACATCAGTAAACCGATGCGTTGTATTGTCGTTTGTTTCTCTCAAGAAACTTCTAACACTTGCTTCCTGTTCTTAGCCTAATTGCTACCGAATCTCTGTTATTTCTTCTTCCCTAAGATTGCTGTCTTTTGATCATTCCCTAGGTATATTTAGCTTCCGGGTGTGGGTATATCGAGGGCTGGCTGTCAAGCCTACACAGAGGAGGTAAGGGGCTCCTTTCGCTTTTCTGTTACTTTCTATACTACCGTTTCCTCTCCTGTTTTCCGTTCCAACTTTCTTTAGATCTACCCCCTGCTAACAGCTGCCTTCATATCTTTTCTTCCTTGCTCTGAGACTTACTACTTTCACTGTAGTAGCTGCCCATCTCTCGGGCGTCCCTTCCTCTTTTTTATGGGTTTTTACCCTACCTTCCGCCTGGCTGCGTCCACTCTCTCCAGCAGCGGATTATCAAGGCTGATTTCCATCTCCGCCAGGCAGCGGGATTTAAGCTACAGTCTGCTGTTGCGACTCTCCACCGCTGTGCTACTATTTGTACCAGAGACTCCGTCAGCCAGAATACTTGGTTTTGCCATTTGCCTCTTCCTAGCGACACCCAGGATCGGACACTAGCCTTGTTATTCGAACAACCATAACATTCTACTTTCGGACCTCATACCTACCTTCAAAGAGGAAGAGACATCATCCGCAGGGTTTTTTCTGCCAACCGGTTTTTTCCCTGTTTTTAGGACTGGCTTCTCGGGGGTCTCCGGGACCTGGTTCCTTCCTGTCATGATGGCCTCTGAGGAGCCACGCCCCTATTTGCACCACAAAAAGGATAAAAGAGTGAAGAAGGCAAGAAAACCCTGCAGAAGAAGGAGACTGAACTGTCCACAAATTCAACAGAAGAGAAAGGTGAGGAGGAGTTAAGGGAGAAGGTGAAAGTTTCTGAGCTGCATGACAGTATATCTCAGCTATCCTTGCTCTTAGCCAGTTCTTATATCTAGTGCTCAGGTGCACTAATATGAATGATATCACATCTATCGGTTGTTTTAGAGCCTCCCGCTTTTGGGAGCGAAACAATGTCTTTTGCATTCTTATGTCATGATTATAGTCATCGAGTTTCGGAAGATTGTTTTTTTTCCCATCGATGCTTTAGATGTTTATTTTGAGTTAATTGCATTGTATCGCAGTATGAAGCATTTGACAGACTAGCCCCTAGTTTTTCCTGTGTTTTGCTCCAACAGCAGCTGTTTAAAATGTACTAGGGAGTCTTCTGACCATCATAGTCTATTAAGACCAGGATTCACACTAAGCGAGCCATGTATCAATGAATTCCTGCTATGAGGTTTATTAATTGACATAGCCCACTTCGTAGTTAGCTGATCATGATCACTAGCATTGGTTTCAATAATGCAAAAATCCAAAATCATAGATAGTAGGCCAGCATTAACATATATGTGATATATGCTGGAGATGCTAGTTCCCCTTCACCATGTGGGCCTTGTTGGAATGTATGACTTAAATGCTCCGTTAAGGCTATACAGATTATGTGATTTTGTAAAATGCTTCCACTTTAGCAATCTAGGATTTTTAGAATGCAGGTTTTCACATGCAAGATTGATATTAAAATCACCTGCGATTGTGATATAATTTACAGAGGGCTCGAGGGTTATCATTGCAAACAATTCTGCAGGGTCCTTAAAGAAGCAAGTGTCAGAAATTCCCACAGGATTCCAGTACACATTAATTACAGCAAAACCATGCATTTGATAGTAAATCTTTGTCATTTGCATAAAGCTATTCGGTGTGGCCCAATGTTCGGATTTATACCACTTGCCCTTTTTACTGCAGTAAGAATCCCAGCAGTAGGTCTTCCTTTAGATGTTTTTTTTTTTGTTGCAGGATTCAAATAAACATCAAAGCTATCCCATATTGGTACCTTTGAGAGCCATGTCTCTTGTAGTATTATAATGTTAAATTGGTCCAAGGCATTTTCATTATTGTTTAGCAAATGCTTGAAGCCTCTGGTGTTCCAACTAAGCAACAAGACCTCTGAGTTGTATATTGATACATCTAGTTACTTGGAGGCATCATTACATTTACACACACATGCATTTTGATTTCTTGAGGCCTTAGATATTTCAGTGGTAGATTGAAGCTTTCAATCCCTGGTCACTAGTTCTTGGTGATCGTTGTTCGGGACAGAGGATGTTATGGTTTCTTTGGAGATTTCAAATCCCAGCATATACAACTGATTTTAGCCAACCAAATATTGTTTTGGATGACTCTCGAGTTCATCCCTATTTCAATCGAATTCAATTTGCGGGCGTTTGGGAATTCAACTAATGAAATAGAGGAAACAATGTCCTCCAGTTGAGGTATATCTGAGAATATTGCCAGCACTGACCGACGATTTAGGCTGTACTGCTTGCATGGGCTTGGCCTGCATTTCAAATTGAGCATATGGGTTGCAGGACGTCTTTGTTGGGGTTTATCAATTTTGTTGCAAAAGGACTTCTGGGCTTTTTGGTCGAACTTTTCATTATTTGTTGTCAGGCTTATTTCTTTATTTGAGGTTAGCAACGCTTTTATTAGTTGGATTATATCTAGTGCCATATCTGCCAACAAGGAGCCATTATTCCCTTGTGATTTTTGAGGCGCAGTCTCGGGGAAAAATGTTGGCGTGTCTTTGTTAGAGGCATTCTCCCCTATCTTCCCATCTTTTTGGCAACTGCCATCAGCCAACAAGGGCAGGGCACCATGCCATGTATGGGCAGCGTCTGCCTGCGACGGTAAATTGTTGTCAGAGCTTCTTTATTTATCACTTTTGTCTAAGTTGTTAGCTGGATTCACCGGGATAGTTTGCTTCTGTTCCATAAGATGCATTGGGTGGTCAGCCATATTCCTTGCCGATGACCATCGGATGCCGTTTGCAATGCACACCATGTACCAACTGGAGGGGCAGGAAGTTGTTCCCTCTTGGCTGGTAAGTTATTTTCTTCAATTCTTTCCCTGTACATTGCTTCCTCTACCAATTAATCTAAAGGCTCATAAGGGGCTACTTTTGTACTCGTATTAGCTAATTGATGAATTGCATCGGCTTGCTTTTGATATATTTTTGTTACTGCATTTGAAGCCATTGCTAAGCTTTTGTTAGGTAACTTGATAGCTTTAAGAAATTGCTTTGTGTTTGTTGTGACCTTCATGTTTGTATCTTTTTGATTTTTAGTTAACTGTCTGCATGGAAGTCCGGGATTTCTTTTTAGATAAATTGGTAAAAATTGTATAAGTATTTTTGGCGGATTCCTTATCTACGGAGAGGCTTGCTATTATTCGGCCATTGCCCTCATTCGAGTGATCGGACAATTTGTAAATAATTGTTTCATGAAATGGCACAGGCATGCTCAGTTTGCCCTTTATTTGGGATGGCAAGGCCTCGAGTTTTCTTGATTGTTTTTTACCACAAGGCGACGTTTGGCATGCAACTGTGGCTTGCACACTAGGCACTTTCGGTTCTAACAGCCCTTCTCTTGACTTCTGGTTCAGCATAGTGCCTGTTTCTTTTTGGCAGTGTATAATTTGGTCAATTTGCTTTGTTTGTACAGAAAGTTTCTTATAAAACGATTCATATAATTTGCTCAACGAGAGCATTGTAATGTTCATGGAATTAAACGTAATTTCCACTCATTTTGTCACTGAGCTCGATTTTGGAGAAATGGACAGATTTACAATCGGGCCAGTCTGTCTCCGTGGCGTTGGAGCATAAAATGAAGCCACTGACTCAGGGTTTGAGTTGTCTTCCCCATCAAATAAAATAGGGGAGCCTGAAAAATGTGCAGAAAGGCAGTGAGTCGAAAATCGAGAGGCAATTAGGTCCAGATCGATTATGGCAATGTCTGGAGAAACATTTAAACACAGGGACACAATTCCAATTGGTTCTGCAGTAAGGTGAACATTCTTCAAGAGTACACTAACCGTCATTGAAGAGTTAGGTTCTGCTTCTGTTCCCGGCGCCATTTCTTTTGGCACATGTGTCAACGGAACAGTATTCTCCTCTATATCGGGAGCTGGGTTTACACTCACTTCCTTCCCAACTGGATTGCAATTTAACACTTTCACATCAGATTGCAAATCTTTACACAATATCCAAATGTCCGAGGCTAGCGAGTAAAAAGGGACAATTTTTGCAGCTTTTGGCATCCTTTTTCCAAGTGGGGTCATCGCTGACTGATTTAGGCTTTGTTTCCGTGATCCAAGCGATTGTGTCCTCTGTCTCCCCGCTCGATCTAACAGAGTTTGTACATCGGGCATTCCTGTTTTCATGGTAGGAACTTTAAACTGGAGCATATCTCCCAAACTCAGCACCAGTTTACTACAACAAAATGCCAATTCAAATAGCAAATAGTATCTCTGTACCTCTCTACCGCATCGCCGCGGCGAAGAGGCAAAGAGGTACTTGCAAGGTACTTGGCTAGATGCACGCATGCTGGGGCGTGGGCCGGCCTGGTTTTAAGCCTGGCGCCAAAAAAAAAGGCGGGGCTTATGTTAGCATCACGCTACAGGCAATACAAATCTAATTTAAGAAAACACAAAATGAGTATATATCAGTATATATGTCTTTGTAGCTTTGTAGCGAAAAGTCCAACTAGTTGTGGATTTTGTAGCAGATAAATACCATTGCATGTATTCCATCGCTGTTCACGGGCAGGCAGGAAGAGCAGCGCTCCAGGCAAAGAGGTACTTGCAAGGTACTTGGCTAGGTGCACGCATGCTGGTGCGCGCGCCCGCCTGGTTTTAAGCCCTCATGCCAAAAAAGGGGGAGGGGCTCATGTTAGCTTCACGCTACAGGCAACACAAATCATTGTACGTATTCCAGCATTGTTCATGGGCAGGCAGGAAGAGCAGTGCTCCAGGCAAAGAGGTACTTGCAAGGTACTTGGCTAGGTGCCCGCTGTATAGTATAGTGCATTGTATAGTGTTCAATGTGTTATCTGCAAATGGTGTTAGTAGTGCAACTATATATGTGGAAACCCATTTCCACACTTACCATCAGAACTGTGATCTAATACTACCATCATATGAAGGTTAAAGTACCCACTGCCATATGTTATATGAATCTTACAAGTCACCGATCAGGTCTGTGGCCAAATCAATTATTTCTCACAAACAGAAGGAGATATTGTATTCTTACAAGACATGAACATACTCTCTCATCTCCTTTACAACCCAGCCTTTTCCTTCATTTATTATATTTAATCTGCTATAAGTTTAAAAATGAAGAGTTCTTGAGTAGGAGCTTAAACAGGCTCCTGGACATTGGGCACCACCCAGAAGGCAGGAACTACCACTTGGGAGCTAGGATGTAATACACAGCGGGCAACATATCTAGGTTTGACAGGGGATGCACAATTTAACTTTGTGTCCGATATGTATGATCCATTATGCTTTAAATATATTATAGATGTGTCCTAATGCTTTATAACACACTTTCCCAAACACACCCATTGAATACCCATCATATACTTGTTTAGCACCAGTTAGCCTTTAAAGCAAAAAGTAACTCTGGAAGCTATTTCTGTCATGCCAGCCAAGCTCACCTAGGCTTGAAGCAGGAGATAAATATCTCTCAGGGCCCTTAAATTGTGCACCCTCTTCCATTTGCCCATACCTATAATCAGTTTGACTCTGCTTTGAGTACAGGAACAAGGTAACACCAATCTTCTAATGCATTTCAGAAAATGTGGTTTATTACAATGCATCTAAAAACATTTTCATGTCGTGCTTTAAAATAAGTAATACATGAGCTTGAAAGCTCTTAAGTGTTCATTTAGGGTTACAGCACGCACTTTGGCTGCCTACCCGCCCATTCATAATCTTTAGATATGTTATGTTATGTTATTTTAAAGGTACTTGTGTAGCGCACCGTCACCAACGGAATTGGTCCCAGGCGCTCTGGCGGATCTGTAAACAGGAAGGACGGGTAGGGTTAGTCTGGAGGAGGGGAGCAGGAGAGTGGGAGAAGTGATGTGCTGTTGGCAGCTTCAGCTCGGTATATACCGAGTGCTGGGCATT
Source organism: Ambystoma mexicanum (assembly GCF_040938575.1). Taxonomy (NCBI): domain Eukaryota; kingdom Metazoa; phylum Chordata; class Amphibia; order Caudata; family Ambystomatidae; genus Ambystoma; species Ambystoma mexicanum. The sequence goes on along the minus strand of NC_090937.1, from coordinate 900,068,407 downwards.
GGTGCTAGTATCGGATCCGGCGAGGCCTCGAGTGCTGTGGGTGAAGTTTATGTGTTGTTGATGCGGTGTGGTAAAGTGCGTGCGGATTGCTGTGAGAGAGATGGTTGTGTGGCTTTGTGTGGTTTTAAGTATGCAGAAGATTGACGTTTGGGTTAGTGGGGACTCTATCCTTATAAAGGTACTTATGGTTCCATTAGAGTTGTATGCCTGTGGGTTGGGTTGTTGCTTGTTCCTCGTGGGTCGACTCGCTTTGGTGGTTCTGTGCAGATCCAGCTGTGTCATATGAAGTAATGTTTGGATTGGTAGGTGCATCTAAACCCGATCATCAGGTGTGGGACTGGGTAGGAAGTATCTATTCTCAGGTTATCTAGTGTGACCCTGGTTGGTTGAGGCTTTGAATGGTTCAGGGTCGGAGCCGTGTTGATGTGGTGTCCTGGTGCATCCGTCTTGGTGAGCCTGCGTGTTTAGTCCTTCGTTTCCTTCTGTCCTGACAGGTTTTTTGGTTTCCGTGGGGTGAACATCCTTGGGGCTATTGTTTAGTTGTAGTTTAGTGAGATGGGGTGTTGTGCTTCCTGCTGTGTATTGGTGGATGGTGTGTAGTGATGAAACATTCTGTTTCTCACCGCTGGATTGGGGTTTGCGGTGCAGTGCTTCCGTTCCCTCTATATTTTGTCCTTAGGGCTGTTGGGGATGGTTGTAATTAAGGCCATGGTCCTCTTGATGATTCGTCATAGTGTTTCTGTCTTTGTCTTGCTATATGTACTGTTTTTGGTCATATTGCGGCTGTCTCCCGTTTGGTTGTTTAGTATGTCTTGGGATATTTACCTTGGCTTATCCCCATTGATTGGTCGGTGTGTATCAGGGTCTCTCTGCGTTCATTGATGATTTAGTTGTGCGTGTGCCCCATTGGCCGGTCTTTCTAGCTATGACGTGAAGAGCCAGGTTTTGAGTAATTTCCTGAATAATAGGTGGTTTCTTGTGTTACGTATGTATTTTGGAAGGTTGTTCCAGGTTTTCGGGGCTTGGTGAGAGAAGGAGGATCCTCCGAGTTTTCTTTTGTTGTAGGGCATTGGTTCCAGGCGGATGTCCATGCTTGATCTGAGCGTTCTTCTCGGTTGATGTGGGCGCAGTTTGTCTCTTAGGAACTCAGTGCCTTTATTGTGTACTGCTCTGTGTGTAATGCACATTGTTTAGAATTGTATTTGTTGTTTTATTGGTAGCCAATGTAGTGTTTTCAGTGCTGGTGCGGTGTGTTCTCTTCAGGGTAGTTTCAGAAGTAGTCTGGCTGCCACGTTTTGAATGTGTTGTAGTTTTTTTAAGAGTCGTTCAGGCATGCCTAGGTATAAGCTATTGCCGAAGTCTACTTTGGACATGACGAGGGGGAGGATGGTGGTTGTTTTGTTGGTGAATGATAGGAACGGTAAGATCCTCTTTGCCGCTCACAGGAGGAAGAAGCATTTCTTGAGGAGAGTGTTTATTTGTGGCTCTAGCGTGAGATTATTGTCCATCAGAATCCCCAGGTTTTTTACAATCGGCAAAGGTGCTGGGGTTGTCTCGAGTTCCCTTGGTTAAGGGATGAATTGGCTTTCTCCTCCATTTTTTGTGACAATCATTATTTCGGTTTTGTCTGGGTTGATTTTGAGGGATTTGGAGTTCATCCAGAGGAATACATTGGGGAGGCAGTTTTCTAGCGTTGAGTTTATTTCCGGGTTGTCTTGTATTTTGAAGATTATTTGTGTATCGTCAGCATAGTTGTAGCAGGTGAGGCCATGGCTTTTGATGATTCTGATAAGTAGATACAGGTAGATGTTGACAAGTAGCGGGGAGAAGGATGATCCTTGTGGTACTCCACAGGTGGAATCTCTTGGGCTTGATTTGAAGGTTTCGTCCATGCGGTTTCCGTTCTGTTTGTTAGGAAGGATTTGATCCATAGTAGGGTGGTGTCTGTTATTCCAAGTCCTTCTAATCTCGTTATGAGGGTGTCATGGTCGACTGTATCGAATGCTGCCAATAGGTCTAGGAGTATCAAGGCAGTGCTGTAGTCCGAGTCTGTGTTGATTTTTAGTTCGTCCCATATTGAGAGTTGGGCTGATTCTGTACCTCTCAGTGGTCTGAAGCCAACTTGTGCCTGGTCTAGTAGGCCATGCTCTTTTATAAACTCTTGGGTTGTTTTGTATATGTACGTTTCCAGCAGCTTGGCTGTATATGGGATGTTGGAGATGGGTCTGTATTTGGAGAGGTCTTCTACATTTCCCACTGCATCTTTGAGTAGTGGCCTGAGGTATGCAGTTTTGAAGGCTTGTGGCACTTTCCCAGTTGCAATAGAATGGTTGAAGACGTTCCAGTGATATTCCATGGGCATTCCTTGTTTGAGAATCAATTTGTATATGTATGGTGGGCAGGGGGCTTTGGGGGACCGTGAGTTATTGTTTTCGTTCACCAGTTTGATGAATGTCTCCACTGATATTTCTGGAAAGCTTTGTAGTTTGTTTGGGTGCTCCTCCTGGGTGTAGGTGGGGGTTGTGGTCAGATCAGACGGTCTGCTTTGTATGGTTTGTCGGATGTTGGTGATTTTGTTTTGAAGTGGTCTGCAAGGTCATTGCAACGTTTCGTGGACAGAATTGGTTTGTTGTTACATCCTGGAGGATTTTTTATTTCGTTTATGATTTTGAAGAGTTCTTTTTGGGTGTTTGGTACTTTGAAGATTCGGTTGTCGTAGTGTTTCCTCTTTGCTTTTTGAATTTCCTTTTTGCATGCCGGGTAGTGTTGTAGGAATTTCAGTTTGTTTGCTGCGTCGTTTTGTTTTCTCCAATCAAGTACTAGTCTTCGGTTTTTCCTTTTCATGGTGCTTAGTAGTGGGGAGAACCATTTTGCCATTGACCGTTTATTAGAAGAAGCAAAAGGTTTTTCTTTGGCGATGTTGTCTATAGTAGTTATAATCCAGGAGTGCGGCAGGGTTACCTTTTTCTCCAGGGCATCTTCTTCCATGAATGATGGGTCTGGTTTGCTTAGCTCCAGGAGCTCATTCAGGTTGGAGTTTTCTGATGGTTCTCCAGTTTCTTTTCATGGTGTTCATTGTTTTGTCCGGTTGACTGTTTGTTGGGGTGGTATTTTTGATCACGGAGGGGATGATGAGGTGGTCGCTCCATGGTATTTGAATTGGGGGTGCCGTGGTAAGGAGTAGTTTCTTCGCGAAGATTGCGTCAAGTGTATGCCCTGCCGAGTGGGTTGCTCCTTTGACTAGTTGTTGTAGGTTCATTGCTGCTAGTTGGCTAGTTAGTGATTTTTGTATGGTCGTGGTTTCTCCTTTGAACCAGATGTTGAAGTCTCCGAGGACTATCAGGTGATTGTGTTTGATGGCGAGGATGGTGATTGCTTCTGTGAAGGCATCTACGAAGGTTGCATCGTAGGTCGGTGGTCTGTATATTAGTATGAATTTAAGGTTTATTTCGGGGCTTACTGCTAGACTTATGATTAGGGATTCACATTTATCCATGTTTAGTGGGTTTTTCCAATTTGATATCCAGGTGTTCCTTGTGAATGATGGCCAGCCCTCCCCCTCTTTTGGTTTTTCTGTTTGCTTGGACGCATTTGAAGTATTCAGGCAGGCAGTTGTTGAGGGTGATCTTGTAGTTGTCATCTAGCCAAGTTTCTGTTACAAACAGGATGTCGATCCCTCCGTCGCAGAGCAGATCATATATCTCTGTGGCATGTTTGGACATTGACCTTGCATTGGTGAGGTTGCAGTGGATCTTTTTGGTGAGGCTTTGCTTGTTGGATGTTCCTTGTTTTGGTTTGTGGTTGTTTGCTTTCGGTGCATCGTTGTTAGCGTTGATTGGGGGTGGATGAGGATCCGCAAAGGCAGCATTTTCATTGTAGGACAGCTTATGAGGATCAGCGAAGGCCGCATCATCATTGAAGCGGTTTGTTAGATTGAAAACTAGGCTGTTCAGTGGTGTTGCTTCTCTGTTTGTGTTGGTTAGGTGAAGGCTTCTTCATTGAATTGGTCAGTTAGGTTCATGTTTGGGTTGTTGGTTATCTGGTCATTATGTCCTGTATGGCACGGGTGTTGAGGGTGTCCTTCTGTTCTTGTGATGTATGGGGTGATGCGGTCGGACTCTAGTCCCATTCTTCTTGGGTGCTCCTGTCTTTTTCCTGGTTGTTTCGGGCTGTTCTTTGTGTGTCTTGGTATCTCTGTGGCTTTGGGGTGTCCTGGTTCTGGGGTTGTTGCAAGGTATGGTGTGAGATATTGGAATTTTTCCCTTTGGAATTTTGTCCTGGTCGTTTTGGTTTTTGGCGTTGTGTTTCCTCTATTTGCAGTTGTTGCTTCGGTGGTTGGTCGGATGTGTGCGTCTGTGTCCAGTGCCGCCTTGGCTTGTGCTCTTTCTCTGTGTCCCTTTCTGATCCGGGGAATTTTGGTGCTCAGTGCGGAGGTGCCGGTAGAGTGTTTGGCTGATGTGTCTTGTGATGGGAGTGCTGGTATTTCTTCTTGCGTTGGTAGGCTTGGTTTTTTTTTTGTGCTGTCTGTTCTTCGGATGGGTTGCTTGTGTATCCTCGGAGCGCTGTCCGGTGGGGTTGTGGTGCTGGGCGTACCGTTGTCGGGGATTTTAGTTCAAAGTTCAATGCTGTCTATGTAAGTCTCTCGGAAAAGGTGGGGGTGGTAGAACTATACTATCACGGTCAGGTCCTCACTAGGAGTCTGTTAAGGTAGTTGAGCTAAGTTAGTGCTTGAGACTAAGTCTGACTATGTTCTAGAGTATTGTATGGTGGGAGGGACTCTCAAGGAGTATTGTAAAAGTTGCAATGTGAATTTGGGAGCAGAACCCCTGCTAATTTTGGGAGACCTATATAGTAGGAGAGAGGCCTATCAATGCAGTCTGAATATCACACAATGCAATATGGGGACCACACTCGTGCTAAGTTTGGGAGACCTGCACTGTGGGAAAGAGGCCCATCAATGCGTTCCGAACATCACACAATGCAACCCGGGGACAGAGCCCCCGCTAGTCTTGGGCAACCTGTATAGTGGGAAAGAGCCCTATCAATGCAATCTCAATATCATACAATACAATTTGGGGATAGAACTCCTGATAAAATTTGGGAGACCTGTATAGTGGGAGAGAGGCCTATCAATGCGATCTGAATATCACACAATGCAATTTTGGGTACTGAACCCCTGCTAAGTTTGGGAAACCTGTGTATTGCAATCTGAATATCATACTATACAATTTGGGGACAGAACCCTGGTAAATTTGGGGGACCTGTATAGTGGGAGAGAGGCCTATCAATGCAATCTATATAACGTACAATACGATTTGTTAGCAGAAACCCTGCTAAATTTGGGAGAACTGTGTAGTGGGAGAGAGGCCTATCAATGCAATCTGAATATCATGCAATACGATTTGGGAGCAGAAACCCTGCTAAATTTGGGAGACCTGTGTATTGGGATAGAGGCCTATGAGTGCAATCTGAATATCATACAATACAATATGGGAATGGAAACCCTGCTAAATTTGGAGACCTCTGTGTTGGGAGAGGGGCCTATCAATGCAATCTGAATGTCATACAATACAGTTTGGGGACAGAACCCCTGATACATTTGAGAGACCTGTATAGTGGGAGAGAGGCCTAACAATGCAATGTGAATATCATACAATACAACGTGGACAGAACCCCTGATACATTTGGGAGACCTGTATAGTGGGAGAGAGGCCTAACAATGTAATCTGAATATCATACAATACAACTTGGGAACAGAAAGCCTGCTGAATTTGGGAGACCTGTGTATTGGGAGAGAAGCATATCAATGCAATCTGAGTGTCATACAATACAATTTAGGGGACGGAACCCCTGATAAATTTGGAAAACCTGTATAGTGAGAGAGGCCTATCAATGCAATCTGAATACCATACAATGCAGATTGGGGACATAACCCCTGCTAAATGTGGGGGACCTGTATAGTGGGAGAGAGGCCTGACAATGCAATCTGAATATCATATAATACAATTTTGGAGCAGAAACCCTGCTAAATTTGGGAGACCTGTATAGTGGGAGAGAGGCCTATCAATGCAATCTGAGTATCATACAATACAACTTGGGAACAGAAAGCCTGCTGAATTTGGGCGACCTGTGTATTTGGAGGAAGTTCTATCAATGCAATTTGAATGTCATACAATACATTTAGGGGACAGAACCCCTGATAAATTGGGAGACCTGTATAGTGGGAGAGAGGCCTATCAATGCAATCTGGGTATCATACAGTATAATTTGGGGACAAAACCCTGCTAAATCTGGGAGACTTGTGTATTGGGAAAGAGGCCTATCAATGCAATCAGAATATCATACAATACAATTTGGGAAACCTGTGTATTGAGTGAGGGGTCCACGGCCAGCGGGTCAGGTGAGTATCATATGTCTAGAGGGTGTAGGGGGAATAATACTCTTTTATGTCGGTTTGTTAAGAGGCTAGGATTATAGGGTAGAGTGATTGATCTACTCCTAACCCATGCCTCTCCTACCTTACTGGTCCTTGTAGTTGATGGTTGACAGCTGGCCACTGGCTTCCCCTACGGACTCCTACTGACACTTCCTGAAGCCGCCTCCGTTGGAGCTGCCCTTGGTCTTGGGGCCCTTAGCCGCAGGGGCTGCCATGGGGAGGCAGTGATAAGGGCTGAGAGGACCAGAGAGAGGGGTGCTGGGCGGGTCGGGAGGCAGGAGGAAAACACGAAAATGGGGATTGGACACAGGGGGTGGGGAGAGGGGCTGCAGGCAGCAGCAGCGCTGGAGCGCTTATGCAGGCAAAGAAAGTAAAATACTACGGGCCCAGGGGGCTCTCTGGATGCGGCCGCACTCACCTGCCTCTGGTGGAAAGAGGTGGGCGGTGTCACCTGCGGCTCGCTAGGCCTGGGGGCCTGGGCAGATCAGCCAATCAGGCAGAGTGGGAGGGTTGGGAGGCGGGAGGAAGACAAGGAAATGGGGATTGGAAACAGGGGGTGGGGAGAGGGACTGCTGGCAGCAGTGGCGCTGGAGCGCTAGTGCAGGCAAAGAAAGAGAAATACTACAGGCCTAGGGGGCTCTCTGGATGCGGCCACACTCACCTCCCTCTGGTGGAAAGTGGCGGGCGGCGTCACCCGCGGCTTGCTCGGCCTGGGGGCCTGGGCAGAACAGCCAATCAGGGGAGTGGGAGGGTCAGGAGGCGGGAGGAAGACAAGGAAATGGGGATTGGAAACAGGGGGTGGGGAGAGGGGCTGCGGGCAGCAGCGGCGCTGGAGCGCTAGTGCAGGCAAAGAAAGAGAAATACTACGGGCCCAGGGGGCTCTCTGGATGCATCCACACTCACCTGCCTATGGTGGAAAGAGGCGGGTGGCGTCACCCACGGCTCGCTCGGCCTGGGGGCCTAGGCAGATCAGCCAATCAGGGGGAGTGGGAGGGTCAGGAGGCGGGAGGAAGACAAGGACATGGGGATTGGAAACAGGGGGTGGGGAGAGGGGCTGCGGGCAGCAATGGCGCTGTAGCGCTAGTGCAAGCACAGAAATAGAAATACTACAGGCCCAGGGGGCTCTCTGGATGCGGCCGCACTCACCTGCTTCTGGTGGATAGAGGCGGCTGGCGTCACCCGCGGCTCGCTAGGCCTGGGGGCCTGGGCAGATCAGCTAATCAGGGGTTGGGAGGATCAGGAGGCTGGAGGAAAACAAGGAAATGGGGATTGAAAACAGGGGGTGGGGAGAGGGGCTGTGGGCAGCAGCGGCACTGGAGCGCTAGTGTAGGCAAAGAAAGAGAAATACTACGGGCCCAGGGGCCCTCTGGATGCAGCCACACTCACCTGCCTGTGGTGGAAAGAGGCGGGCGGCGTCACCCACGGCTCGCTAGGCCTGGTAGCCTCGGCAAATCAGCCAATCAGTGGGGGTGGGAGGGTCAGGAGGTGGGAGGAAAACAAGGAAATGGGGATTGGAAACAGGGGGTGGGGAGAGGGGCTGCGGGCAGCAGCGGCGCTGGAACGCTAGTGAAGGCAAAGAAAGAGAAATACTACGGGACCAGGGGGCTCTCTGGATGCGGCCGCACTCACCTGCCTCTGGTGGAAAATATGAATTACTTTCTAGGAAAGGCTCATACTATCCATATTCCCATCAGAGGCACCAGCCTACTCACACTAAAAGACTCATTGTTTTAACTGGGATTTTGATGTCTAAAGTCTATTTCGATAATCATGCACCTGATGTCAAGGAAAACTGATTAAGAACACTTTTCCTAATATTTAGCTTTGTTTCAAGGTGCACAATTTCGTTGTTGGGGTAATACATGATGCTTGGTCCTAATCTGCCACAAAATAGCATCGGATGCGAAAATAAGGGCCTAAATCTGGAGCTGTTGCAAATTTACAAAAGTGTGATCATATGGGGAAACAACACGTTTCAAAACAGCGCCATAATTTGCAGGAAAACCAAAGTATTGGGAAGACATTGAAGCTGCTACTTTCATTTACTCTTCAAAGTCCCACCCTTGCAGTGCAGCAATGGTCCTAGTGACCCCCACATCCACATATCTACCATTATGAGTATATTGGGCAACCATTTGAACAGTGCTGCAACAAAAAAGATGCAAAAACGGCTGAATGGAATGTGGTGGGAACCTTTGTCTCTGTGTCTTTTGAGTGGCACAAGTGGCACACCATATGACAACTATACAAAACGCTGGAGTAATTACTTGTAATATTGAAGAGTAAGCACATGTTTTGTTCAAAACCTTAATGCTTTGCATTGTCAATTTTATTGTTTAAACTGAGGTTTGGCATTTTACTCTGGTACATAGTACTTGGTAAAGAAAACACTGTTAGATGCTGCCAAATGGATTCGTCTACAAATGATAAAAAAAATAAAAAAAACTATTCTTCATTGCCTCATTTCAACACTAATGAAAGTGCAGTCAGGGAACTGTGGGTTCAGCAACATTTTAATTAAATGTAGAAATGTGCTTTTAATTTGCCGATTTGGCAACGGGCTGTGTTACGCACGATGACACAAATGCAAAATCTTGGTGCACATTTTGGAGGGGGCTTCCAGGATACATGCCTGTCACTCTGAGTAACACCCTCAGAATGGTGCTAAAAGAATTGTGCAGCAAGTTAGCCCCATGTTCACACAGTATTTGCAGTGGACTTAAAAACGGGAACATGTCATATGGTTTGTCTGAATCGAACTCTGAATTTGCAGGAACAGTGGTTTTAACCTCCTATTCTCAACATTGTGGGCCTCTTTACAACTCCGGCGGTAGCCATGCTGGTAAAACCGGCAGGCTGCCGCTGGAGTTGTGATTTTTTCCGGCGCCTGGCTCCACTGAAACACTAGGGGATTACAACTCTGGTGTTCCTGGAAGTCAGGCACCAGAAAAATGTAAATCCCCAATCCCATTTGAGTCCCAGAGGACTCAATGGGAAGACGGATGACGGAAGCACTGGCACCATTAATCCCGGAAAGTCTGCGGGTGGATGCCGTCCCGCCCGCCAGGTCAGACCTGGTGGGAGGGACGACAGCTGCCTGCAGATTCACAGTGTGCCGGTCCGGTAACAACAGTGCTGGTAAGCTTACTGGCACTGTTGTTACCAGACTTGCATGCTCGTAATGAGGCTCACTGTCTATGGGTGTGTGTGTGTGTGTCAGTGCCATATTTTTAATTTTGTATGTATTTGTTTATTTATTTATATTTTCATTCATTTGGGGTTTGTGGCGCTATGCTGCAATGCAGTCTTTATGTTAGGCCGTATAGTTATTTATTTTGAGCTCCATTGTTTAAACTCATGTTGGATTTTCGTTGCCAGCAAATCTGATAGCACTGAAGGGTATTAAATACATGATGACAGTGTTTTTTGCATTGTTTTGGACGTTTACTTCCAAGAAAGATCTACTGGCTTATTGTGATTGTTGGTTGAGTTCTGTACATGTCAACACATACCTGTAAATGGTCAGAACACTTCGTAATCAACTTCACAATAGACAATACTAGCACAGACCACACTACTCCCAAAAAACCAGACACCTTTGAAACCAGAAACATTAAAAAGCTCTCACCTGACAACCTCACCCCAGCCCTGAATGCAGCATTAGCCAACATGGTACGACATACCAATAACCCTGCCTAGCTAGCAGAACAATACCAACAAATCCTTACCCACACCATTGATCTACTTGCTCCCATTACCACCAAAACCCATAGACCCAACAAACGATCCTTCTTTTGGTTTAATGAGGAATTAGTGTCCCTGAGACATATAAAAAGATCATTCGAACACCTCCACAAGAAAAACAACACCCCAGAATAAGCATTAGCCTTTGATGAAGCCAATAAAAAATACAAAACAGCAATAATCACCCAAAAAGCTAATGCTTTCAACCTTCGTATTACCAATGCGTCCTCAGACAGCAATCCTTAGAGAGCTTGAAAACCCTTGTCAAACTACAGCACCTACCAAAGCTAGAAAAGACTGATGCACCAGCATTCGAAATGCCCTATCATCCAAAATCCTACTGCTGCAAAATAAAATCTATAGTAAAGAAACACTCCAAGCAGACAAAACTCCACCCATCATAGCAGTGACCCCAATGAACACCACTCTTGGCCCCCCATTTCAATTCACTCCAGTTTCTCACAAAGCAGTGCTAGACACCATAACTAAACTCAAAGCCCCCAACTGTAAAGAAGACCAATTCCTTTCCCACCTAGTGAAACTCTGCACCCCCACCCTAACGCCGATCATCAGCGAATTTGTTAACACCTCATTCCTCACTAACACAGTCCCCACTAGCATCAAAAAAGCTTGGGTGACACCCCTTCTAAAAAACCAACCTTGGATCCAACTATACCCACTAACTACCGACCCATTACAACTGTCCCAGTTCTCCTAAAAATAATCAATAAAATAGCCTTTTCCCAAATACAAAACCATCTAGAACACTACCAACTGCTAGGGGACTGACAGTCAGGTTTACGCCCTAACCGTAGCACAGAGACAGTCCTTCTTGATTTGAAGATCCAAATGGATGCCACCAGAGAAGCAGGTAAACTCTGCCTACTAATGCTTCTGGATCTCTCAGCGGCCTTTGATTTGGTCGGCCATGACAAACTCTGTAATACACTAGCTAACAATTTCAACCTTAGAACGCCACTGACTGGATCAAATCATTCTTGGCAGATAGGACTTCTAGAGTATCCATCGGCAAAGAATCAGCAGACCCTGTCCCAGTCCCTGCAGGCGTTCTGCAAGGCTCTTGCCTATCCCCCGCACTGTATAATGCCTACACTAAGTTTCTATTCGCAGCCTTGGATGCCATGGGTGTCATCTACAGCAACTTTGCTGATGACACCCAGATCCTCATCCCACTTACAGGTAACTACGAACAAAACTTACTATTGGTCAACCAAATCTACTCTCTCATACAAAACTGGATGTTCAACTATAGCCTCTGTCTCAACGACGACAAAACAGAGCTCCTCAAATTAGGTTCCTCCACCAAAATTGACGCCCTCGAGCCTGTCTTTAAATCATTCATCATTGATGGCACCACGATCCCCGTACTCAAACAAGTCAAGACTCTGGGCGTTTACTTAGATGTCACCTTAACTATGTCAAAACAAGTAAACACACTAGCCTCATCCACATCTTACACCTCCAAACTCATCACTCTTAGTCGCAAATTCCTCTCAGCCAATAACGGTGTAACACTCGCCAGAGCTCTCATACTCTCCAAGTTGGACTATTGTAACATCCTTTTCCTTGTCACCTCCAAATCCAATTTAGCCAAACTTCTGCAGAACAAAGCCCTCAGAACGGCCCTAGGTGGCATTAAAAAATGTGAACATATCTCCAACATCAGAAGAGAACACCACTGGCTCCCCATCCAAGCCAGAATCCTATTCAAAACCTTGAGCATTACACATAAATGCATGGCCAATAAAGCTCCCAAATACCTCAACAATACATTCACGAAGAAACTCCAGACCAGACTTCTCAGATCCAATAATAACGCATACCTCGAAATCCCAAGATACAAAAGAGCGAATGCGTGGGGGGGGGTAGCAGTTTTAAAATCCTGGCTCCCAGACATTGGAATTCTCTAACCGCTAACATTATGAATGAAACATCTTTCCCAAAATTCAAAAAATCTTTGAAAACTTGGCTATTCAACAAGTACTAACCGAATCTAGAGCACGATCTTGCCCTGACTAGACCATCACCTCCAATTGTACATTTCTGACTGAATTGTATATACTTGACTGTTCCTGTGTGTCTCTGTGTTCACATTTAAGATTGCATTTACCCACTCTCTGTAACTACCCCCGGGTCTGGCCGTCTAACAAATGTAATAAAATAAAATAAATACCATTTCCAAAATCTGACCTAAACTGTCTCTCCTTCATCCTTACATTTTAATCCTTTTACTACTCATAAGCATTTTTTCCAATTTCAAAAGTAAATATATCTGCTTTGTTGTTTTTTACATTTACCTAAAATTATGTATGCTTCAGTGAGTTTGAACAGCATTAGGAGAAATGAAGAACAATGGAAATTACGGTATTTAAAAAAAAAAAAAAAAATATATATATATATATATATATATATATATATATATATATATATATATATATATATATATATATATATCTGATTGCCTACAAAGTAGCATACTGCAACCTACAGATATACTGCATTAAACATATGCCTGACCAAATAAAGGTTTGCAGTGTATACCCGCACAAAGGACGATTGTAATGACCTCATGCGACTGATATCCCCTGAGGAGCTCTCCACACCTGTCATACAACGTGCATCGATCCACCACGACCCTACTTACAAACCTACACGGGTTCAGCTAGTTGCTCGCTAATCGTGACACTCTGGTTCTAAAGTGAAATAGAACGCAGGTTTCAAGGTACATTTTTCAGTAGCTGCCCAAGTAGTCCCCAGCTCTCTCATAGGTCAGGCCGGCACATAGAACCACGATGCTTTTAATTGTCACCTGCAGCTAATGTTTTGTTCCTAGAGCAGATCAAGGCACCGTCCTGTCATGCTAATGCATATCAATTGAGCCAGCATGTGTACACTGTGGGGAAGTAAATCTCCAAATCAGGGCACTTCCTTTCACATTCTTGCTTTGCGGTATTCCTTTGTTCTGAGAACAAAGCAGGTACAAGCATTCCACAAAACTATATGATCGTCTTTTTGTCCGATTGAAGGTATGTATATGTTTACATGTTAAAACCTATAGCCAGGGAATGGGTCACCCAGCCATTACATGCCGGTGGTGCTTGCTTGCAATTGGACAGCATTGCTTCAAACTCCCTTTACCTCACCCTGGAGGAAAATGCTCCATGCATATAGATAGCTCTTTGGCATCCAGTGAGGGATCACGCCTTCACGCTGATACAGCAAGGGCCTTCGCGAATGCGATTCATTAACTGCA